>NC_057863.1:518194825-518516940 GCF_019393635.1 Dromiciops gliroides
TCAATTTTCCTCTACCGCTCCTATTTGATTTTTAAAATAATTGTTTAGTTCTTCCAAGAATTCTCAATGTGTTTGTGTCTAATTCACTTTTTTTCCCTTTGAGCCTTTGCTTGTAGATATTTTGGCATTTTTACTCTCTGAGTTTGTATCTTGATTTTCTGTCACCATATTAGCTTTTTATTATCAGTTTTTTTGTTTGCTTGCTCATTTTTTCTAGTATCATTTTTACTTTGAATTTTATATTTAAGTTGTGATCCATTTCCATCATGGGAATGGGAAGGGGTGAAGAGGACTGTCCTAAACTTTAGTTTTTTTCTACAAAGTTGTTTCAAAGCTAGTTCTGGGAGTTTGGGAATTTTTGGTGTTTCCAATTAGTGTAATCTAGGGAGAGGCATGTGCTTGACCTCCTAGTCTGAGCTCTGGTACTTATGTAGGAGAGGCCTGGATCCCTTGTAATGACAAGTAATACTCCTCTTCAGGGCCTCTGCTCCCTTGAGACTGGAAGCAGAGCTACTCTGCAAGGCTCTGATTCCTTTTGACTTCAAGGGCTCCTCTCTAATCTGGAGCTGTAACCCAGAAGTGAGTATAGGCAAAGAACTTGCCAAGTATCACCCTCTTCTATGCCCAGTGCTAGCACAGGGATCTCCTATAATCTCTTTCTAATCAGGTGCTAATATATATTAGAATACTTTCTTTAAGCATGTGAGGGATGGTTTTAATTTTTCCTTAAAATAAGTAGCTTAATTTTGTTGAAATTTCATGCACATAAAACAATAATTGATTGGAATAAAGTAGCTGTTTATGGGGCTTAAGACAGTTGTAAAAATAGCCAGAGAAGCTGGTGACCTAAATGTTTTGTTTTCTTAGGAAGTATGTATTGATGATCCCTATGAAGGTTCTCATGTAAATTCTTTCTTTTCTGTTGACCTGTCCCACACCTGTCAATTTTCCCATCTCTCTTCTATTGTGTAACAGAAAGCTTAATGTTTCTGTAGTTGGTGAAAATGGATTTGGATACTGTCTCTGAATTCTACTAGCTATAAACAAATCACTTAATCCTGTTTTTGTGTGGCAACAAAGGTTTAGTGACTTGCCCAAGGTCACACAGCTAATAAGTGTCAAGAGTCTGAGGCCAGATTTGAACTCAGGCACTCCTGAATCCAGGGCTGGTGCTTTACCCACTGTGCCACCTAGCTGCCCCTCTTAATCCCTTTCTGATTTTCTTCTCTGTAAAGGGTTATTATAAAGGATAATAGATTTAAAGTGCAATAAATTAACTGTTATCTGCTATTGATATCAACTCAGCATATGCTACCTTGGATTATTAGGTTTTTTGTATATTATATAATGCCTCAACCAGATAATAATCCTTTATGTCCAGAGGCTTGTATTTTTTGTATCCTCAGGCCCTACATAGGAAGGCCTTTTACATAATGATAGAATATAGTATTAAGATAATAACAATACTTTGACTATTAACATAAAGGCTTTCTACCCCCAAATTTCTTTTCAAACCCAAGTAGCACTGAGCCTGAAATCCTATCACTAAACATTGCTTTAAAAATAACTTCTTTTAAAAATGCAAACACCTTTGACGTGTTAGGGTAACAGGGTAACAGATTCAAATCCTAACTATTGAACTAGAAGGATTCATTGAGGAAATTAAGTCCAATTCTATCATTTTACAGATGTGGAAACTGAGACTGATAAGGCAGAAATGTTTTACTTATTGCCATACAAATAGTAAGTGGCAAAGTTGGAATTCACTTGTAAGTCCTCAAATCCAGCTCCTTTTCCTACTGTTTCCCACACTTTGCCACAAGCATTTTATGTCAGCAACAACAATACAAGTAGAGAAGGAATAAGGGGTGAAAGAGCCACTAAAGGGGAGGAAAAAGGGAAGAAAGAAAGTGCTGTGGAACAATAGATGAATGCTACCTTATTAGTTTTGCATTAGGTGGAGAAATAGTATAATGTGATGTGCTAAAGTAGATAAAGTGCCATCCTGGAAATCAGGAGAACCTAGGTTTAAATCTACTCTGTCATCCATAAAAATGATGATAACACCTCTATCTCACAGGGGTTGTATTACAGATCAAAGATCTGTAGTCCCTACATACATACACTTACATGCATATTCTGCAGACTTTGAAATACAATCTAAATGTCAGTATAAGTCAAAGGCACCATATCATAGTTGATAAAAAGCTGGTCTTGGAGCTAGAAGACATGTAACTTGGAGAGAAAATACTGACCTCCATTGTTATATGGAGTTGTCTCACCTGGGAGTTCGCTGTATGAATTCTCTTATGCCTATAAATCTCAATTAATATCCTGCAGTAATTTCATGTGACATGCCCTTTTAATGATAGCAGGTAAGATTTTAAAATACTTTACAGATATTTATTTCATTGGATCTTCACAACAACCCAAGGAGGTAGGTTATGATTACCCCCATTTTATGGATGATAAAAGAGAGATAGACAACAGTTAAATTGCTTTGTTATTGTTCAGTTGTTTTAATTCATGTTCAACTCTTCTTTACACCATCTGGGGTTTACATGGCATTACAGAGGTTTGCCATTTCCTTCTCCAGCTCATTTTACAGATGAGGAAATTAAGGTAAATGGGGTTAATTGACTTGCCCAGGGTCACACAGGTCATAAGTGTCTTGGACTGGATTTGAACTCAGTTTGATGAGTCTTTCTATTTCAAGCCCAGTGCTCTATTCACTTAGCAACACTTCCAGCCTCAGGTATGTAACAGCTTTTTTGACAAGGGGTGAGTAACGTAACTGGGGTAGTTAGGTGGAACGGTGGATAGAGTGCTGGGTGTGGAATCAGGAAGACTGATCTCCTTGAGTTCAAATCTGGCCTCAGACATTTACTAGCCATGTGAACTCATGCAAGCCACTTAACCCTTTTTGCCTTAGTTTCCTGATTTGTAAAATGAGCTAGAGAAGGAAATGGTAAACCACTTCAAGTATCTTTGCCATGAAAATCCTAGATGTTATCATGAAGCGCTGAACATGATAGAAGACAAGACAACATCTGAGGCTGAATTTGAACTGAGGTCTTCCTGACTATAGGCCCAGTGTTCTACTCGCTGTGTAGCATTACTTCCTCTACTTTTCAAGACTATTGGATGACTTTGCTTTCTCCTGTAAAGGGAATGAGCCTTTCAGGCATACTCTTTCATAAGCATTCATGAAGCCAAACATGATGTGTATGCCTTGGAACATGCTAGTGGCTAAACCTGCCAGTGGTGAACTTACAATGAGGTTTAAACATATTAAAATTACAGTTTGAAAAAAATGCAACAAATGTCAAACAAAATACAAATTACTGTTAGGCAAGCACACTTTAAAAGATACAGTGGTCTGGACAGGCTGAAGCTGACTGTCCTTGTGAGATTTCTCATAACAGAGAAATAGGAATTGAGTATGAAACTTCTTCAGAGCAGGAAAATGACAAACGGCACCTGGGAATTCCTTAAAACAATATCAACTTGATTCAGATTTCTTGCTAGAGGAGATGTACAGTTATGACTGGTTCATCCTATGGTACTCATACCATTTTCCTGACTGCCACATTTTCCCCCTGCCCATCAGTGACCATATTTTCAATGAGTATTGGAAAAAGATTTGCTTTTTCACCAATACCTTCAAAGCCTTTGTCTCTTTTTTTTCCTTTGTCTTTTTCTGGGGCAATGAGGGTTAAATAACTTGCCCAAGGTCACACAGATAGTAAGTGTCAAGTGCCTGAGGCCAGATTTGAAATCAGTTCCTGCTGAATCCAGGGCCAGTGCTTTATCCAATGTGCCACCTAGCTGCCCCCAAAGACTATGTTTCTATAGAAATGAAGAAAAGAACAGAGGCATATTTTCATGTAGCTAATTAGAAGACACTTTACATGTTAATGACCAATACCTCTCCATTTACTTTGTTCATTCTGTTTAGGTATTAACTATTGATAATGTGCAAGGCCCTTTAGTGAGTACTTGGGATACAAAGGCACAGTTTTTAAAATTGTCTCTTGCCTCAAGGAATTTATATTCTACTCACACATAAATTAACACAACACGAATTGAAGAGGGAAGGATGAAGAAAGGCTTCCACTGAGAGGAGAACACAGAGTTGAGCCTTAAGAAAGGCTCAGGAGCTTAATGAGGCCAGACTGAGAAGAGAGCACATGTCCCACACACGTAGGACAGTCTGTTCAAAAGACAAAGGCAAGGGACGAAATGCTGAGTTTGGAAAAGAGTTTGGCTGTAACAATGTGGATATGAACTAGAGTAAGGTGAAATAAATCTGGAAAGGTAGGCTTGATTGTAAAGGTCTTTAAATGCCAAGTGTTCCCTGTTCTTTAGCATTTCAATTGCAACCTCATTAGAAGCACAAACATACTTTCTTGATTTATTTAAGAAAAAGCTACAAAAGTATTGCCAAGGAATTTCTAAATGGTATATAAAAGCCAGTGTCTAGCAATTCACCTAAATATCTAACTTAAGACTGTAGCACTCAGGGGCAGCTAGGTGGCGCAGTGGATAGAGCACTGGATTCAGGAGGACTTGAGTTGAAATCCAGCCTCAGATAATTAACACTTAATAGCTGTGTGACCCTGGGCAATTCACTTAACCCCAATTGCCCTGCCCAAAAAAAAAAAAAAAAAAGACTATAGCGCTCAATATAATATTACTTAAGGCTGAAATACTAACAGAATATGCCATTTATCTACATTTAACCTAGAAAATAGTTTTTCAGAAGATACAACCTAAGAGATCAAGTCCAAGTCCCCCTCATTTTACAGATAAGGAAAGTAAGGTGCTGAAAAATCAATAAGAAATGCCTGGCTCTCAACAGTGTGATTTTTATTTTATTGCTAATGAAACTAGGCCTCTGCTATTTCCCACCATACCATGTAGCTGTCACTTTTCTAGCTCCTCTTCCTGTGTTATCTTTCCCCATTAGAATGTAACCTCCTAAAGGGCAGGGTATATCTTGCTTGCTTGTATTTGTATTTTCAAAGGTTTTATCTATTTCTCTAGAATTTTCTCTATATACCATCTTATGGTTTCACATGCCTTTTCCCAAACATTACATCATTTGATCCTCAGTAAATCCTTGTGTAGAACTTAATGGATGATCCCAATTTTATAAATATGCAAAAAAGAGGGCCAGAGGCTAAATAATCTACCCTAATGACACTCATGTAGTAAATAGCAAACTGAAGACTCAAACCCATGATTATCCTACTCCAAATCCAGGGCCCTTTTCATGAGACTATGGACTGGAAAATAGTATCTGACTTCAGACAAAACGGATTAATGATTCTGATCATCATTACTCAATATTCATAGATGTTATCAATCAGCAAACATTTATCAAGTACCCAGTACTGTGCTATGTGTTTGGCATACAAGGACCAAAGATAAAACTGTCCCCTATTTAATTTCTCGTATTTGTACCTGCTATGAGACAAAATAAAGAAATCAAATTTGTCTAACACGTTAAAAATATAGCCATAGGGATGAGGTGTCTGCTTAACCTCTCTCCTCTCAAACCATCTGTTTTTCAAGCTTGCCTTTCCTTTCCTTTCCAAAAAAAGCCTTTTAATGGTCCACAATTGTTTTCAAGGTAGCATGGTACGAAAAGCATTGATCTTAGAGTCACAGGATCTAAAGTTTTTAGGATTACCCTGTAGAATTTATGTTCTTCCCAACACATTTCCAGATGTCATCCTCCTCCCTTTACTATCCATACCCACTTCCCTCTATACCCTGCAAGTCACTAGGTTATTATTACAGTAACTTTCTTTGTATATAAATACCTTGCATTTTTCAAAGTACCTTTATATACATCATTTTGTTTGAGTCTTGCAAAAGCCTGCCAAATAGACAGGGAAGCTACTCTCAGCATTGCATTTCATAGGAGAAAACCGAGGCTCAGAAGCATTAAATGAATTGCCCAAGGTTGTATAAAGAGTGGCAGAATCAGGATTTAAATGATTTACTCTTAGTAGAGATCATGTAATTTCCCAGGTAAGCTATGCATCATAGTAAAGATGAAACCTTTTGATTCTTGGGAGGTTCACACTGATTTCTTTTAGCACCTGGCTATATTAGCCACTGAATATTTAGCAATTAAAAATAATAGGACAAGTATTTTTCACTGTGATTTTTTAACTGGACCTGTGATTTCATTGGTATAAGTGACTTTCAGTGAGGAAATTCTTTCCATAATTGCAGATATGTATCTATTCTCCAACTTATAATCAGAGAGAGCCACCAGAGGCACTGAGAACTTAAATAACTTGCCCAGTGTCACAAAGGCAGAATGCGTTAAAGACTGAACCTGAGCTGATCTAAGGTTGCTAAAACTCTTTCCATTTTGTCATGCTATAAAAGGTTCACATTTTGATCACCTTTTTAATGACAAAAAAGCATCACTTTTAGGAAAGTTAATATGGCATTGCAAATTTCAGTATCCAGGGTATTATTGAAAAAAACTCGGCCTACTCAATTTCATAGGTGACAACTTTTCCCTGAAAAAAATTAAACAAAGGCTTCCTTTCTTTCCATGAGAATAATTTTGGGGAGCTGACAGTTCTTGTCTTTTTGTAGCAAGTGAAATATTTGAGTTGACATTTTTTGGGGGAAAATTATGGATGGTACCACAAGGTAAGGTACTTTGCATGAAAAATTAAGCCAGCAAATGTCAAATATATAAAAGGGCTTCCCAGGAAAAATACCACTTTTCACTAATATGAAACAAGCATTTTCCAAATTTTCGCATGAGTGGAGAGTGCACTGTATTATGACTATTTCTCAGAATGAAATCATCCACTTTTGGACATAAGTACTGCAAAGGTGGAATGATGAATTGCTATCAAAATGCCACAAATTATTTTCAAATAACCCACATCCTACTTAGGATTCTCATTTCCTACCTTATCTTCAAGACAAATGAATAGATGTTCAAAAAAATTGTCCTTAACAGAAAATTTGCTTTTAGTTCTGTAGGAGACAATAGGACCCACATAAAATTTCTAAATTTAGAGCACCTGAAAAATCAAGTAATTGAGTAAATGTAATTCAATTTCATACACATTTATTAATCACCTACTATATACAAGTCTTTGTGATAGCAAGGGAGCTAAAGTCAAAGGTGAAACAGACACCATAATTCTTGCCTGCAAGAAGTTAAATCTGGCACAGGAGATGCCATATACAGAAAAAAATGTTACAATTTGATCATTGTTCCATCACAGTCTGAACAAATTACTCTGAAAAATTTAAGAGCTAAGAGGTAGCTTCTAGCTGGTGGTAATTTATACAGATAAACAAAACATGCCTAAACACACTTTATTTGATATTATACTATTGAAACTGGAGTTGTTAATTTTTGTTAAACAAAAGTTATAAAAGAGTTAGAGGTAAAATGGCAGCACAGCTAGGGACTCAGGGACCTCAAGTCAGGAAAACTCATCTTCTTGAGTTCAAATTTAGTGTCAGATACTTAGTAGCTTTGTGACTCTGGACAAGTCACTTAACCGTTTGCTTTAGTTTTCTCACCTGTAAAATGATCTGCAGAAGGAAATGGCAAACCATTCCGGTATCTTTGCCTAGAAAACCCCAAATGGGGTCACAAAGAATCAGTAGTGACTGAAAAAAAGAGTAATGGATAAAATGAAATATAAGTGCCTTTGTCATTACTTCTGTTTATTACCATTTACCTATTATTCATCACATTTTTAAAGCATTAAGAAGCATAATGGTATAGTTAATTGGAATAGGTTGGGATTCAAGAAGAATTGGATTCAAGTCCTGTCCCTCATATATTTGACTGCATGATCAGACAAGTTACATAACATATGTGCTCCTGATAACCCTATAAAAATGTCAGGTAATTCAGAGACAGAGACAGAGAGACAGAGACAGAGAAACACAGAATGAGAGAGAATTAACTGTAGTTCACCCTTAGTAGTCTAAACAAACAAAAGAAAATAACAACAAAAAAACCCCAAACTATTCCTCTGACTGGTGTTGCTTGTGTCTAATGGAGTCCAGAGTTCTTACATAAAATATCAAATTAAAATATGAAAGATAACTAACAACATGAGATACTACAATGTAGTATATGATTAAGTGCTAAGTAATGGTGCAGCTAACATACTAATGTAAGAGAGAACACCATGAGCCACAATGAACAGAAGACCATATATTTAGAGCTACAAGAGATCTAACAAGCCATCAACTGCAATGTCTTAATTTTACAGAAAAGGAAATTGAGGCCCCAAAAGAATATGTGACTTGTCCAAGGTTGCAAAGTGAAAAGTTGGATTTCAAGCCTAGACTCTCTAATTCAGGGCTTCTTGAACTTTTTCCACTTATGACTCCTTTTTGCCTGACCGCAGGGACATGTGTGTGTATATGTATATATATATATATATATATATGTATATGTATATATGTGTATATGTGTGTGTGTATGTATATATATTATATATATTTTAGAGACATTTTATTTTATATATTTACATATACATATAAAATATATATAATAGGTATGCATAACATTTTTTTAATTATTATTTTTTAGTGAGGCAATTGGGGTTAAGTGACTTGCCCAGGGTCACACAGCTAGTAAGTGTTAAGTGTCTGAGGCCAGATTTGAACTCAGGTACTCCTGACTCCAGGACTGGTGTTCTATCTGTGCATAACCTTTTAATGTCAAATTTTTCATGAACCTCACATTCAGTTATGTGACACCATATTGGGTTGTGGCCCACAGTTCAAGAAGCATTGCTCTAATTCCAAATCTAGTATTTCCTTCACTCATGTGGTCTAGTAGTAAATGCTTCAGGGAAGAAAAGAGGATGTGATTGAGAGAAATGACATCCATAAAAGGAAGGAGGCAGGAATATATATGGCACATTTAGTGAATATACACGTTTCTAATATTCAAGCGCAAATTATTTCTTTCCTATCTTTTTTTCTCTTTTTCCTTACTTCCTTTTTCCCTATGTCTCTCCTCCCTTTCATTCTTTCCTACTTTTTAAAAATTTTCCTTCCTTTTCTATTTTACTTCTCTTTCTCCCCCTTCCTTCTCTCTCTTACCCTTTCTACCCCATCTCTCCTCCTCCTCCTCCTCCTCCTCCTTGTAAATGATTAGCCCTCTGTATCTCAACACTCCTGAGCTCAAGATATCCACCAGCCTCAGGGTCCCCAGTAGGTAGGAATTCAGGTGTGCACCACTGTACCTGGTCCTCTATTTCTTTTCCCTGTTCTATGTTCCAATGTAAGTTTTAGACATAAAGAACTCATATACTACCAGATGCATATTTTGAGCAGAATGGGATAAAGACCTGTCAGAGTGAAGTTACATTTTTTTTTTAAATGTGTACTCTGTTGGAGTAGGATTCACAAATATGGAATTAGGGCAATCACCTACTCTTTACCGGGCAACAAACTGTGTATTATGTGGTATACAAAAGAAACAGAAGACACTTTCTTCACTAAGGGAGCATGATGAGGTAAAGGGTCTGAAACAATTAAAGACTACATTTATAGAGCAGCATCTGACAAGTGCAGATTAATATAGTGAGCACTGAATCTAGAGTACAGATGGGATGCTGAGTAGGGGAATGAAGAGATTAAAGTCAGATTAATCATGGAAAGCAGGAACAATAGGAAAGAACCTTGACATTTCAGCATGGAAACTTGTGAAATATTTGAGAAGGGGAATGGAGGAGGAGAAAAGGTGGATATATTTTAGCTTTAATACTTTTAAGGGCTAGAAGATGAAGTCCAGAGTGGAGGAATATAGGAAGACAAAAGTCAAATTAGGAGATGCCTAAATTATAGTTTCATAACAAAAAGTATTACATCCAATGAAGGATCAGAGCTGTTTAAGAATTTTTTTCTAATTTTTATTGGGATAAATAACTTTGTGAATTGAAAACAGAGATGTTTATACTACTCTGATGTTACTGTGTAAATTGGATTACTTATGCATGTCTTTGTAAATGTCCTGTCCCAGATACTATTGTCTGTGTAATCCTGAGCAAGTCACCTAACCACTCTACTAAGACTTGTTTTCTTCAGTAAAATGGGAATGATATTGGCCTCTATCCCCTCTTTATTGTGATGATGAACTAAGATTATATATGTAAAGTACTTCACAAACTTTACAGTACTCAAATAACACAAAAATACTATTATTCTTACTGATTTTGTTCTTTTTTTTATCTCATGGAATTCAAATATAAAAAGTCATTGGACAATTCATAATCCTAACATTTTTAAATTGAATGCTTGGCAGACTATTGCACAGGTGAATAAAATGATTGCTTTTTGATATTGAATAAACATGTCAAACATAATAAACATGTAAGCTCATCTCCGTTAAGCTCACAGAAAACATCTTTGGGAAAACTTGAGTGGTAGATAGGATGACAAGAATGATACATGCTTCATTTTGTTCCCATATGGTTTTGATTTATTTTACTATGTTTCCATATTTTCTTAGATTATGAGTATTTGGTATGGCACATCCATTACAAACATTCTTCTTAAATATTTATGGAAGATTATTACATATGGATAACCATGGACAATAGTCTTGTCTGTGCTAATGCCCTAGTTCCAATAATGTTTGTTCAATCAGTAAGCATATTGTGGGGAATTTATTTATAGTAGGAGATTTCTTGTTTTGTTTGTGAAACATAGGGAACTTTGGGCATATAAATTTGGTTACATGGTGTGGTAGCAGTATTAGTAATAGCATTTATATAGCACTTTCAGGTTTGTAAAGTGCTGTAAAAATATTATTTTGGGGCAGCTAGGGGGTGCAGTGGATAAAGCACTGGCCTTGGATTCAGGAGCTCCTGAGTTCAAATCCAGCCTCAGACACTTGACACTTAACTAGCTGTGTGACCCTAGGCAAGTCACTTAACCTTCATTGCCCTGCAAAAACAAACAAAAATATTATTTCATTTGATTTTCAAAAGCTTGTGAGATAGGTATTGTTATGATCCCCATTTAACATATAAGAAAACTGAGGTAAACAGAGGGCAAGTCTATGACTTGTCAGATCACACAGCTGGTAAGAGTCTGAGAACAAATTTGAACTTAGGTCTCCCAAATTCCAGATTTAAAACTCTATCCATTGTACCACCTAGCTGCCTCGTGTGTTTTTAGATATTTGTAAAGTGTTAATTTTGTTCAGTCTAAAACAATATATCATATAGATTATAGTTTCCTTGTAAAATCTGCATCAATTAGTAATAACTATGTGATATTATTATGTTTATACTGTTTTTATTACATTCTGTCCACAGAAAGCATGGTGTGGATAAAAAGCTTAATTTGTAGTTAGGAAGACCTGAGTTCCAGACCTACCTGTGGGACATAGCTTTATGACTATAAAAATCACTTAAGTCTTAATGCTCCAAGAAAGTGACTGTAATCTGCATAATATTTGATGATACTTATTGACAGATAACATTTACTCTATTATGAGTTACCTAAAGTAGTAAAATCATAAGTCTAAAACAAGGCTGGCTTAAAAAAAAATCTTAGTTTCTACTAAGTATATCTCAATTTTCATTGTATTCGGGGCAACTAGGTGACACAGTAGATAAATCATTGAACTTTGATTCAGGAAGAACTGAGTTCAAATGTGGCCTAATATGTGCACTAGCTATGTGAATGCATCCATGTTCTGGAAATTCTTGAATTTGAGATACACTTTGATTTTAACCTTTTGCTGAATCTATATAGAAAATAATTTAGAATCATGCTCTATTCTTTGATGTTACATGCACTTATACTTGTCTATAACTGCTCCATAGAAAGTCAGCCAGGAAACAAGCTATGGTATATAATTGTAATGGAATATTACTGTGCTATAAGAAATGACAAGCAGGATGATTTCAGAAAAACCTGGAAAGACTTACATGAACTGATGTATAGTAAAGCAAATGGAACTGGGAGAATGTTGTACACAGTAATAGCATTGTTCAATGAAGAAATATGAATGATGTAACTATTCTGTGATACAATGATCCAAGACAATCCCAAAGGACTAATGAAGCATATTATCTTCCACCTCTAGAGAAAGAACTGATATTGATTGGATACAGACTAGAGCAAGCTATTTTTCACATTCTTTCTTTCATTTTTTCCTTTTATTTGAGTCTTCTTGTACAAAATAACTAATGTATAAATATTTTACATAATTGCACATGTATAACCTATTTCTGATTGCTTACCACCTAAGGGAGGGGAGAGGGGAAGGAAGAAGGCATAAAATTTGGAACTTAAAACTTTAAATAAAAATGCTTATTAAATGAATAAATGAATGAATGAATATATGATTAATTTGAAGAAAAAAACCGTCAGCCAGGACAATGTTAATCAATCATGGGGGTTTTCACTTTTACAGCAAAGCAAATAAACTAATTCCCTTTGGTTCTTACCTTAGATAATTTCTTTCTAAAACAGGTTTTGTAGACACAATCTAAATACAAGATATTTTGAAATAAGTATCTTCACAGTTGTGTAGATATATGACAGAAAGGAAATTGATTCTCAATCAGATGACTTAGGTGGAAATCTAAGCTCATCCAAACTATTAGTTTTGGTAAATCCTTTAATTTCTCAGAACTTCAATATCCACATTTGTAAAATAAGATAATACTTTTACTATATGCCTTTCAGGGTTGTTATTAGGAAATACAGTGGAACTTAAAAGTACAATGGAAATCACCATTTTCAGCATTTCACAAGTGTTTAAAACTGTCTTTATATGGGTTCCTCCAATGCAGTGCTAAAGTAGAATTCTCCTGCATATTCAGATATCAAGATAAATGTATAATCTCTTTAGTATGTGTTCCTGCTAGTGATCTAGATCCTAATTCCTCCATACCTGCCCGTCATATGGGCCTTAATCCATATCCTCCCATAATTTGTCACAGGTATACCCCATAGGGTGTAAAATTCCTCACTTTCTCTTATCATTATATAGATGCCAGAGGAGGATATGAATAGTCTAGGGCATCCCTCGCTGATATCACAGGAGAAGACTATCTTCTTTTTGACTTATAGATTTCTTGGTGTAATGATTGGAATGATGCCACCTGCTGGAGACTTACTATAGAAAAGCTCCACCATGAGGTGAAGGTCTTTGAGGGCAAGACCCTGCATCTTTTCTTTGACGTCAGGAAGTGATGTTTGTTTGTGGGAGGAAGAAGGGGGAGCCTGGTGCTCTGACGAGGGCTCTTTCTTGAGGACCCTGGCAGAGAAGGGAGCTAGAAATGTTCTCTCTCTTTAAGAAGGGAGTTAGAAATGTGCTCTCCCTTTAATAGATAGATGAATGTAGGCCTTTCTCTCTCTCTTTACCAAATTCTTATTCTCCTTAATAAATGCTTAAAAGTCTAAACTCTTGCTAAAGCTTATAATTTGTTGGTGACCACTCATTAGATATTTTAGACAATATAGCTAGAATTTTAGCCTTTAACATTGGATGACATCCTTAATTATATTAGCGCTATGGACCTACGTAGATCATGTTTCATGTTTATGCTTTTTTTCATAAGAAAGAAGTTTGAGTAAAGTTGCAGATACTGTGTGGAAGGCCAGTTTATGAGAATTCAGTGTCTCATTCTAGGATGATGTCAAAACTATAGCAACTAAGCATCCAGTTTAAATTTAATGATTCTGTAAAGCCTAGATTATCTGTATGAAGTGAAAATGGAGTGGACAGAAGAAATCACTTGGAAAAATGACTTACTTCTCTGGCACATGGTCAAGTTTCCCTGATAGGAAAATAGAGAAATCACCACATATGGATGTATGTTAGAACCTAAGTTCTTTTGTTAGGTATCAAACAGAGGAAAAAGTAAAAGTTTTGTGCTCTCTCTTGCATGGTATCATTTACTAATTTCTAATGGAGAAGAGCAAATAGAAATAGGGTTTAGGGACCAAAGACATAAACATTATATATGAAAAATCATCACCTCTATCCTCTAGTAATAAAACATCAGATGATTGTCAGAAACATTTACTAAGAAAATATATGATGATGTGGAGGAAGTTCTAATTTTTTGCTTCAATGGATTCTTGGAATTTGCTGGCTCAGAAAAGAGATTTCCAAAATATGGACTTTTCTCACTATGTAGCATTTAATCATTATGCATGTTTTAGTTGTCTTATTCACAATTAGATGGTTATCATGCATAGTAAGACATGAGTGCTAACAAGAATTTGGGGGGCAGTGTAGGGAAAAGCAGTGAAAATAGAAGAATTAGTATCTGGGCTGACAGTCATCCATGGCTGAAACTGATGAATGAAATGATTTAGGTGAAGAAAGTGTATTTTTTAAAAAGGCTATCAAATTAGTAGATGGGCATAATCAAAGATTATATAATTTACTAAATCACTATTATTTAGTAAGTTTAGTCATTGTTGTTGTTCTTCATTCTCAAAGAGGACCATGATATGAAGGTGATGTCATGACTTGCACTGAACTGGATTTAATTTAGGGAGTGCTGTGCAAGGTCACTGGCTTCATTCTCTCCTCCAGAGCCATCCAGGTCCAGTGGCCATACATATCTGTATACACACATATACATACATACATACATATATACATACATATATTTATACACACACACACACACACACACACACACATATATATCAGGATGACTGGAGATGGTTTCAGATGTTTGCTTGTTTTCTTAAAGCAATTGGGATTAAGTGACTTGCCCAGGGTCACACAGCTACTAAGTGTGTGAGGTGAAATTTGAACTCAGGTTCTCTTGACTCCAGGGCCAGCACTCCATCCACTGCACCACCTAGCTGGTCATAGATTAGAAATGAAGGCATTATCTCTGTCTCAGTCTTTCTCTGTCTTTGTCTCTCTGTTTCTCTCTCTCTCTCTCTCTCTCTCTCTCTCTCTCTCTCTCTCTCTCTCTCTCTCTCTCTGTATCTCTCTTATTGTCTCTGTCTCTATCTCATACACACATGCACTTGCTCTCTTTCTCTCATTCTCTTGCTCTTACCTTTCAATTTCTCACTCTCATTTGCAATCTCTTGCTGTCTGCCTCTTTTGTGCCTGCTTCCTCCCTTTCCCTTTTTCTATTTGCTTATTAAATTGATGGATCTTACTCCAAGATAAAGAAACTTAATTCAAAGAGATTGTGACTTGTCCAAAGACTCATACATAATAAGAAGTCAATTTAAGATTTAAACCTAGGTCCTCTGGATCCAAGTTTTGTGTTGCAGAAGATAGCTACCATAACATTAATGCTTTACAGGTCCTTCATACATCTTACCAAGAAGAATGGAAATTCAGTCTAGAAGAACAGATTAAGAGTTTCTCTGTATTTGTCCTCATATACATAGTATTTTCTACAAGTATAAGGTGTTTTGTGCATTACTGTCAATAATAATAAATATGAGTATAGTATTGCCAATATATACAATGTAATATTGATATGTCATTATTAATATTGATGAATTGATATTATTAATGCACATCTATAATTTATATTACACTAGACATGAAAGTCTGTCTATTACGAATTATGAATAAGAGTTCATATTGTTTTATAATTTGCTTTACTCAGCCCAACTTTCTATAATTATCTGGTTTCTATCAAAGCTCAGCTGTTTCAAAGCTGAGAATAGATGAGAAAAAGAGAAAGGAAGAGAGGGGAAGGGAAGAACAGAGACAAAAAACACTTTTTAGTGAAGCAGCAACTCCTGAATGCCCCAAAACATAACAATAATACTCCATGTATTATAACTCTTAAATTTTTGTTATGTATGCACACATACATACACACAGAAGTGCTATAATTTGTGGTCAAAATAAATTTAAATGATAAATTTTATTCTATCCCTAATATGTGTAAGACATTATCTCTAGATAAGATTGGATGGTCCCATCATGCTTTAAGGAATTTGTAATCTACTAGGGGACAAGAGATATTAAAATACATAGCTGCAGAGTAAGTCCCAAAGTTATAAGTTCATAGAAAATGGAGGAGTGTCTTTTCAGGAATTTGAGGATTAATTAGAAATAAAGATATAACAAAAATAACCAGAAAATGAATGGAGAGAGAGAGTAAAAATCAGAATTAATGTCAACTACCCTACTATAGAAGTGGACAGGGGTGACAGCAGCCTAGAGAATGACTAAAGTGGCAATTTTGGTCACAACCATGGCTATTAGATGGGAAGCCATTTCAGGTATAGAGAAATATTGATGTGGACATGTGAGAAGAAAAAATTAATATATGCACATATGAACAATACATGGCACATCATGGCCACTATAAGTGCCTTCTCTTATCTTCTCTATATTGAGGAAATTATGTGTCTGGATCATCTATCTCTCTCCCCCCCTATTCTTCCCTCTCATTAATATAGATTATATTATATATCTTGTGCCATGCATTGGTTTCAAATATGGGAGAATAATATGTGGTATGTTCATATCAAAACTGTTTTTAATATACAAGGCAATACTTTGAGTTAACTTGTAGTGTTTTTGTGGAAATACATTGACTTTTTTTACTCTGCAAAATACTTGCAAGTTAAGTGTATGCAACTGTGAAAAGCATAGTATAATAAAAATTAATATGAATTAAAGTTCTTTGATGTTAAAATAATTATTTTAGATAAGACCCATCAAAATTAATTTTTAAATCTTCCTTTAAAAAAGTATTTACTTTATATGAAATTAGATTGGTCATACTTCAGATGTACTTTTGCTGAAACCCATGATCTGGATTTGGTAATATTAAATGTCCTTTGAGGTGAGAAATAAAGTAATCTCTTAGACATTTGTTAAAAATGCACACCTAGGAATAGAAGAAAGTATGAGAGGTGAGTTTTTGCAGACACATATAGAAAAAAAAAAAAGTTACAGGTACTCGGTTATTTCCAAGGAGAGTGACATATCAGATAATAAGAAACACTAATAATAGTAATTGTTGGTATTTATTTAGCCCCTTAAGGTTTGTAAATCAGTCACACTTCAGAACCTAATCCAATTCAATGAAAACAAATGATCTGACTGTTTTCACTAACTGGTGTTCATATTTCTTGGACTCACTTTGTACCAGACATAGGTTTCATTAGTACTCTGTCAAAAACATTCCTCTTCTTTTGTAGAAGATATCCTGGTGGTGTGTTAGAGAAATATCATGACTATTCCTGGAAGTAGGGAACATTTTCAAGGTTGACTCAAAAACTATAACAACCTGATTTTATAGACTCTTTAGAAAGGATTATGGGGAAATAAATACTTTATTCTTGGGGAGAAAATCTCTATGAAAGAAAAAAATTGTTTCCTTTCTGGTTTTTATTACCCCTGTTCCTGGCACTGTGCCCAACAGAGTAGGTGATTAATAATCGCTGCTTAAATTGAATTGAACACTCTCAACTCCATAAATTGATCATGTGTATGTGTGTATATATATATATATATGTGTGTGTGTGTATGCATGTAAATATGTATATATGTGTGTATGCATGTAAATATGTATATATGTGTGTGTTTGCCCTTGTCAGTTATCACCATGTCCCTTCTATATATAGCATTTCTATTTTTCTAAACATGAAATGAATTTTTAAAAAATGAGTTCATTTTTTGAATAACAATACTTTTAACCCAATTCTCCAATAAACTAGTAAGGGACTGGGCTCACTCAAATTTGAAGAGGGAAATCTCTGTCAGCTTCACTTCTCAGCTTTGTGTAATTGGCAGTCAGCCCCATGAACTATTTGTCTTCTCTCAAGTGCTTTTGTACTCTCAAAAAAGGCATAACAATGTGTCAAAGCCATTGGCCATGAAAGAATTTGGAAAGGGGTAGGAAAGTTTGATTTTATCTATTTCATGATATGAAAAAGAGTTTTGAGGGAAAATAGACATGACAGTATGTTGTCATTCAATTAACCTTAATTCTAACAGTAAAGCCTTAAAGCTGACTAAGCATATTCAACCATGCCTTAGGACAAGTTTAATCGTGACCAAAGAAAAAAGGTATTAAGAGGCCAAGACCCCAAGCAGACAATAAAATAGGCACAAAACTAACCGTGAATATTATACCCTAAATTGCAATTTGTTAGAAATATGTATATGTAGAAGCACTGAAGGCTGGGTCAAGACCAAGGTTCAAGTCTGACTTCTGAAACATACTTGCTTGGTGACCTTAGGCAAATCACTTAACTTCTCAGTGATTCAGGTTATTTTTTAGGTCTATAAATTACAGAGAAACTGCTAGTCTTATTCCTACAAGGGCAAAAATAAATGTGCAGTAATTAGAAATATTAAGTATTTTTAAATTTTCACTGTTAAATTGAAAAGTCCTTTTGCCCTGGTCTTTTGCTCTGAATGAACTGATAACAGATCACTTCTTTGGAATCTTTTATTAAATTCTGTTAGTGTGAATAAAACCCTGAATTCAAGTCAGTAAGAGTATAATGTGGAGAAAAGTCATGTAAAAGAAGAAACATGGAAATTTGTTCATTTTCTAGAAAAGTAAGTCCTTAATTTTTAGTAGTGACATCCAGCCTATATTTAAATATATTAGTTGATGAGATATGCATTGACTGATCCCTTTCCTATATAAGACAGCCAATTTATAATTTGTAATTGCATTTTGGTGATCCTGTCCCCTGTGGGGTTGAAATCTGCATCAAATGTAAGAGCTGAGAACAGAATGTCATATTACCTATTAAAACCAGCAATAGGCAAAGGGAGTAGAAGATGATTTTCTTAATCAATACTGTATGTTATATTTAATAAAACATTACATGAACTAAATGTCCAATTTGGCATATGCAAAATAACTTATTAATCTTTTTAAGACTAATTTTGGAGGGGGAAAATAACTGAAAATTTTCAGTTTCATTAACTCAGGAAATGCATTTTATTCACACTTGATCCCTATGTAAAAAAATAAATGAAGGAATCCTTCTACAAATTAAAAAAATAAAATGATCTATCCTAGTTCATTTATTATTCCTAGGGTAGATTAGATTAGGAGGGTAAAAATTTTCAATCTTGCAAAATATTAACTTGTTTACTGATGAATATATGGCTATTTAAACTGAATTAGAAAGAATTACATTTCATCTGGAGAAGCCTTGAAGAGAGCCATACTTTATAAAATAGGTAGCTTGAATCAATATAGTAAAAATAATTAAGAGTTTGCTCTAACATTTTCTTTGCAACCCCCCCCTACACACACACACACTTTGTTGAAGCAACTAACATACCTTAATAGCCTGACTTTATTGGCAAGGATTCTGTTGCATAAAGAGATGGCTTTCCTTGCTGGGTGTGTTCAGGTTGAGTGTATACACCCTAACAAACATCTAGATGAAAACAGATAAAATGTTGCTATTTGGCATTCTTTGACAATAACCTGATTCAGTGATAATTGAGGCCTGTTTTTATTTTCATCAACATCATGACCTTGATATTCAATGCAATTCATTTTTGATAAACTTACCTACAAACTTGCTCTAAAACAAAAGAGCCACAACTCTCTTTACTTTATATTAATATTATAATTACTTTCAAAATATTCATTTTTCTTTTACTTCCCAAAATGTACTTCACTGTTTTAGGTTAACACACTAAAAAATGCCATCCTTGTCTTTACTCCAAATTTCCCATGGGTATTTTATAAGAGTTGCTATTTAGGGACTAAAAGGTTTAGGCAAGCAATAGTAATTATTTCATCGGAGTCACCAACTTGATTTTCCTGCTTCTCAGCTGTCCTTGTTTTCACAGGCTAGAGACCATCTGTCTAGACAGGTGTTATCTCACTGGTATCTAAAAGTAGAAACTGAACATCATTATTTTTTGAGTTCTATTTAGAAACTGCAACTACAGTAGTAAAGCCGCTGTAGTCCAAACTGTGCATGGTTACAGATCTCTTCCTTGGAACAGATGGACTGCAAAGTGGCATATTTTGCATGAACCAGCTGTGGACTAGAGTAATGAATAAAAGCTGTAGGCAGCACTTACCACTACATAGCAATGACATCGAGAAATAGACCAGATGTGTAACATAAAACCTAGTAGGATAGGATGATAGATGAACTGAAACAGACATCAGAGGTCATCTAGTAAACTCTCCTCATTTTGCAAGTAGAAAAAGGAAAACAAAAAAATATAGGACAGAGAGGTTAAATGACTCACCCAAGGTCATACAATTAGGAGCAGAGGTGGGATTTTAATCCAGCTCATCTAACTTCTAAGAAGAGTATTCATTCCAGTACACTTCACAGGACAAAGGTGACATTCCTTCACTGGGAATTTTCCCTGATGTCATTACATTCAAAGAATGCACAAATCACTCATGAATTACAAATAATGAACTTTCATTTAGGTATTAGATAACGTATGTTCTAGGAGTCTCTAATTACAATGCAGTCTACCTTGTTCAATAGAAGAGTTGTATTACACGGAAGTTAAGTGTGGCTGAAGAATACTTTATTTATTATTCTTCAGGTACATTTTGGGATTAAATGGACTTTGATACACTATCCTTAATTTCAGGGTTTTAAACTCATCTTCCTTATTGCATTTCTTTCTTTCTAGACTTTCACTTCTTCCTCTTTTCCAAACAAGCTTATTTCCTGGATTGCCTGGAATTATCTTTACACACTGCTTTACAGAAAATATTCTTTCATGACAGGGAAAAAGCATGCTAAGAACTGGGAATACAAATAGAAAAGCAAGCAGAACTTTCTCTTGGGGGGCTTCCATTGTTATTAGGGAGACAACATATAGAGGAAGGTTTAGCTTCAGAATGGATGGGATGCTGGGTGTTATCTAGGGGGTATTATGAGGTAGATGATAAACCAGAAGACGTAGGGAGTAATATAATGTCAGATGGCACTTCTCTGTGGGTTTGGAGGGCATAGTGGAAGGGCAATTGTTAAGGCCCACTGGACCTTAAGTGATAACTAAAGGGACAAATAATAAGGCTGAGTGGACTACCATCTTACTGAAATATAATTGGTGACTCCTTATTCATCCAAATGGGATAAGCAGAACGTCAGAGTGTCTCCAACTATGGACTTTTGGACTCTGAGGGTTAAAATGGAACAGATGTGGAGATGGGTCAGCATTGAGCTGGATGGAAGTGTACAGTGCCTGGTATTAACTAAGCAATAGGGGTTGGAATGGGGGACCAGAAGGGGAAGGGATTCCAATAGTGTATTCAATGCTTCCCAATATGCTGTATCATAGTGAACATCATTATCAACTGTGTATCAATAAGTATTCTAACTCCTTTCATGTCAATAATATTCATTAACCACATAATGATTGCAAACTGTTATGTTGTATTGGGAATATAAAGAGGGAAGAAATGGTTCTTGCCCTTTTAACTTAAGAGAAAGGAATAAGATATATGTATATGTGTGTGTGTATATGTGTGTGTATACACATATATGTATATGTGTGTTTATATGTGTATGCGCACATAGAAATAAACATATATGTATCTATTGTTTGTTTCTATAAGTACATACACATATACACACCAACACATGTATGTGCATATATAGAAATGCACACATACACATATTAATACACATACACAATTATAATAGGATACAGAATGTGATTAGTACAAAGAACAGATCTGGACAATGTGCTCTGTATTATTTGAAAAGGAGAAGGGCAGTACCAGCTAGGACACCATTTTTAAAAAAGATTTCATCAAGAATGTAAAAACTGATTGAAATTTCAAGGATAAGAGGTACTTAAATAGGTAGAAAATGGAGAGAAAGACTGAGTCCATCCTAGGCATTAAAGAAAATATTAGAAAATATATCCAGGGCAAAAAGAATGGGGGATAATACAGTACAGGGTGCTTGACTGAAATAATTTTAAATGAGCATAGAAATAGTGATGAGACTAATAGCCACTCACCATACAACAATCATATGAGCTAGATTAGTATAATCGATAGAACATTCAATTTGGAATTAGGAAAACCTGAGTTTAAATCCTGTATTATTTTCTAGCTGTGGGAGACAGGGTAAGACACTTAACCTCTCTTTCTCAGTTCCTCTTTTGTAACATGAAGATAATAATAGCATCCATCTTAGTGTGGATTTGAGGATCAAATGAGATAACATCCATAAAATTTTGTAAATCATAAGGTGTTATGTAAATGTGAAAAAATAGTAGTAATAGTACTTATTGTTGTTATGATATAATTATAAGGCACTTTATATTTTCTGGAATACTTAAATACATATGGTCTTATTTGACCCACATATTTAACACTATGAGGTAATTAAAGGAGGTATGATAAACTGAGTAAACTGAGACAGAGAGATTCTAAGTGAATTATTGAATTCTCTCTCTCTTTCTCTCTCTCTTTCACACACACACACACACACACACACACACACACACACACAAATACACAAATGCTGATAGATCCAAAATCAGATAAACCCAAGCTCAGGGTTTGTCTTTGTCATTGTTTGTTTGTTTACTTTCTTCTTATTATCATTTCTTATTATTACTCCATGTTTCTCACTGCCCCCGAAAACAGATTTTTAAGATTTGGTCCATTTTACTGTTCAGTATGGATCTTAGCAGAAAAATGAAACTTTGATACCTAATGCCAAAAATAAAGGGTCAATTAATTTATTTCTTCATTTTGGTGGCTAAATAAATTCTTTTAGTAGTTTACTGATCATTAACTATGAATACAGCAATGTGTGGAATAGTGAGAAAGGGAATCAACCATATAGAAGACAATAATTTTAGCTTTTTCATTTATGTATAAAGAATGAACATAAAACCTTGAAGATGACATATAGGAATGCAACTATTCATGCCACACATTTACAGTCCTGGCTGTTGGGGATGGTGAAACTGGTGAATCACTTGAATTTGTGAGTTCTGAGCTGCTGCAGAACTTGTCAATTTGATCTCCATACAAATATAGTGAAATCTTGGGAGCAACAGTTGCTGGATTACATAAGGAGGGGTGAAATGGCCCAGATTGGGAACAAAACAAGTCAAAGATCAGCAATTGGGCAATGAGTGGTTGTTGTATTTCCACTCTGGATGAGAGAAAGAAATCTAGTCTCAAAAAACCACAAAACTAAATAAAGAAACAAACAACAACAACAACAACAACAACAAAAATGGGTGCAGTGACCCTCTGGGCTTGACACAAAGGCATAGCTTCTATGTCTTACTGGTATCCATGGCCCATAGCACACACTGCCCCCACTTCCTCTCACTACTGTACCACAGTGGATGATTTATGGGAGAATATTGACAAGTCACACATGATAGGCAAACATGTTTGGCTTGCTATCTGAATCACTGGAAGGACTATTCACATCATTGAGATAATAGATATACCCAAGGATTATAGTTAATAAATGAACATAGTCCTACTAAGATCTTAAATGTGAAAAGGGAGACAAAACAAGGTGTGATCAGAGGCAAACAATGACCATAACCAAAAACACTTCTTCAGCCAGATTTCTAGGTTAAGTTTAAATGTCAAATAAGTATAAGCTTATTTTTAACTCTGTGGGGCATCAGTAATCAATAAATATTATAGGTATTTCTTTGATGTTTTTCTCATATTTCTTACTCTAAACCAAATTGAATTAAAATAACACATTTACAGAAGAAATAGATGAATAAATCTTAGGTTGGCATGTTTTATTCCATTAATACTAAACATTAATAGTGCCCTAGAGTCTGAGTCAAATATAGAAGTCATGGTCCTTCTCCTGGGTACCAAATCTAAATTAGATTTAAAAAATAAAATAAAATATGTTGAGCAAGGAGTATTACTAAAATTATTTGTGCTGCTCTGTCCTGTTAAGCCATAATAAGTTCTAGTGTAATGTTTGCCAAGGAGAAAATAAAGTGAACTTTCTCCTCCACATAAGGATACTGCACATACTCCAAACAAATATAAATCAAAGGTCCAATCCAGTGAACCAGAAGGGAAATAAAACATGCTTATAGAAAAGGGAGTCATATATTTAAAGGAATAAAAATTGTATTTATATTTCCATTCCTCCTCCAAAAGATATTTTGTATAAACCAAGTCAGGGAAAATCAGTGTGTAGCTAGCAAGGCCCTTCCAAATGAAGCTGTAATTGATTAATGCAGCTTTTAGAAGTCTCCAAATGGAAGAACAAACATTTTATCTGTCTGCTTTATGTAATATAAAAGGGAATAGGGATTTGCAGAATGAAAGACTCTTTCGTTTGGGAGGGACCTGCGTAAGATATGTGCTTTGTCCTCATTCATTTTCTCCAAGACCTTTCAAAGTAGGCTCTCCTTCAGGATTAACCCCCAAAACATAATTACTTTTTATTCTTTAAGAAACATTTATCAAAGTTGTTACCTTATTTGCAATGTGGAAGGGGAGGATATATCATGGAGGAAATAAAAAAAATAGTTGTCTTTTTAACCTTAACAAAAATTACTTCTACAAGTTCCCCAACAAGTGGTCATGCAGACGTCACTTGAAAATGCTAGTGAAAAGGAACACGTCACCAGAGTTAGCCCATTTCACTTTTGGATAGCTCTAATTGTGAAAAAGTTTGGATTTATGTCATCTAAATTTGCCTTCCTCAAACTTCTATTCCTCTCAGTGCTACCCACTATGGGGGAAGCTAGAATATCTAACCGGCATCCCCTTCTCCCTTACTTTTTTTTTAAATAACTAGGCAGTCCTTAAAATACTTGAGAACATTTGCCATGACCATTAAATATTTCTTTTTCCAGGCTTAACTTCTCTAGATACAATATAATTAAATCTGTATTCTCTAGTGTCCATTCCCTTTACCATGCTCATTTATCAATTTTCCTTCTAAAAATGGAATATAATACTATAGATATAATTTAACCACAGTAAATTATAGAAGGACATTAACTTCCTTGTTTTGTTTGCTATGAATATCTAAATAACTTGGATCTTGGTTAGGCCTACAGAAAAGAATTCTTGACTATAAGAATTATTAAATACCAGAAATGTATGTCTGAGGAAGTTGTCATATCTTAGAAGTCTACAAGATAATACAGACATGTTATTTAGTACAAGTGTGACGGATAAAACTAAATGTGTGTGGTCACCTGTCCCCAGTGTGGGGAAAGCTAGCTAGGATAACAGTTTAACAGTTTAGGTATTAAACATTTATTTAAATATATTAGAGGCTAACAAAGAGAACAAGTGTCTCTGAAAGAATAGGAAAACCTAACTACCCTCCAGGAGCGATCAGAGCTCCACCTCTCACAAGGTTTCAAAATGGTAAACAGGTTTGCCATCAGGCCCATGCTTGGGCTTCCTTTTTTTTTTTTTTTTTCAAGGCAATGAGGGTTAAGTAACTTTCCCAGGGTCAAGTGTCTGAGGCAGGATTTGAACTCAGGTACTCCTGAATCTAGGTCTGGAGCTTTATCCACTGCACCACCTAGCTGCCTTCAGGCTTGGGCTTCTAAACTGGCAAAATGGGAGTATTACACAGGGAATGATGGCATGGGATAATGATACCTTGGTTTGTCAAAGCCTCATTTATAGGTGTAATTCCCTTTATGGCTTCCTTAGATAAGGGGTATTGTGGAATAGATCGTAGTGGGACACCTTTGGTCTTAATGGTAACCGGCACAACAGATTTAAGGAGACCTCCATCAGAAGAGGAAGGGACTCAGGGACTCAGGAATATAAGAAGGGATATCAAATGTTTCCCTCACTGTTTCCTGAGTATCTGAGATCAAAATTGGTAACAAGTGGACAGTGTCCTCTGGCAATTCCATTGAGATGCCACCATCTCGAGAACAAGATATGGTTGCTTTAAGTTTACAAAGAAGGTCATAATCAAATAGATTTGCAGGAGAGTCGGGCATAAGTAAAAATGAATGTTCTACTGTTAAGGGGCCCATAGATAACATGAGAGAGGTTAATTTTGCAGCTGTTTGAGATTTTCCTGAGACCCCAACTACACCCAGAGATACACTAGATGTACATTCAGGGTCAGGTTTGCTCACCAGGACTGAACTTTAGGCTCCTGTATCTAACAAACAATCAAAGTAAGTGTCCCCACCCTTAAGGGTAACATGGTATTCATTATTCTGGGGAGGTGAATGGACTAGCACAAGAGGGCTAAAGATCTCAGGGTCTGGAAAGGTAAAGTCTTCAGATTCTACTGTTCTTTCCCCTCCCCTACACCATCAGTCCTCTGTTTCCTTCTGCAAGGATCTGTAAGTATTTTGGTTCTGCCCCTCTGTACCTCTTTGAGAGGATCCATAACTGTTTTGATTCTGCCTCTCTACACCTCTCTGAAAGGGTCTATAACTGTTTTGATTCTGCTTCCTGAAGGGGTTTCTAAATTCACCAGTTATCATATGTCCATGTTCCCTTTACCTAATTATATAGTACCACATTTTGTGTCCCTGTTTACTGCAGTGATAACAAAATCTAGGGGGTTGATAGTGATTCAGGGGTTGACAGTGATTCTCAACTGCCTGACCTTATTGCCTCATGGTTTCCTATAATGGAACTAAAATGCTCTGCCTATTTCTTTCTTCCCTCTCATTTCCTTCATAAACTTATGTTGCTATTTCTTTAATTCTGTCAGTATTCAGGGCATTCCAACCTAGACACTGCCTTTCAAAATATTTCTGTATTTCTGGCAAGGATTGATAGACAAAATGGTTAGAGATAAAGTGAGCATCTCTAGAATCTAATGGGTCCAATCTAGTATATTGTTTGGTACACTTACACAATTTATCATAGAATCACTTAGGTCTTTCATTAGGTTCCTGAACTGTATCTATAAGTTTTTGCCAGCTATTAGTCTTGCTAGCACAGGATTCCATTGCCTTCAACAATGTTTCCCTTGCTTCCTGCAACTCATCAAAATGCTCAATGATATTGGGGTGCCAATTAGGGTATTCTAAAGGCCATGGAATAGTAACTTTTCCTGATATTTCTAAGGAGTTTGCTGCAGCTAATATATCAGCTCTTTCCCCTGGGGATAATATCGTTTCTATGAGATCTTTAACATCACCCCAAGTGGGCTGATATCCTCTGAAAATTTCTCTAAACTGGCTGATAACTGTTGTGGGATCCTCATCAAATTTAGGAATATTTCATTTCCATGAACTTAAATCTTTGGGCCCAAAAGGTGTGTATTGCCTGAGCTTTACTACAGTGCCCTTTTGGTCATGGGTGAAGATCTCTTGAAGGGGAAGAATTTTGGGTTTTTCTGTCTCCTCTAAAGTTAAATTTTCTGTAGAGGAAATAGAAGGTGGGCTATTTGGCATTCCAGCCTGAGAAACAGGCTTAGTTTAAAACTTGAGCATGAATCCCCCTTCTCTTGTACCTCCTTGTAGCTTCTTTCTGCTTGCTCAACTCAAAAATTACTTGAAAAAATTAACAAATTTGGCTGGGTGGCAGGATATGATATAGATCCACATGGATCATCAGCATTTCTATACATGACTGTCAGGGTCCAGCGGCGAGAGATGGAAAGAGAAATTCCATTTAAAGTAACGGTGTATGATATGGAATACTTGGGGGTCTATTTGCCAGGACAGACCCAGGAACTCTATGAACACAGTTACCACACACTCTTCACAAAAATCAAATCGGAACTAGATGGTTGGAAGGATGTCAGTTGCTCATGGATAGGCAGAGCTAATATGGTAGGAATGACAATTCTACCTATATTAATTTACTTATTCAGTGCCATGCCAATCAGACTACCTAAAAGTTATTTTGTGGAGCTGGAAAAATGGTAACAGAGCTCATCTGGAAAAACAGGAAATCATTGATATCAAGGGAAATTATGAAAAGAAATACACAGGAGGGTGGGTTGGCGGTACCAAACCTAGAGCTTTGCTGTAAAGCGGCAGTCATCATACTATCCGGTGCTGGCTGGGAAGTGAGGTGGAGGATCGATGGAGTGGGCTGGGCATAGGAGACCCAGTGGTGAATGACACTGGTGATGTGTTTGATAGGCCCAAAGACTCCAGCTTCTGGGATAAGATCTCAGTGTTTGACAAGGACTAATGGGAAAACTGGAAGATAGTATGGCAGAAATTAGGCATGGACCAACATCTTACACCTTGTACTAAAATAAGGTCAGAATGTATACATGATTTGGACATGAGAGGTGATACCATACGTAAATTAGGAGAGAAAGGAGTGGTCTACCTTTCAGATCTTTGGAAAGGAGAGCAGTTTGTGACCAAACAGGAGATGGGGAATATTGTAAAATACAAAATGGATGATTTTGATTCCATTGAGTTGAAGGGGTTTTGTACAAACATGGGCAATGCATCCAAAATTGGAGGGGAGGGAGAGGGCTGGGAAGCAA
The DNA here is from genome assembly GCF_019393635.1 of Dromiciops gliroides. NCBI lineage: Eukaryota > Metazoa > Chordata > Mammalia > Microbiotheria > Microbiotheriidae > Dromiciops > Dromiciops gliroides. The sequence goes on from NC_057863.1 coordinate 518,223,230, forward strand.
TTTTTGTGGCTAGTGCTTCTGGTGGAGGCCTCATTTCTGAAGTATGTGAAGTACTAGATCAAGTTTGTGGGGGTCCAGATCATTCCCCAACTGAGGGATGGTTGGGGATGTGAACAGGTGGTTTTCTGATGAAAAGGTTGGGGCTGTCTATTCCCATAGAAAAAAAATGCTCTAAATCACTAATGATTAGAGAGATGCAAATTAAAACAACTCTGAGGTACCACCTGACACCTATGAGATTGTCTAAAATTACAAAAAAGGAAAAGAATAAATGTTGGAGAAGCTGTGGAAAAATTGGAACACTAATGCATTGTTGGTGGAGCTGTGGACTGATCCAACCACTCTAGAGAGCAATTTGGAATTATGACCAAAGGGCTATAAAAGTGTGCATACCCTTTGACCCAGCAATTCCACTTTTGGGTCTTTTTCCCAAAGAGATCATGGAAAGGGAAAAAGGACCCACATGTACAAAAATATTTATAGCTGCTCTTTATGTGGTGACAAAGAATTGGAAATTGAGGGGATGCCCATCGATTGGGGAATGGCTGGACAAGTTGTGGTATATGAATGTAATGGAATACTATTGTGCTGTAAGAAACAATGAGCAGGAGGAGTTCAGAGAAACCTGGAGGGTCTTGCATGGGCTAATGATGAGTGAGATGACCAGAACCAGAAGAACATTGTACACAGTATCATCAACATTGTGTGTTGATCTCCTGTGATGGACTATATTCTTCTCACCAATGCAATGGTAAAGAAGGGTTCCAGAGAACTCATGATAGAAGAGGATCTCCAATCCAGGGAAAAAAAGAACTGTGGAGTATAGATGCTGAATGAACCATACTATTTCTTTTGTTTTTGGTGCTGTTGTTTTTCTATTTTGAGGTTTTTCCTCATTGCTCTGATTTTTCTCTTTTAACATGACTAATGCATAAATATGTTTAATGTTATAATGATATTATATATATATATATATACATATATACACACACACACACACACACATATATATATATATATATATATATATATATATATATATATATATATATATATATAAAACCTATATCAGATTACCTGATGTCTAGGGGAGGGGGGAGGGAGGGAGGGAGAAAAATCTGAAATTGGAAAACTTGTATAAACAAAAGTTGAGAACTATCTTTACATGTAACAGGAGAAAATAAATAAAATACTTTATTAAAAAAAAGAAAGGTCAACCCATGCTCTCTCAGCAGGAGGCCCCTGGTAATAATATTCTCATGAAAGATAATATACTTCTTACTGGAGCACACAGAAACATTCCAGGTTCTTAAGGCTATTCCTACTAAGGAATTTTATTATTTTCTTGTTCAACTTGCTAGATCAATTGGTCTCAAGATGGTTCCATGACTCTTTAATGACTTCTATTTGAGGTTAAAGTCTTTGTTCATTGGTGTAATTTAATTCAGATCTAAAGATATTCATCAAATTTGAGTGAAAAAGATACATGCTTATCTTTATTAATTTTCTTCAGGGCCCTTTAAAGCAGTAGCTCCTCTTTAGTATCAAACTCAAAAGCAAAATTCATTATATCATTCTATAAGAAGTATTTCTCAAACCACCTTAACTGCAATGTGGAAATGAAGAGGATGTCATAGATGAAATCAAAAGTCATCTTTGTACTAATAAAATTGTCCTATATCTTTGTCCTAAGAGAAAAACTCTAGTTGTGTTGGGGTAAAAAATAGAAATATGCATAAATAAGCTCTGACTAGTGCCAAGGCAACACAAATATCCTGTAACACAGGTAACATTTCAATGAAAATGAGCTGAAACTTGTAAGCATTTAAGACTTTTGATTAGAAGAGAAGAATGGGCAAAGCCAAGATAGCAGAGGAAAGGCAGTAAGCTCTCAGGAAATCATGACATGGTCACTCCAAAAATCCTCTCAATAATGCCCTAGGACAATTCCTGGAGCAGGAAAACCCACAAAAGAATGTGCTGAGATCATTTTCCAGCCAAAAAAACTTATAAGATTGGCAGGAAGGTGCTGCTGTGCCAAGGCAGGAGTGGAGCCCAAATCCAATGTCATCATGAAATAGATCTAGTTCTAGGGAGCCTGAGCCAAAGAAAGAGACCCTCAGAGCCTCTGAATCAGCTACAGTGCCAGTGTGGTCTGGAACTAAGCTCACAGTCTGGTGAGAGGGCTGAGCATTTGGCAGGGGGTAGATTACAGATGTCTCTGCTGGTGATGAGGCAGAACTTGGTTTTTTCACCCCTGCTGGGAACCAGAAAGTAGGCTTGAATAACAATGGCCCAGGTGGGAAGGAGAGCAGGCTTGTCAGAGCTAACAACCACAGCACACAAAATTTTGCTGTCTGGTTAATTAGCAAGTGGGCCTGGGGTTATCTAGAGACCAGGGAATGGGCCAGGCAAATGAAGAAACTTCCCCTCCTTAAATCAAAACACCTTGGACCCCCTGAAGCTTGGGATACTGCAGCATGGAAACAGCGCCCTACTTTAAGGAGCTAAAAATCAAGTAAAAGACAGGCAAGATGAGCAGACAGAGAAAGGTAAGAACCATAAAAAGTTTCTTTACTGACAAGGAAGATTTAAGTGCGCCCTCAGAAGAGGATAGCAACATCAGGGCTCCTACATCCAAAGCTTCCAAGAAAAATATGAATTGATCTCAGACCATAGAGGCACTCGCAAAGGACTTTGAAGATAAAGTAATAGAGGTAAAGGGAAAAAATGGAAAGAGAAATAAGGGTGATACAGGAGGGTCATGAAAAAAAAAACATCAACAGCTTGAAAAGCCAAATTGGCCAAATGGAAAAGAAGGAACAAAAGCTCTCTGAAGAAAATCATTGCTTAAAAATTAGGATTGAGGAAATAGAAGCTAATGACTTTATGAGAAATTAAGACACAATAAAACAAATCCAAATTAAAAAAATAGATGGCAATGTGAAATATCTCCTTGGAAAAACTGCTGACCTGGAAAATAGATACAGGAGAGACAATTTTAAAATTATTGGAATACATGAAAAACATGATCAGGGAAAGAGCTTAGACATCATCTTCCAGGAAATTGTCAGGGAAAATTGCCCTGATATTCTAGAAACAATAAAATAGAAGTAGAATAGAAATTGAAAGAATCCACTTATCACCTCCTGAAAGAGATCCCAAAAGGAAAACTCCCAGGAGTATTATACCCAAATTCCAGAGCTCACAGGTCAAGGAGAAAATATTGCAGGCTGCCAAAAAGAAAGAATTCAAGTATGGATCCCCAGTCAGAATAGCACAAGATCTATTGGCTTCTACATTAAAGGATCTGTAATGGAATATGATATTTCATAGGGCAAAGGAATTGGGATTACAACCAAGAATCATCTAACCAGCAAAACTGGATGAAAAGAGAAAAGGGAAAAATTATACAAATAATATTTATATCAACTCTTTTGTGGTGGCTAAGAATTAGAAATCAAAGGAATATCTATCACTTTAGGAATGACTGAATAAGCCCTGGTATATGATTGTGATGGAATGTTATTGTGCTACAAGAAATGACAAGTAGGATGATTTCAGAAAAACCTGGAAAGACTCATGAACTTATGTATAGTGAAATGAGCAGAACCAGGAGAACATTGTACACAGTTACAGTATTATTGTTCTATGAGGCATTATGAATGATTTAACTACTCTCAGCAATACAATGATCCAAGACAATCCCAAAGAACTAGTGATAAAGCATACTATCCACCTCCAGAGAAAGAACTGATATTGATTGAATACAGACTAAAGCATAATATTTTGTGCTTTCTCTTTTTTTCTTGAGCCTTTTTATGTAAAATTACTAAAATGATAATATTTTACATAATTCCACATGTATAACCTATACAGATTGCTTGCAACCTTGGAGATGGGGGGAGGGGAAGGAGGGAGGGAATGAGAGAGGGATAGAATTTGGACCTCAAAAGTTTAAATAAATAAATAAAAGTTGTAGCCTTAAAAAAAAGAGGAAAAAAGAGAAGAATGGAGAGAGATTTCCAAGAAGTAGTAAACAAATAGGATATATATATATATATATATATATATATATATATATATATATATATATATATATATATATATGGGATGATCACATATAGCCTTAAAGGACCTTGTTTAAAAAATAGTAAACAATGAGATTGAGCAACATAAAGTAAAACAAGTTCAATGTTCTTGTAGAAAAGATCACCTCTACTTCACAAATCATGAAAAACATAAAAAGGCATTGAAATAATCCCCATTGATTCACCTATAGACAATTAAACTAGCTCTTCACAAAAGGGTATTATAAGCTAGTACTAAGCAACAAAATATAGTGGGTTGGAAGGCACAAATATTTAGGACTGGGGGTCAGGAAGCCTCAATTCAAGTTCTATCCCTGCCTCTTACTAGCCTTATATCCTTGGCCTAGTAGCAATTTCTCTGTGCTTAAGTTTCCTTCTTTATAAAATGAAGGGTTGGATTAAATGTTCTCTAAGATACTTTTTCAGCTCTGACATTCTATAAAAGTCAATAGGATCCCTGTGCAAAAAATTTTTGATTTCCCAACAAAGAAGAATACAATAAAAAATACAGTGAAATGGCATGCAATTTTTTTCCACGCCTTGCAAACCACCCAATTACTTCTGCAAGATCAAAAGTCATTGGTAAAATCATAAAAAAGCATCTATTTATAAAACTCAACAAGAGAGCATTTCCCTTAGATGAAGCCACATGCTTTGTTTTCTGTTATTAAGCAAGTGATAGCTACAAATGTTCCTTTTTAATATTATTATTCCTGCTCTCCTGAAACTCTATAGAACTTTTCATTTATTGTGCTGGGAATACTGAAGAGTGATGTTCTCAGCATATTGGATAATAATAAAAAGGAAATATGTTACAAAGCATGTTTAATAGAACTGCCATTGGGACCTGTAGAAATAATTCGTTTGGATAAATAAATGCCTTCTACTGAGTATAACCAGCATAGGTATATATGGTTTTAACCAAAATTAATATTAACATTATAAGATTAGTTTTCTCCTTCACCTTGACTTTATGAATGCTTTTCCTTTTTCACCAGAAACCATATAGAAGTTTATCTTGCATTTCTGTTGTTTTTTTCCATGTTCCCTGGGTGTTCTCTTCAGTAATATGCCATTTTTTTGGTAGTAAACAGTTGTTCAGAAGTAATTCTACCCATCAGCAAAGCCAAGAAGCAATAGTAAATTACAGTCTAGGAATTTAACTTCATTGTGTGGGTTGTATATGTAATCTCATAAGAACTAAGAGTCATTAACTGCTTTAATCAGTTTAAAGTCAATGTAGCAGAAGAATGGGTTGGCAAAACAAAGCTAGAGATCAGTAATTGAGATTTTATCTGGAGGGGGCAGAAATTTAGTAACACCTGACAAATCTGTATAGGAGAATAACAGAGTGGGGAGTTTATTCCTTGAATGATTTTTATCTTTTTCTATAATTGCAATTAATATGGAAAGGGCAACTCTCTACTTGTAGCAGTTTTAGTGAGTTGGGCAGGAAAGAAAGCTGTGAGTCAAATTGCTTTGCTGTCAAATGGGTTGGCATTGCTCAATGAGGCTGGATGGCTATAAATGTGTTGTTTCCTTTATTCCTTATCTTTTTTACACGACCTCTGATTTCATTAGTTTAGGAAATTCCCATTAATAATGCATGTCCACACCTGCAACTTAAAGTCTTAGAATGTTGACTGGGGCAACTGTGTGAACCTATGCAAGTCAGAGAGGTCAAGTGACTTGCCCAAGTTCCCTAGGGCATTCACTATGTGTCAGAGCAAAGTAAGACTTCCTTCCTTTCTACCCATTATACTGTACAGACTGAGAAAATGTTAGTCTTTGCCTAAATCAGAGAATAGGCTAACAATATACTATAAAGCCCAAAATATTTTGAGTATCTTAGATGATATTAAACTTCTTTTCCTTGGATAAATTATGCAACTTACATGTCAACAATATATTGCATGTACTTCTATTATTTTATCAATCAGAAGTAATTGTGGGACTTTCCCATTCAAGAAAAAGAAAATGTCTTTCCAGGTTTGATTCTCTAGGCTTTTGACAGTGACTGGAGGATCCCCAGAGCTGTGGCTCCCTAAATTGTGGTAAATACCATTGCTTTAATATTCTCCATGATGTGTCCCTCAATAAATTGTAAGCAAACTATAAAAAGTACCTTAAATATTTTCTTTTTAAATAATGCACATAACAGAAGTAGGAAATACATAATGCCTTCTTTATTTTTCACTATTAAAAATTACTTTAATTAAATAAAAAAACCTCTATTTGATTCTCTGAGGACAACATTTTATGGCAACTGTTTTCTTTGTTGTTAGTTTGCAGCTAGTGATATATTACAACTAAGATTGCTAGCCATAAGCTAGAAATCAGAAATTCAATTTCTATAAATCCTGATGTAGAATAAAGAGAAAATGTGAGTTGTGAAACCCAAATTAACTTATAAAATATCTTCATTGCCTAAGAGTTTTTGAAGTGTCTAAATGTCATTATATGTGCTTAGCATAGGTAACATACAAACATGTTTATGTACACGTATGCATACATCTGTATATATTTAAACCATGTAAACTCTGAAGATCCTTATCATTGCTCCTATTTGTGGGGACCAATTTTTAATTGGGGAGTGTTAGCTAAGCGGTTCGCTGCAATATTGGGGCAAGGAAGGAGACCGGCAGCCTACCTCAAAACAGAACAGGATTTATTTTAAGAAGAACGAACTTAAAAACACACACACACACACACACACACACACACAAACAGGATCAGTAGGATCAAGGGAAAGGAAATAAAATGGGGAAAGGGAAATTATACAACCTGAAAAAATACCACTGCCCAGGAATCATCTGAGAATACTCAGCAGAACTCCTATCACCTTCCAGTGTCCAGCTAGAATGCCCAATTCTCCTCCCCAATCCCAGAAAAAACCCACACAGCCCTAGCCAATGGGATGGCCGCTCTGACAGTCACATGACTACCCTCACTAGGCTTCCAATCGTTATAATTTTGCCAGGCCCATGTAGGCGTGGGGGAGTGGTGATGATATGAGGTGCCAGCACCATGGCAAGGGCTACAACCAGTGGGTGGAGCACCGTGCTGTTTGCCAGTGTGCGCATAAAAACCTCAAATAACAATTAATTCTTTACACATTCATAGGCCAAGTTCTCAGAACTTGGGTACATCTCCCACTCAGAATTCTAAGGCTACACCTGAATAATTGGCTAGGGGATATCAAAGCCATTTCTTCAAGACTCCACTGGTAAAATTCCTCCCAAGAGTATCTATTGGGAATCATTTTAGCCAGTCAATTTTAAGATACTTTCAGGTGGATAAAGCACGGGTCCTAGATTCAGGTGGATCTGAGTTCAAATCTGGCCTCAGACACTTGACATGTAATCGCTGTGTGACCCTGGGCAAGTCACTTAACCTTCATTGCCCCACAAAGAAAAAAAATGCTTTCAGAAAGAAATATTTATCAAGATGTCACAGTTAAAATACTTGGTATGAATGTCCTTCCAAAAGAGTCTGACACATTCTCCTACCAGTTCCTAGGACTTCTGTGAAAAATGGGATCTAACTCAGAGAACACACACAGAAAAATGTTAACTTAAAGCTCTATGTTACTGAAAATCATTTTCTCCCATTTATTCAGTGCACAAGATGTTTTCTTTATAGAAAACTTATACTTATGCATGGAAAATTTGAATCCATCTATCCTTGGTACCTAATGCAGACACTGCTGTCAGCTCATCTAGGGATGTGGCTAGGACACAAATGAGTAGATAGGATATACAAGATCCTCCAGATCTTTTTAAGTTCACCAGGTCCTTTTCTGGCCAAAGAGAAAGAGACTTAAATAAAGTTGAAGACTTCCTTCTCCTTCTCCCCTAGCCAATTTTTCCTTGAAAATTTAATGGAAAGCCATGCTTGCTCCATCCTCCAAAATTATTGATTCTCTAGTTAGATAATTGATAGAGGACACATTGGTATGGCCAAGGTTCTTCCATGTATTCAACACAATTCCTGTGCAATATCACTATAGTGTAAAGGATTGTGATTGATTAATAAGCCAATTGAGACATGTTTGAATCTACTCTTTAGTAGATAAATCCAAAATGGAGTGTATTATATGTATGCATGTATACATACAAACATGCATGCATACATATAACATGCACACATGTACTCATGCTGATATGCATACATATATAGATATATTTCTGTATGTATAGTTCTTTCTAACAAACCAATGAGTTAAATGGTACACATTCAAGATTGTCTTTCCATGGATGAGGAAATAGGTGTTGAAGGGCTAAGTAACTCGCCTATCAATAATAATAATAATAATTAATAATAATAGCTAACATTTACAAAGTATGGACTGTGTGACAGGCATTGTGCTAAGTATTTCATTATGCACCAAGTGAATTTCTGAAAGAGAAAGATAATATGGAATAATGGATAGAGATTTTGCCTTAATCCAGGAAGAATTGGCTTTGAATGCTGCCTCTGATACATACCATCTATGTGGCCCTGGATAAGCTTCTTAGCTTCTTAGTGCTCTAGACCAGAGGTGTCTAACAGGAGGCCCAAGACTGGAACACTCTTGACAACCTGATTAAAAGGTAATTGAGAAATATTTAACAAAAGAAATATAAATACAATAGAATATAGGTAATGCTAATGTATGCTTTTCTAGGTCAATATTCAACCTGAAGGATTCTTTATGTAGTACACCACTGCTGTACATAATTCTCTAAACTACCCAGACATAAAGACCTGTTTCCTACACCAATTAAATCAGCAGTTCAGTTCATTTCTCTGAGTATCTGCTATTTGTGGGTCAATTTCTTCATTATGAAATAATATTTATTTGCCAAAGCCAGTACATTGCTTTAAAAAAGGAAATAAGATTATGGTTGAATTACCTATTCTTGTTGAAGCCAAAAGGGTTCATTATGATCACCATTTTTTTTGCAGGGCACTGAGGGTTAAGTGACTTGCCCAGAGTCACACAGCTAGTAAGTGTCAAGTGTCTGAGCCCAGATTTGAACTGATTCTCCTGAATCCAGGGCCAGTGCTTTATATACTGTGCCACCTATCTGTCCCCTGATCACAACTTTTCTAATTAATCATTAACACTGTTTTGATGCATTTGAGAATTTTTCAAGGGATCTAAGTGAAGCTATTTATTATCTCCATTTTACAGAAGAAAAACTGGGAAGTTAAGTGCCTTGCTCCACTAGTAAGTTTCTGAAGCAGGATTCAAACTGAGGTTTTCAACTCCAAGTATAGCACTGCAGTCAACATACTCCCCTACAACTCTGTAATTATTGTTCCTTAATTCCTGAAGGAATCAAATAGTTAACAAGAAAAAGAGAATATTTTCCTAGCTTAAAAAAGACAGAGGAAGGAATTGGCAAACTGTAGGCCAATGAGGTTAATTTTACTTCCTAGAAAAATTCTAAAATATATTTTAAAAAAGATGGTTAGTAAACAACTACAAGAGGAAGAAGTACTCACAAAGAGCCAGCCTAGCTTCAGCAAGAAAAGATCATGCTGGTTTAACCTCATTCCTGTTTTTTAACCATTGCTAGACTGATAGATCAGTGCGATGTTTTAGTTATTTCCAGGCTTTTCCAAACTATGAGTCACTCATGCAATTCTGCTGGAAACAGTAGAGTTCAACGATAGTCCAATTGGAAATGGAATGAATGACAAGACTAAAAGACTGGTCAATAATGATGTTGGGGCAGCTAAGTGGTGCAGTGGATAAAGCACTAGCCCTGGATTCAAGAGAACCCGAGTTCAAATCTGGCCTCAGACACTTGACCTGTCCTGGCTGTGTGACCCTGGGCAAGTTACTTAACCCTCATTGCTCTGGAAAAAAAAAAAAGTTTTATGTTAACAAAGACTAGAGGACAACTTTTCTGCTTTATTTTAGCGGCAATACTTTTTTTTTCTGGAACAGGTGGTACTAAATAGCTTCTTGGCTTCCTTCAAGCTCTTAACTTGTGTGGAAATTTATTTTGATTTGGGGACCCTACCTTTAGGCTGAGATTAGGAAGCCTTAGGCCCTCAGGGTCTCCCCCCTCCTCCTTAGCTTCAGCTGAGTGAAAAAGCCCTGTGGGCTATACAAGACGCCAGGTCAGACAGCTGGGGGAAAAAAAAAAGCCCCCAGTTCCCTCTGACTTGAGCGGATCTGGGCTAGCCTGTGCTGAGGCACATGAAACTTGGAGCGCACCACCCCCTCCACCAGCCGCAGCTCTGGCTGGCGGATTAGCTTGGTCTGTGGGGGCGAAGGAAGCCCCGAGATTTGAGTGGAGAGAAGAAAAGGTATATATAGACGTGGGAGTTAGCTAGGGGGGAACGAAGAAAGGCTGACTAGAACAAGGGAAGCTGACTAGGAGAGAGGGACTAGATAAAGGACAGACTAGAGAAAAGGAGGGGGATGGACTAGGAGAGAAGCTGACTAGAGGGGAGCCCGGACAAGGACAGAGGAGAGTTCGGTTGGGAAAAGGAGAGACCGGGGTGACAAGGTTATAGGCCTTAATACAAACCAGGGAAAGTGTAGCATGCCCTGAGGCCGGAGGCGGCTAAGGCCCTTATTGTATTCAAGAAGTTGGAAGCACAGCAGGGACACAAGAGACTCAGTGGAAAGAGACAGCAGGAAAGCAGTCAGGTTGTACACTTTATTTCCCTGTATTCCTAATTTGAAATAGTATCTCATAAATAAACTCTGCTTTGATTATTTGGTTAAGAGGCTTCTTAATCTTTAGTCTATCAGTTTGGGAGCAGTGTGGTGGAACTTTATAAATGGCCTATGTTAAATTAACGAAGTCAGATAGCCAAATAGTAAAAAGTCCCCAGTTTAGTCCTCCAGTCAGTTTTAGCCCCCCAAAATTAGGCTAGTCCATTCAAAAAATATTTCTACACTTGTGTGATTTTGCGTATATGTATGTGTCCATATTCATATATGTTTTTGTATATATACATATGTATATATTTGCAATCATCCATATATACAAATAAAGTATAATTTTGATTAGTTGAATTTGAAATGCCATGGCAACGGCTACAACCAGTGGGTGGAGCACCGTGCTGTTTGCCTAAATTATCTTCACAGAAGGTTGTATTACCCTATTTCTTTTATTTTCAAGTAAAACATGGCACATAGGTGTTACATGAGTGTAAGTAGTTGGTGTGACTTGTTTTTATTATTATTGGTGCTGTTCAGTTTGTTAGCTTCTGATAGTTGCATCCCTAGGAAATAACTCATCTGTAGCAAATAACCTATTGTGCTTATTCTGAGCTTCAAGGTAAATGAGTTTAGAAACAATTACACTTCCTTTTAAGTAGTTATATACAGCCCCACTTTTAAGTGTGAACTTAAAAAAGAATGTTATCAGTTTATAATCTTTTAAAAAATTTAACTCATCATATGATTACATCCTAAATCTTTAAATCCTTAAAAACGTAGTTATTATCATGGTTTTGTCTGGAACATACTTTTGTTTAGAATATTGTCATTTGACTGGGATTGAATGGGATGGACAAGTTCTATTGGTTCTCTTTAGGACTATAAATTGTCTTGCATATTACTTTGTCTTAAGGTAGTTTGGAGATGGCCTGAAACACCTTGTCGCATAGAGCTCACATGTGAAAAAACTCTCTCAAAACCTCTGACTATTTAGACAGGAATTAATTTCAGAGTTCTCTACTACAAAGTTTCATTTATGATTTCTTGAGATGGAGCTTTGTAAAATCAGGCTTCAGTAAAGCCTGGAGCTACTTGACCATGCCTTAAACTCAAGTCACTCTGGCTCTCACTGATTGGCCAATAATAGGTACCAGCACAAGTCTCACTTGGTCATTGTTTGGGTTTTGAAAGCTAAGAATGAATGTAAATTGTTTCTGTTCTGGCCAGAAACCCTGAGGGTCTTCCCCTCCTAGTTTATGTTTTATTTATTTATTCATTCATTCATTCATTCATTCATTCATTCATTCATATTATATCTATTTATTTATTGAGTAGGCAAGCTAAGTCATCTTTTGCCTCATTTCTTACCTAGCCTTAAATCACTGAATGGGTGTTGCTTCAGACAAAATGAGATCTTTCAAAGACCTTTTCTTAAAAAGGCCAAAATGTCCTGCTGCATCTGGGGTCATTTCTGGTCGTCCTCACCTATGTCTTGCACTGGACTCAGATGACCCCGGAGAACAGACTGAGGCTGATGACTTTGCTCAGCTCAGCCTCACTTAAATCCAGTTCACTTGCAAGTCAAGACATCACCCTCCTGATGTCCTTAATACTTTTCAAGAAGGAAGTACAAACAACAGCAATCATGAAAGGTGAGAATTAGGCTTCTGTTCCAGCAATGCATTTTTCCTACTATTTGGGGCACTCAGCTGAGGAAAAAAAATATTTCTCTCATTTGTATCTACTCAGTCCCATCTGCTTCCTGTTAATGGATATCTTTCTTCTTTAATGTTTGGGACAAAATTGCCTCAGTTTATCCAAATAATTTGAGGAGACCACCAAGTCAAGCAGAGGCAGATTTATTATATTCTCATGAGAATGGGCAACTCCATGCAAGGGATGAGGAACACACTAATGGGCTCATGAGTTGGGTTTTTAATGGAAGTTTTGAGGTGGGGGTCCCCTCGTGCACAGGGTGAACTCACAATCTAACATCCAATCCTATCTCACCCATGTTGCATGTTCAGCTTATGATCAGGGTATGGGTATATGTTCCAAAAGCGAGGGGGAAAGGGGAGGTGGAAAAGGTCAAACCACAGGAGGGGAAAAGGGTGAAACTACTCCAAACCACTCCACTTGGGTAAGGAGGGGCAAGGGGGAAGAAAGGGGTGATGGTACCAGGATCTGGGGTTTAGGAATGTAAAAGGGGAGGTAGTATCTAGGTGGGTTCCACACTAACAAGGGACATCTTCTCCTGCTTGGTCATAGAACAACAGCATAGCTAGCAATAACAAGAACTGGGGGTTTGGAATGTAGGTGGGGTGGGGGGGAAGGGGTGGTATCAGGGTACATCATGTTCAGTAAGGCAAAATACATGATTTCTGTTGTTGAACAAAATAATCTGACTATAAGAGAGACTGGGGGCTGGGTACTTTCCAGACCCCATCCTCCGAATCTAAACTGACTCAAGTCCACCTATCCCATACATTTAATCTCACATTTTAGGACAAATTTTAAGATTATATCTTGAACATACAACTTTACCTTTGAATGAAGTTTGTTACATGCACAGAAGGCCTCTAATCATCTCTGCCTATACAGGAGAAGGCCAGAGAGTCTCCTTACTGGAGAATTTTGATGTTATGCAATTGAAATGCCTTGAGCATGTGGAGACGTTGAATGACTGGCTCTTGTCTGCGATCCAGAGGGTTAGGAATACCCTTTTCAATTATTTGCATAGTCATAAATGGAAGTGCTTTCAAAAGATAGCGGGTGACCAAAGCTTAGGTGATTTTTTCATCAACTACATTTCTCTTTGCCTGTTCTTAGTTTGACTCCTTTGCTGATGGTATTAATACAGTGTAGTAAGAGGAAAAACTTTGAATCTTCTTTCCTCTGAGGTCAGCTGGCCTTATGAAATAGGCCTTGATCCTTTGCCTTTGTGTTGGTATTTTTCTATTTTAGGTAAAGGGATTGGAAACTCCAAACATGTGAGTTGGGTAAAGTCAAGAAGAACAAGGCTCACAAAGTTGAGATTTTGCAGCTGGCTAAGTATTATTGCCCTTATGATAAACGAATGACTCTTAGACCCCTTCCATTCATAGCTGAAACAAGTACTCAGCCAGCAGCAATGCTTCAATTGAATGTCAACTTGGTGGGACTATTGGTATATATGAACTGAGGTTACGTCTGAGCTCACTCTTCCCAGAGACTGAAGCAGTATAGAGAAGAGTATGCTCCCAAGGTGTTAGAGGAAAATGTTTCTGTTTTCCTTGTTATAACTTTAAAGCAAATATCCCTTTCTAACAACCAATTGATGTTAAATGCTTCAATGTGCAACTGGAATACTAATCACTAGCATTTAAAAATTGGGGGAAACAAAAATGCTGGAGACTCTAGCCCAGGACATTAGAGAAAGACAATCCTTAACCCTTCATTGTAATCCTAGAAATAGGGAGATTCACCTGAAGTGGCCTTGAAAAAAATGGGCCACAGCAAGTTGGCTAAATATGGGTCATCCCCTGGGATAAAATTAGGCCCTTTGCATTTGTGAGGACTCCTGAAGAAATATTATTTCAGAGACTTTTGTTTTGCGATATCCTAGTTGGAGGGATTCTAGAAAAAGTGAACTGATGAGAAAAGGCCCAGGACTCTAATTACTGGTACCTTTTGAAGATAGTCTCATTTCCTGCTAAGAAGCCCTATTGGAAAGGTTTCTATAAACCACGTGAATAGTACTGTCAAATTAGTCGCAGAATGCCTATGCCTGCTCATCTTTCCAAGTCACTTTTATTACAAAATATGACATCTCTTCTAGAAATAAGCTCTCAGCATTTCCTGGATAAGTAGACATGATCAGAGGCACTCTGTACAAGTACCAGTCCCTGGTATACTTTAAATGATTGGTCAGGGGAGATGACAGAATATTTTTAAGGAAGAAATGGGATTGAATTTTAAGGAAATGTGTGTTTTTTTTTCTTAAAACTGAGGAGTGACAATGATTTGTGCCTTCAGCTCACAATTGAAGCAATGGTGTAATTTCCAAAAATAGAATATATTTATTCTGTTTATCTTTAAACATTTCTTTGAGCATATAGTTGTAAAAACCATGTAAGAGGTTGATGAAGAAGCTTGATTTGATTCATAATTTGAAGAATGGAGTTTCCTGCAGAGCTCTCAAAAAGGATACTTCCCTCACTAATTTTGTCACAATTTTCTGAATTCCCTCTTTGTCCTGATTAATAGCCCAACAACTGTTGAAGCTGAGAGCATTCAAATCAGCAGGACCTATGGCTTATGGTAGACTAGCATATTGTTCAGCTGTTCAGTTCAGTGCACAGAGAACAACTTTGCAGGCTGTTTGGATTTCCTATAGGGGAATCCTACAGAAACAAAGAAGCAAGTCTTAAGCCTCCTAAGAAAAATCTTGTTTATAAACTGAATTTATTTTACACATGGACATTTTTTATCCTCAAGGGGAAGGAGATTCCTTTTTCATGAAAGGAGAAACTATATATACATACATACATACATACATATATATATTAATGTGGTGATAATAGAATATGAAAAGCAATGTTAAAGAAAAAGCATTAGATCAGAGAAAGAAGCCAATTCATAGTTATTTGACATCCTTTTCAGTTATCCCAGCAAAGACTATATCAGTATCTATCAATATTTATTCAGCCTCAGGTGAGGGTTGTAGCTCTTAACTATACATCAGACACTTGGCAGAATATTCAGAACAAGGGATCAGGCCCCTGCCCTAAAGAAGTTTACTCCATTTTTTGATATTACTATTATTTTACAATATAGTTACTGATGCCTTAATACCTGCATTGGGGAGGGGTGTGAAGAAGCATTAATAATGGGAAATAGAAGTCTCATTCAAAGCAAGGACAAGGGCATATTGAAATTTTAAAAGAAGTTATTTAAATAAAGAA
Organism: Dromiciops gliroides; assembly: GCF_019393635.1. Taxonomy (NCBI): domain Eukaryota; kingdom Metazoa; phylum Chordata; class Mammalia; order Microbiotheria; family Microbiotheriidae; genus Dromiciops; species Dromiciops gliroides. The sequence goes on from NC_057863.1 coordinate 518,238,931, forward strand.
GAATTTTCCATCATTGCACATACTAATTAAGAATAAGCAAAAATTCTGATCCCTACAGTAAAGCCTACCTCTGTTTGCTAAAGGAATGATGTTATCTTGGTTTCTAGAGATAATGAGTTTAAAACACAGACCACATTGTGGTATAACAGCTTGCCACTTAAATTCCATGAATAATATTAAAGCATGAATTCCTCCTCTCTGAAAATTTTGGCAAATTGTAACATTTTACTTAGGTAGTTTTTAGTGATCCTTATTTAATATCAGATTCAATGCTATAAAAAGAGTATTGAGATCACTGGTCTAAAATATCTTTACTTGTTTTAGATTTGAATATGAACAAAAAATTAAATGCTGTTCATTTCAGTTAATTTTGTGGTTGAACATCCCTAGAGACTTTCCCTGGTAGCTATCATTGATTTTCAAGTCTAGTATAAGTTTGCTGAGTGTGCTTTTTCATTCCCACTGCTTACCTCCATTCTCTTTGTTGTAACTTAAAATCTACTGCATAAGACATCAAACTTATGTAAGGAAAGTAGAAAATGGCTTTCCTGATTTTTAAGTAGATGCTAGCCTTGTCACTGGTAATTTGAACCTCCAGCTTCTACTGAAATGCTACATGCTAGTCTTTTTAATAGACATTCTCACATTCATCAATACTATATATTCAAACTAAATTATAATCAAAATTATATTATCACAGATATGTGCATGCATTTGGAACATTTCACTTTTTATTGGCTATCTGGCCTGCAGGTAGTTATTCCTTTCCAGCACGAGAGGATAGCATAAATGATAGGCTGAATCAGCCCACTGGAACATCTAACTCAATATACTATCAGTGACAGTGACACTGATTGATCTCGTTTACCCATGTGATATAACCTTAAAAAGTAAATGCCATACTCCAAATATCACTAGCTTCTTCTCATTGGTTATTAATCCATAAGCCTGAAATTTTTTTAGATTCTCCTTGAATCTTTTTTTTTAAATGTTGTACCACTACCTGTAGTAATGACTTCCACAAATTTCCTGCCCAATTTTTGATGTAGTACTCTTTTTTAAATTCTTTTAAAATTATCTCTTTCTGTCTTCAAGGATACCTGTAGGACTAGTATTCTTGCATTATTGGTGAGCTTATCCTTCCTTTCATGGTATTCCTATCATCACCAATACAGTATTAGAAAACAATGATAGCCCCCATTTATGTAGTGATTTGGGGTTTCAAAATCACTTCAAATGCATTATTTTATTTGTTTATCAGAGTTCAGCAGGATCTCAGTGGCTCTCTAGTTCAACTTCTCCCTAAATAAGAATCTGTTCAATAATTTACCTATAAAGAGTCCACTTGGAAAGTCCATCCTACTTTAGAAACATCTAATTAATATTCTTTTATTAAACTAAGCCTAAATTTGCTTTGCCACTTTTAGCCATTGAAGAGAGTTCTGCCTTCTTGGAACAGGAAGTTGAGGAGTAATCTTTCTTTTTTTATGTCAGCTAGATAGCACAGTGAATAGAGTAATGGACACAGGACACTTACTAGCTGTGTGACCATGGACAAGACGCTTAACCTCTGTCTGCCCCAGTTTTCTGGGAATAATAATAGGAGCTGTTGTCAAAGGTAGGCATGAGAATAAAATGAGATATTCATAAAGCACTTTTCACATCTTAATACATTATAAAAATATTATTATTTCCATGAAAGCACTTAAAATGCTTAAAGACAACTCTCACCCTCCCCCAACTTGTCTTCTCCTCCCCAGGTTAAGCATTCCCAGTACTTTCAATTCGCAGTCATATGGATGAAATTGAGGCCCTTCATCCTTGTGTCTGCCCAATTGTGCATACTTTCTACTCTACCAATGTCCTCCTTTGCTAAAGTTTGATCAAATCTCTTCTTAGCCCTTGTCTTTACAGATTAACGGTAACTATTTTGAAAATATATGCCTGTAGGGAAACTCCTTCATCCCATGGATCATTTCAGTTGTCCTCTGGAACTTGTCTATCTTCTGAGGAGAAGTGACAGAAACTTCAAAAAAAATTTAAGGGAAGGGAAAGAGATACTTTTGTACAAATACATAGAAATGCTTTCTGTTTTGATTCCAATAGCTTTTCAGATACTGCTCAGAATTCATTTTACTTACTTTTTATTGACTTATACCAATGCATTGTGTCTTTGGAGGAGTGGGCAAATCTTTTTCTCAGTCTAACTGATAAGTTGAAGTTCAATATGGCTTGAAATATTTTTCCTTGATCAGTATTAGGTTACTCACAGAATTAATAGGTATCTGAGAAAAGGTTATACCAAAATATTCTTTCTAATCCTCTGGACATTTTTCAGGGAAAATAATACCCTGGAGGCATCATGGTATGAGAACATGTTGAACTTCAGATCAAGATAACCCTGGTACAACTCCAACATTTGAAACTTACTATCATGTGATCATAGATCTCAATCACTCAGAACTCTTTTTTCCCCATACCAACTCATCACCTCAACTATTCCAATAGCCTTCTATTTGTTTTGGCTGCCTGAAGTATCTTACCAATCGAATCCATCCTCCATACGATCACCAAAGTTATTTTCCTAAAAAACAGGTCTGATCTTCACCTTCCCCATACTCAGTGAAATCAACTGGCCCGCTATTACTTCCAGGAACATATATAAATTTTTCTGTTTAGCTTTTAATTCTCTTTAATATCTGACCTTTCCCTATTTTTTTTTGGTAGACTTTATTTCCCTCCACACTCTAAAAGGTATTCATTCCATCTTGTATCTCCTTATCTTTGCCTTGGATCATGCTTATTCTAGGATGTTCTCTTCCATTAGTTCTCATAATCCTTTATTGTGTTCAAGACTCATATTCCTTCAAGGACCACTTTCTAAAAGAAGTCTTCTCTGATTCCCCAGGTTTAGAATACTCCTTCCAAAAAATACCATGTATTCATTTTGTATACAAGGTGAGGCAAAAGTCATGAGTATATAATAACTCCTGTACTTTTTATTTTCAATTTTCAATAACATAGTACCATATGCAGTATATATAGGAAATGAATGTATATCATGTGTGAAAATTCAAATCTTGTAAATGGTGAAAAATAAAGAAAAAATAATTTTCCTAAATTCCAAGTCCAAAACCTTTCCTCAGGCTTGAGTCCAGGCATTTAGGCTTGCCAGGACTTTTTTGCCAAGTGGGTTGGCTGGCTATACCAGCCTGCGTGCAATCCTGGCTCTAAGGTTGCCATGGCTTGAACTCTTGGGTCTTCATCCTCACCAATGGCAGTTAAAACTGAGAAGGAAAATTAAATAGAACAGAAACAAACACACACAGATCCATTTTTCGAAGTGGAATAAAAGAGTAGGTTATCCCTCTTCCCAGTTCAGTTCATGGCATCAGCTCTCTGGGTGAACTGTGATCTTCACCCTCTGGATGCAGCAAGAAAAAAGGATACAAAAAAAATGCTGCAGGAAAGAGTGACTATTCAATTCTGGTCAGCTTTAAAGACAGATTTTTCCAGTTCCACAGCTGATCCAAGGTAGCTACACCCATTCACTGGTAGGTGATGCAGAAATCCTCTGTTAGGTGACTTGGACAGGTCCAGACAAGCCCTTGTTGCATATTTTCCCTGTTTGGAATTTGCAGACTGGCAGGGAGTCCTTGTCTCAAATTCAGAACATTTCTGTGGTTTCTGCAGAGGAATAAGAAATGTCTTTTTATTTCAGTACTATACCAGTAAGTCTCAAAACAGTCAATGTTTCATGATCATTTAGAATTCCACATGTATAGATGAAAATCAGAATTATACCCAAATATAAGGTTTCTCAAATTAATAAACAAGGAACATTTCACAAAGTTTGTCCAATATTTCTAATTGCTTAACTTTAGTCTTACAGGGTCCTTCTTAATTCACAAAAGAAAGAACAAAAACAGGGAAAAACTGACTTCCCATCTCAGATAGAACCCTGTTCCACATTGAGTTTTCCAAACTACATGATGGTTTCCCCATAGAGATCTGGGATGTGAGATTGACCATACATCACCCCTTTCTCAGATGAGAAGACTATCCTGTGTGGAAACTTCCAAAAATTTTCTCAGTGAATAAGGCCACCTATCTGAAGTCTGAATAAAATGTATCCCTTCCTACACAGAGCGGCACAGCAAGATTCTCTAGGGTTCCTTCTAAACATAGTCATTAGGGATCTTTGAGAATAAAGGATAAACAACAATAATAACAAGGAAATCTCCATAAAGATCCAGGCAATTTCTTTTGGGTCCTTACCCTAGTCAAGCCCTGAGATATAACAAGTTGTCATGTTTTGTATAAGTGTGTATGGGGGAAGAATACTCATCTTTAGTGTCCTTGCTGGACAAAAAAAAAACCGTACATTTACAAAAAAAAAAAAAGTATCCAATTTCTCTAGAGACCTGACAGTTCAGGATAATTAGAAATAAAATCTTGGACAGACTCTCTCTAGGAATGGTCCCCACAAAAGCAAAGGATGCTTCTGCACCCGCCCCTCTCCAGACAAGGCCCAGATGTAACACTGACTACCCTGGCCCCAACTCTCTCAAAGACAGGTAAATTAGATTTCACTCCTCCCTAGGGTTCTCTGGGACCTTAAAGGGCTTTGGGGACATTTATACGCTCTGCCCATGCATCCAATTCATACCTATGTCATTATTCCAGTTGTAGCTGGTAGATCCCCATGGTCCCATGCTATTTAATCACTTAAGGGTAAAATTAACTTTTACAAAGGAATGTTTACTTAAAAAGTATTATCACAGATATACAAATTTACATGTTATCTTAACATGCTAGTAATTCAGTAAATATTAATTGGGTGATTAATAGGCATAAGGATTTTCTAGGGTTGTTTTCAGTAGCCATGTGTACTTTGTTTTTATTATTTCCTCCTTGTAATTTGTTGAATTGGCTATTTGAAAAGAGGGTCTCTATCATCTGATTGACAAACATATACACACCCAAAGGGCCCTATGAATTCAATCACTGTCGTGTCTAGCTGTTGGCTTTTCATCTTGCCAGCATTTTCACTATCTTATTTCCTATAGACTCATGGGAGCAGCTGTTATTGCTTGAGTTACTTTGAAGAGTTGAAGGCATAGATCGAAAAGTTGAAATGTTCAGAGATTGTTTATCCTGCCTGACTACTTAGGATGATGCTTTGAGCCAATTCATATGGCATGATTACATGGAGATTAAGATGACTGCTGCCCTTTTTAGCCAGAAGTAGTACTTCTTTCTCAGTGTCTTGAACTTTGATTCCTAAACTCTATTGTGTGTACACTTAAGGAGCTGTGTATTTTATACATCAAAAGTCTGATATCCAAATATGAAATAAATCCTTCAGGCTATGTGAGAGGGATACAAGTGAAGGTACATTAACAGTGGTTTTGTTTTGTTTTGCTTTGTTTTAAGAAATCAAGACAATTAAAGAAGGGAATATTTTTCAGTGGTTAAAGGGAAAGGTTTGCATAGTGAAAACAGGTCCAAGTCCCACTCTTACCCATAATGGCTTTCTGATCTTAGATAATTCATTTAAATAACATATAACTTATAGATATGCATTAATGTAAGGACTTTGCATGACAGGAGTTCCTCATACATAGTAAATCCAATGTCCAGACCAAAGAAAAAACAAGGGTCATAAAACAAAGTCTATACAAAAACAATTCTAGTGTTGCAGACAGCACTTCATGAATCTTTATGTTCACCAAATATCCAAGAAATGGAAGTACTGTTGCAGGGAAAAAAAGAAAATACCTTGTAGCTCCTTAGGTATACAACTTGAGGAAATTGCCTATATTTGATTCTAGACTTTCTGCTGTTTTTGTGATTAACAATCCTATTAACAAAATAAATTGCCAATCTTTGTTACTAGAGAATCTTTTTTAAAAAACCATACTCTAGTATTTTGTAGAGTGCTGGACTCATAGTTAAACCTCAGTTCAAATATTGCCTTTGATACTTTCTAGTTGTATAGCTCTGTGAAAAGCATTCAGTTTTTCTAGCCATGCATATATGTGTGTGTGATGATGGTAGAACACAATTGTTATGAGGATTAGAAGAGATACTGTAAAGTGATTTGCAAACCTTGTGTTTTCCCTAAAGCAAAAGTCTAACCACAACTCATCCTTATTCAATAAACTCAGAATCACCTCCAAGATCAAATATAAATGTCTATTTGACATTTACAGCCCTTTACAATCTTATCACTTCTACCTTTCTGCATTTTTTCACTTTATTCTCATATATGTAGTCTATTGTCCAGCCTCACTTGCTTTTTTTTTCTTTTCCTTGGATTTGACATCCCATTCACTAGCTGATCCTGCCCAACTTTGTTGCTAAACTTTCCTTGCTCCCTTTAAGATTCAACTCATAATCTAATTTCTGCAAGATCCTCCCCTCCCAGACTAGTACCATACTTCTGAAATTACCTTCCATTTGCATGGTATATAACTTTGATGTGTATGTTGTTATTAAATTGTTTCTTCCATTAGAATGAATGTGACTATCCTTGAAGTTAGCAGGGTAGCCTTTTCCAGGGAATGCTTTGCATGTCTTTCCTGAATAAAAAAAAAATCTGTGAGGTGCTGGGATGGACATCCTACAATTCTGGAATAGTAGGTGGTAAACAGTTGACTTGACTTCAGTGACACATTGAACTTTTACAACTTAAGAATTCAAAGGAGTGTCATTTTGAGAAAAGTTGTAGAATAAACAGTTGGCTTAGTCATTTAATATACATAAAAAGACTGTTCCCACATTGTAATCTAACTGTAAGTAGAAACAAAAATATGCCCTGATTTTCAACTGTAAGTGCTCCAGATTTTCTCTGTCTCATTAACACTAAATGTACTGGATGTTTTCCCTGTTTTTCACCGCAAATCTTAAAAGCAATGTCTATGTTCCCTTTCTGAAAACTCCTTACCTTTAATACCTTTTCTTAAGTCATTTTAAAAAAATGGGGAGGGGAACTTGAGAACAGAAAAGAAAAAAAAAAGAATATATATTTCTTTAGGGGAGGGGTATTTTTGCCTTTTTTTTTTTAATTTTGTATTTCTACTGCTTAGCACAGGGCCTGACACATACTAAATACTTAACACATACTCCCATACTGACTGAATTTAAATGTGAGCTATTGTTACAGTTACACGTAATCTCATTAATGAGTGCAACCCACCCTTGTACAGATTGCAATCTGTCTGCATTTTGATTCTTTGTGTTATTCTTTTCCATGTTTTCCCATATGAAGGGGATGACTAAATACGATACAGGGCTTCCATTAGATCTTTTGATAGTTTTTGAATAACCATGAAGCAAATAGGCCATCCATCATAAAATCATAGATTTAGAGCTTGAAGGAACCACTGAGGTCATATTATTAAGTCTCATCATTTTTTACTTGATGAAAAATAGAACCAGCAAGGTTAGCTGACTTTTCCAGTATCACATAGGTAGTGTATGGCAGATACATATTTTGAACCCAAGTCCTCTGGTTAGAGGCAGCTAAGTGATACAGTGAATGGAGCACTGGGCCTGGAGTGAGAACACCTTTGTTCTCCCCCTCCACCCCACCCCCCATGAAGGTTAAGTGACTTGCCCAAGGCCCCACAGCTAGTAAATGTCAAGTGTCTCAGGCTGGATTTGAACTCGGGTGCTCCTGAATCCAATCCACTGCACCACCTCGCTGCCCCCAGAAATACCTCTATTCAAATCTGGGCAAGTCACTTACTTTCTGTTTACCTCAATTTCTTCAAAACTAAATTGGGGATAATAATAGCACCTACCTTCCAGAGCTATTGCAAGGATCAAATGAGATATTTGTAAAGAGCTTATCATATTGCCTGGTATATAATAAATAGTTAATAAATGGATGTTTCCTTTGTTCCTTCTGTTCTCTAACTCTAAGTTCCACACTGTTACCAATAGACTATGCTGCCTTCCAAAGTTTTCCTTCACTTTTACTCCACAAATGGCATGGTATTTCCTGTAATAAACCTCTATAATGATATCCTTTACAGTGTTTCTCTGTGCAATTCCTCATAGTGACCAAATGTATTTGCTATCACCATAGAGGATATCCATAGCAGATTCCAAATGGAAGAGGGATTCCTTATAAGTGGTGAGATCCTCTACAAGCTCCTGTTTCTGGATGATATTGTACTGATGATATAAGCATTAGCACACTGCAAAACCTCTTAAATGAAAAATATAAACTCCTCATAAAGTTCCAGTCTAAACAATAACAACGGGGAGTTTAAAAAATAATCCCAGATTCAAAGATTTCAGTTCATTCTCATATGGTGGCTTACTCCATACACACAAAACCCTACACCCATTTTATTTTTATGTTCTTGGTCCCAAGAGACAGAATGGCCTAGTGACTGGAGAGCTGACCTCAAAGACAGGAAGACATAGTTTCAAATATAAAATTTACTACTGGCTCTCTGACCCTAGGAAAGTCACTTGACTGCTCAGTAACCCCAGGAAACACCATAATAGAAGTTAAAGAGAATATGCTCTTCTAAATTAGTAGAAGGAGTTTGCCCATGGGGGAATTCCCTATATACCAATGAATTCAAAGATCTAATTATTTTCAGTTCTATTCAGATTTCTGTCCAGGATTTGATCTATTATTTAATTGCCAAATCACTTGCCCAAAGCAACAGAAAGAGATATACAAAAACATTAGAATTTTAGACTGTGATCATTATTACCTGGTTCTGTATTTATTCATCTTCATTTTAAGGAGCACTTAACTATTCACTGATTCTTGCAATATAAATAACCATTCACAAATATGAGTTAGTTGAAGAATTATATTTTATGAACTAAAATACAAAAAAAAGGGAGTACAATATTCGAGTGAATATTATCTTACTAGAGTTCTAACATGGAATCCCCAATTATCATGCTTATAACCAAAAGCTTAAATTAATTAATCAGCCAACAAGTATTTATTACTTGTATCCACAGAGACCACAATGATGCATTGTATATCTTTCCCTCTTCTTAGAAAGTGAGTTGAACTATAGATGCACAAAGTTTGGTATTAAATTTTTAACATTTTGATCATTAAGTTTCTTACTATTTTGCTCAATGTTTGCTAGAGCCTGTTGCTACAGCTTTTAAAATAAGGATTTCTACTTTCTCTGTGTGTATGCATACACAAATTACACAAAAATGTCATCTATATACACTTAATTTGGTATATATTTGAGTAATTTAACATGGCAATAATAACATACCAAGTGCCTATAGGGTGGTAGCAAAAAAAACTATATTTATGTAAGACAAAGTACTAAGATTAGAAAAGATTTTTGTCTGATACTAAAAATTTAGAAATTCTCCCCACCAATGCAATGACTTATAGTCTTAGAGAATTCCTTAGTCACAAAAATGTAAAGTGATAAATTTAAGGAGTCAGACAGAGAACATGCTTCAGAAGCAGGGCTCAAAGTCATGTCCCATAGCAAGTATGTATTATTTCTTCATTTTCTATATTAGTATGTATATGTTATATATATATATATGTGTGTGTGTGTGTATATATATATGTATATATATATATAATATATGTGTGTGTGTATGTGTAGAGATTTATATGACTTGTCTCTTCAATTTAAATGAAAGTTCATTGGGAGCAGGAGTTGTTTCTTTATACTTGTATAATCAATACCCAGTACAGTTCCTGGAACCTAGCAATCATATTATAAATTTTTGTTGATTGATATGTCAGAGGTAGAATTGGAACTCAGGTATTTCATACTCCATTGCCATCATGTCTGAAAGTCAAAAAATATCATTCAAACAGGACTATTAATAATATAAAAAAGGAGAACTGTACAAAGTAAAATGATTACAATTTCAGGCAGAAACTCTCAGGCATTGAAATCTGATATAGGTCAAAACTTGGTCTTTTTTGCTAAAATTTTACACATTTTTATCATAATTGGGAAGAGAATTCTACATTACAGTTTGAGTTAGAGATCTTTGCTTTTTTGCTCTTTAGTCCTATTCTAAAATTCTACAAAGGAAGCATATTAGGAAGGTTTAATTTTGTATATCCCAAGAAATATGATATTTACTCTGTGAATTTTCATAATACTTTTGTACCTTTCAAATAAGGACACAGGATTCATTTGTTCATATAAACTGTGTTTATAAACTAAGCAAGAATATTAAATCCATTGTTTCTCACAGAAAAAAGTCATATATGCATATGTCTGTATGAGTGCATATGTCTCTATCTCTATATCTCCAAACATTTATATGTGTGTTTATTTTTTAATATGATATCAGGAAAGAAGGTGGGGTAGGGAGGGAGAGAATAGAGTATATTGGAAAATTTCAACTTTAGAAATAATGAATGTGGTTAGTTGCATGTAATAAGTGATATCATTTCAGGCAAATTATCTTACAAGGATAATGCTTATTCTTTTTTGTTGTTTTTAAATTTTTAAATGTTCTTTTTTCTTCAAATAAAAGCATTTTACTGTTTTCCAGTTACATGTAAAAATATTTTTCAGCATTCGTTTTCATAAGATTTTTAGTTCCAAATTTTTCTCCCTCCTTCCCTTCCCTCCCCGCTCCCCAAGACAGCAAGCAATCTGATATAGGTTATATATGTACAATAACATTAACATATTTCTGCATTTGTCATGTTGTCAAAAATGAATCAGAACACAAGTGGAAAACATAAAAAAGTAGAAACACTACAGTTCAGTCTGCACTCAGAATCCACATTTTTTTTGGATGTTCTCACATTTTCTATCATGAGTTCTTTGGGATTGTCTTGGATCATTGTACTTTTGAGAAGAGCCCAGTCTATCACAATTGATCATCACACACTGTTGCTGTTACCGTATACAATGTTCTCCTTGTTCTGCTCACTTCACTCAGAATCAGTCCACTTAAGTCTTTGCAGGTTTTTTTGAAACCTGCATCCTCATTATTTCTTACAGCACAATAGTATTCCATTACATTCATATACCACAATTTGTTCAGCCATTCCCCAACTGATGGGCATTCCCTCGATTTCCAATTCTTTGCCACCACAAAGAGAGATGCTATAAATATTTTTGTACATGTGAGTCCTTTTCCCTAATACTTATTCTTAAAATCAGTTCTCAAAACACTCATAGACAAAATGCTCTTCTTAGTTTTAAGAGGAAAAAACTGTGGTAAAATTAATTTGAAGGGCAGCTAGGTGACACAGTCGATAAAGCATGGGTCCTGGATTTAGGAGGACCTGAGTTCAAATCTGGCCTCAGACACTTGACACTTACTAGCAGTGGACCTTAGGTAAGTCACTTTACCTTCATTGCCCTGCAAAAAGAAATAAAGAAATAAATGGATGAATAAATAAATAAATGTATAAGTGGATGGATGGATGGATAGGTAGATAGATAGATAGATAGATAAATGAATAAATAAAAATTTAAGTTGAACAGTACCTTCAAAACTATGAAGATCAACCTGTTCATTTTATAATTGGGGAAGTGATGCCAAGGGAAGTTAAGTGACTTCCTCAGTCACACAGCTATTATCTGAGGCCTGATATAGCCTGATGTGTCTTCCTGACTTTGGAGGCAGGAGTCCAACACTCTATCCCCTATATCATGCTGCCTCATTACTGTCCCATCTATGGCTATTAATCTTAGTATCTCTTATTTTGCTCATCTCTGATAGAAGAGGTGTACTTATTATTTATCTTCACAATTATAAAAATGCATATATTGGAAGCATCCTTAGCATAAAAATGTAATCATTTAAAAAATAACTTTCAGTATTATAATTATTTTCTCTACTTCTTCTAAAAGAACTTTCTGGTCTCTATTTACAGTTCATACTCAGAAGCTTCAAGGAGCACTGGTTGCCACAAATCTAATGTATAATTAATTCACCTATGAGATGGGGAATGAAAACAATGTAATTCATATCAGTTCCATTAATTTGTATAGTCCTCAAATTGATTTCTGACTTAGAATTAACTTTTCCCTTCCTTAGTATGACTGAGGTTAGCAGAAAGCGGGGGAATGTACCTCTTATTCATCACTGGTGACCTGCACTGAAAGTTGTAATTTAACTATGGAAATGATTTTTGGAAAAGGTTTTGTAGAGAGATTAAGACCTTGTTAATTAAAGGCTTTTATCGAGAAATCTTATTAACAGCTTCAATAGAAACTTTCCACAACAGTGAATAACCTAAATACTCTTCTAATTAATCTCATTAGTGTTTGCTAGGTGTTCTGACTGTTCAGGTGTATGCCAAACATGACGATATCACAGCATTTTGGGTGGTGTTATTAACAGAATCCCTTTTCCCCATCTGACTGGCATCCTATACCACAGAGTTCTCAGTGAAACTAACACCTCTTTTGTATGGCTTTTAAGTTCTATGAGCATTTAAATGCATGTACAGAGGGGAGGGAGGAGAGAAAAGGAGAGGGGTAAGAGAAGTTGAGAGATGGCCAGCGATGCCTGCATAACAGAACAGTCTTTGCGATTCAACCCTAAAGTCATAGAAAAGCATTCATGCCAGCTGCCTCCCTCATTTGCCCTCTTCTTCCTTAAAACACAAAACAAAAACAGACAGGAAGAATAGCTCTGCATGGGATTGCTCTTGATATAGTAATCAGCGCACGTTAGGGGTTCTCAGAAATGCTGCTGATTAACTGCTTGGCTGATTTTGCCTCTGCGGAGTCCCTGAAACAAACCTCCCTCAAAGCAGGTGTGTGTGTACAGGGGATGCCAGGAGCAGAGGAATTGGGCTAAGTGGCAATATACTACTTGAATATATGCCACGTCTCTTTCCCACTCCTAGAGGCACTTGGTAACCCCAATTTTGAATCAGTGTAAAAGAGATTCTCTACTCACTGGGCTGACAGAAAGAATAAAGGAGCAAGCCAGGGAAAGGCTTTTCTCTGCACTGAGGATGGCAAGCTACTACCCTGCTGCTAGAGGCAAAGGTGAAGTGTTGAGCTCAGAAAAGAAGACAAAATCTTCCTTTAAGCTTTTCAAGTCCTTCATGATGACTGGTTACTATCATTTATTTCCTTCATCCCTCAATACTCCAGAGCATCTTAGAGTAAATTCTTGTGGGTAATCTCATCCATGGATACAGATCCCAACCCATCCATTCCTCTGCAGCCAATTTGGCATCTGTCCACATTCTTTGATTCCTTGTCCACTGAGGAGCTACTCTAAATGCTGGAGGCCTTCCTCTAGGTGTCACACAATTATTTTTTAAAAAAATAATTTTATACTCATGCTGCATTGTTTAGTTCATCTTCATTTTTTCTAAAATTCATTGGTACATAATTTTTTTAAAAATACAGAACTCCTAGTTAATTAGTTGTTCATTGTTCATTCATCTTGAGAAAACCAGGGAAAAAAGGAAAGGTTTTCAAAAGCAAGAATAGAAGGTACTAGGACAATTATCTGGAACAAAACTGGAAATTCCCATGAGGAACTAGGAAAGGTCAAGTTAGGGATACAACCAGAGATGTCACCAGGAAGCTTTGGGCATGAAAATCTTCAGGCCATGGCAATGGGAGGGAGTCCATGATGTTGTTCTCATGGCTTACTGCACCAAGTAAAGGATTCCTGCCCATGAAAAATGATACTGTCAGAAACTCTGGGCTTAGGGAAATTCTAAGTCTTTATTTTTTATTTACTTATCTATCTATCTATTCATTCACCCATTCATTCATTCATTCATTTATTCATTCATTCATTCATTTACTTATTTAATTCTTTTTTTTTGTTTTTGCTTTTGGGTTTTTTTGGTGAGGCAATTGGGGTTAAGTGACTTGTCCAGGGTCATATAGCTAGTGAGTGTTAAGTGTCTGAGGCCAGATTTGAACTCAGGTCCTCCTGACTTCAGGGCTGGTGCTCTATCCACTGCACCACGTAGCTGCCCCTTATTTTATTCTTTTAAACAACAAACTTATTTTATTTTTTCCAGTTACATGTAAAGGTAGTTTTCAACAATCATTTTCATAAGATTTAGAGTTCCAAATTTTTCTCCCTCCCTTTCTTCCTCCCTCCACAAGACAGCAACCAATCTGATATAGGTTATATAGGTACAATCCACAAGTGCTCTTTTTTTTTTTTAGTCTGTGTTCAATCAATATCAGTTCTTTCTCTGGGAGTGGATAGCATGCTTCATCATTGGTCCCTTGGAATTGTCTTAGATCATTGTATTGCAGAGAGTAGTTAAGTCATACACAATTGTTCATAGAACTATACTGCTGTCATTGTGCACAAAGTCCTCCCAACTCTGCTCACTTCACTATACATCAGTTCATAAGAGTCTTTCCAGGTTTCTCTGGAATCATCCTGCTTGTCATTTCTTGCAGCACAATAACATTCCATCACAATCATATTCCACAGCTCTCTCAGTCATTCCCCGATTGATGGACATTCTTGTGTTTTCCAATTCTTAGCCACCACAAAGAGTTGCTATAAATACTTTTTGTACATTTCCCCCCTTTTCTCTTTTTTCACAGTTACTATTGTTAACTGATCCCTCCATCCTATTCCCTTCCCCATGATATTTACTCTTTTATCTATCATCTTTCACTCTATCCCTCTTCAAAAGGGATTTGTTTTTGACTGTCCCCTCCCCCAATCTTCCCTCTCTTCTTTTGCCCCTCCCTCTTTATCCCCTTCCCCTCCTATTTTCATGCAGGGTTAGATAGATTACTCCACCCAATTGAGTGTGTATGTTATTCCCTCCTTGAGCCAATTTTGATGAGATTAAGGTTTTTTGTGACAATTCTGATGAGGGTTAGGCTCATTTACTGTCCAGTTAAAATAAATTATTCCACCCAATTGGTTATGCGTGTTAATCCCTCCTTGAGCCAACTCTGATGAGGTTAAGGTTTTTTAGTCTATTCCAATGAGTATAAAGTTCATTTACTGCCCTGCTCCTCCTCTATCTCACCCAGTCCATAAGCACTTTCCTGTTTCTTTCATGTGGGATTTTAACCCATGCTACCTCTCCCCTTCCCCCTCCCCCAGTGTATTCCTCTCACCTCTGAATTTTACCCTAAATATGTCATCATGGGGCAGCTAGGTGACACAGTGGACAAAGGATACACCCTGGACCCTGAAGGATCCCAGGCCCAATATGGTCTCAGACACAAGACACTCACCCACTGCAAGACCCCAAGCATGTCACCTAATTCCAGATTCTTATGATTCTCTAGGGTCTTGTATTTAAAAGTCAAATTTTCCATTCAGTTCAGGTCTTTTCATCACAAATTCATGAAAGTCCTCTTTTTTCATTGAAGTCCCATTTTTTCCTCTGAAAATTTATATACAGTTTTACTTGATAGGTGATTCTTGGCTGTAGTCCCAATTCCTTTGCCCTCTGGAGTAACATATTCCATGTCCTCCAATCCTTTAATGTAGAAGCTGCTAGATCTTGTGATATCCTGCCTGGGGTGCCACAGTACTTGAAATCTTTCTTTTTGGCAGCTTGCAATATTATCTCCTTGACCTGGGAGCCCTGGAATTTGGCTATAATATTCCTGGAAGTTTTCCTTTTGGGATCTCTTTCAGGAGGTGATAGGTGAATTCTTTCCAATTTCTATTTTACCTTCTGGTTCTAGAATATCAGGCCAATTTTCCCTGACAATTTCTTGGAAGATGATGTATAAGCTCTTTCCTTGATCATGGTTTTCAGGTAGACCAGTAATTTTCAGATTATCTCTCCTGAATCTATTTTCCAGGTCATCAGTTTCTCCAAGAAGATATTTCACATTGCCCTGTATTTTTTTATTCATTTGAATTTGCTTTATTGTGTCTTGGTTTCTCATAAAGTCACTAACTTCCATTTTTTCGATCCTAATTCTTAGGCAATTATTTTCATCCGAGAGCTTTTGTATCTTCTTTTTCATTTGGTTTTTCAAGTTGTTGACTTTTTTCTCATGTCTTTCCTGCATCAACCTCATTTCTCTTTCCATTTGTTCCTATACCTCTCTAATGTTATCTTTAAAGTCCTTTTTGAGTGCCTCTGTGGTCATATTTTTCTTGGAAGCTTTAGATATAGGGGCCCTAACATTGCCATCCTCTTCTGAGGGTGCACCTCAATCTTCCTTGTCACTAAAGAAACTTTCCATGGTCCTCACCTTTCTCTGTCTGCTCATCTTGCCTAACTTTTTGCTCCTTAAAATGGGGCACTGTTTCTAGGCTGCACTCTCCCAAGCTTCAGGGGGTTCCAGGTGATATAATTTAAGGAGGGGTAGGTTCTTCACTTGCCTGGCCTATTCCCTGGTCAGTAGATAACCCAAAGCCAACTTGCTAATCAACCATTTTTGTGTGCTATGGTTGTCAGCCCCAACAAGCCTTTGCCCTTCCCCCACCTGGGTCAATGCTACTCAAGTCTATCTCCTAGTTTCCATCAGGGGTGAAAAACCCAACTTCTGCCTCAGTACCATCAGAGACCCCTGTAATCTCCCCCCTTCCAATGGCTCAACCCTCTCACAAGACCATGAGTTTAGTTCCAGGTGGCACTGATGCTACAGCTGATGCAGAGGCTATGGGGGTCTCTTTCTCTGGTGAAGCCTTCCTGGGACTTTATCTTTGTCAGCATGACTGTGGGGTTGGAGTCCACTCCTGTCTTGGCACAGCATCTCCCTACTTCCGACCTTCCAAGATGTCCATGATAGTAAAATGATCTCAGCACGTTCTTCTGTGGATTTTGCTGCTCTAGGAATTGTCCTATGGCATTATTTAGAGGTTTTTATTGGAAGGATCATGTCATGAGTTTGAGAGATCACTGAAATTCCAAGTCTTTAGACTGGTTTGAGTTTCCAACCCCTCGGGCCACAGCCAGGGACAGTCAGTTAGGAAACTAAATTTCTGGCATCGAATAGGAAATTTAAGTTATATGGGAATTCCAAGAGAGAGAAATTATGTGGATAGAACATAGCTTGGTTGCCTGAAAAAAACAAGGTTTTAAAAACCACAGATCAGAAATATCCTCATTTTCTAATCTGTATTTGTTGTGATGCTTTGCTTCTCTACATAGTACCTTAGTTTCATCTTAATTCCATAGTGATCATTAAATAACTATAAGTAAATGATTTTGACTTTCTTTAGAACAACATAACTTGTAATGTTATATCAAATATGATATTAGGTGTGTACTATGGCTCTTTGCAGTAAAAACTATAGAATGGGCTAAAATATAACAATAATAGCTTATGCTTATGAACTGCTAATTATATTTTATTAATATTAATCATCACATATTCAAGTAAACTTTTGATCTCATCTATTACTGTTCATTTTAGTGATTCAGAATGCAACTCATCCATGTCTGTCCATCCTATATGGTTTATGTTTTCTCATAAGATCATGGCAAGGCATTTACTTGACATCCTTGAGTCTTTATTTACTTTCTCTTGCCAATGAAAGGTTACTGTACTCTGGCTTCCCTCCTGTCATACCTTACTCTTACTATGAGACCAGTCAATGTACACTTGCAATGATGCAATTCCTTAAGAATATCCTTTGGGTCTGATTGGGTATATGTTGTTGCCTGCTTATAAAACATTTGCCCTTTCATTGTACTTTGTGTGATACTCATTTTAAATTATTCAGGGACTATTATACTTAATGGTTCATTACAAAAAAAGTAACTAAGTAGAATGTTAGTATTATAAAGATGTGCTTTTTATTTCATGAGAAACTTGGAGTCATTAAAAATAGGTTTTAATTTCCTGAGGGCAATATGGGCTATTCTTCTCCTTCTGTTGATTTATGGTATAAAGTTGCTTACATGTACTGTCTATCCTAGATTTACAAACTGACAAATGGCAATTATATGCTATCAATTCCAATGCATATAGCTATCTGGGAAATTGAAACTGTTTATCCACATGGTATTCCTGTGTAGGTAGTCTGTCCATAGAGATTTGAGTGATTTTAAATCTCTTTTATTTGTGGGGCAATGGGGGTTAAGTGACTTGCCCAGGCTCACACAGTTAGTAAGTGCCAAGCGTCTGAGGCCAGATTTGAACTCAGGTCCTCCTCAATCTAGGGCCGGTGCGGTATCCACTGTGCCACCTAGCTTCCTCAAGTTTAAATCTCTTTTAAGAGCTTCCATAGTGATCCTGGGCTTGAAAAAGTTAGCAGTGTCTTCTGAAAACAGGAGCATCTGGAAGACCTCACACAGCGAAACTTTCTTCAACTTGGAATTTTTACCAGATCTATTGGGGCAGAGCCAAGATGGTGGAGGAAAGTCTGTGACCCTTGTTGCTCCTGACACAAACCATACACATACCTTCAAATGATACTATAAAACAATTCTTGGAGCAGCAGAACCCATAAAAGAACAGAGTGAGACCATTTTCCAGTCAAAGACTTCTTAAAAGGGCAATAGGGAAGGTCTGTGGAGCCAGGCCAAGAGAGGAGTTTAGCACATAGAACAGATCCAGCCCCAGGCAGGCCACACTTCCAGAGCCTCAAAACCATCTAAAATTCGGCACATGGTCCAGTGAGGGGACCAACAGTTGATCAGGGAGAAATAGTGGGGGGGTGGGGGTGTCTCTACTGGAGCTAAAGTGGAGTGCCCATATTCTGAACCAGTAAGCAGACTCAAGTAGCAGTGGCCCAGTGTGGGAGGGGCATAGGCATACCAAGAAAATTTTGACATCAATATTTTTTAAAAGTTTGTATTCCAACTTCTCTTCCTTCCTCCCTTCCCAACCACCACCCCCAAGAACTCAAGCAATTCAATATAAGTTTTACATGAGTAGTCACGCACAATATCTCCACAATAGTCAGTTTGTGAGAGAAAACAGACAAAACCAAAACTTCAGATTAAGTAACTATCAAAAAATTTGTTTCAATCTGTTTTCATATAGCATCATTTCTTTTTCTGTAGATGGATTTCAATTTTCATAAGTTCTTCAGACTTATATTGGATCATTGCATTGCTGAAAATAACCACATCCTTCCTCCCCAGTAGATCATCTTACACTGTTGCTGGTCTTTTGTATACAGTGCATTTCACTCTGCTTCAGTGCATGTTTGTCTTTCCAGGTTTTTCTAATAGCATCCTGTTCATCATAACTTTTATATAGTACCTTAAACTTGACAAATAATTTTCTTCACAATAGCCCAGCAAATAGGTGCCATATATTTTGCCATTATAATCAATCATCATAACTATTTCCCTCCATCCTATTTCCTTCCCATGATATTTACTCTATTTTCTATCTTCTTTTATCCTATTCCTCCTCAAAACTGTTTTGCTTCTGACTGTCCTCTCCCCCACTCTGCCCTCCCTTCTTTAACCCTTCCCTCCTTATCCTCTTCTCCTCCTATATTCCTGGAGGGTTAGATAGATTACTCCTCCCAATTGGGTGTGTATATTATTCCCTCCTTGAGGCAACTCTGATGAGATTAAAGTCTTTGAGCTAATTCTGTGTTCTAAATTTAGAACATATTCAGATTTCAATCAGATTTTTGCTTTCAGATTAAAGAATAGGAAGGTCCATGCTTACTTACAGGCCAGATGGGCTGAAAATGATCCTCTCATTAAATTGTACCACCCTATAGCTTGAGACATTGCATCCTGGAAGCATGGGTCCACTGTAAGAAGGACCTAAAAGCCAAAAACTAGGACAGCAAGATGAGCAGGCAGAGAAAGCAGCAGACCATCAAAAGTTTCTTTGGTGGCAAGGTAGATCAAAATAAGCCCTCAGAAGAAAATAACAAAGTCAAAATTCCTACATCCAAATCTTCCAAGAAAAATATGAATTGGTCTCAGGCAATAGAGGTACTCAAAAAGGACTTTGATGATAAAGTAAGAGAGGTAGAGGGAAAAGTTAGAGAAGTAGAGGAAAAAATGGAAAGAGAAATGAGATTGAGGTATGAGGGTCATGAAAAGAAAAAGTCAATAGCTTGAAAAGACAAATTGGACAAATGGAAAAGAAGGCATAGAAGCTTTCAGAAGAAAATCATTGCTTAAGAATTATGATACAGCAAATATAAGATAATGAATTTATGAGACATCAAGATACAATAAAGCAAATCCAAATGAATAAAAAAGTAGAGGGCAATATGAAATATCTCCTTGTGAAAAGAGCTGACCTGGAAAATAGATCCAGGAGAAATAATTTGGAAATCATTGGACTACTTGAAAATCATGACCAAAAAAAGAACTTAGACATCATCTTCCAAGAAATTGTCAGGGAAAATTGCCCTGATATTCTAGAAGCAGAAGGTAAAGTAGAAATGGAAAGAATCCACCTATCACCTTATGAAAGAAATTCCAAAAGGAAAACTTCTAGGAATATTGTAGTCAAATTCCAGAGATCCCAGATCAAGGAGAAAATATTGCCAGCAACTAGAAAAAAAAGGAATTCAAATACTGTGGAGCACCAGTCAAGATAGCACAAGATCTAGCAGCTTCTACATTAAAGGACTGGAAGGCATGGAATATGTTATTCCAGAGGGCAAAGGAACTGGGATTGCAACCAAAAATCATCTATGCAGAAAAACTGTCTCTAATTTTTCAGAGGAAAAAATGGGACTTCAATGAAAAAGAGGACTTTCAGGCATTTGTGAGGAAAAGACCTGAAATTAATAGAAATTTTGACTTTCAAATTCTAGACCCTAGAGAAACATACAATGGTAAAGAAGAAAAAGAAATCATGAGGGATATTAAAAGGTTAAACTGTTTACATTCCTACATGGGAAGATAATAATTCTAAGTCATAAGAACTTTCTCAGTATTAGGACAGCTGAAGGAAATACACTTAGAGGACACAGGTCTGAACTGAATATGAAGGTATTATATCTGTAAAGCATTTATTTTTTATTTATAATTGTTTTATTTTTTGTGGGGTAGGCAGGGTGGGGTGGCTTATGTCTGGGGCTGGATTTGGCCTTGGGTCCTCCTGAGTCCACAGCTGGCGTTTTGTCCATTATGTCACCTATGTGACCCATGATGACATCTTTAAAATAAAGTTAAGGAGTAAGAGGAATGCACTGGAAGAAAGGGAAAGAGAGAGATAGAAG
The DNA here is from genome assembly GCF_019393635.1 of Dromiciops gliroides. NCBI lineage: Eukaryota > Metazoa > Chordata > Mammalia > Microbiotheria > Microbiotheriidae > Dromiciops > Dromiciops gliroides. The sequence goes on from NC_057863.1 coordinate 518,259,994, forward strand.
GTGGTAAAGTAGCTCACATAAAACAAACAAGAGCTTATGGAATGGAGAAAAATGGGGAAGGAGCAGGGGAGTGAGTGAGCCTTATTCTCATCAAAATTAGCTCAAAGAGGGAATAACATGCACTCTCAAGTGGGTATAGTAATATATTTTTCCCTGAGGGAAAGTGGGAGGTGAAGGGGGTAAGGGAGGAGAGGCAAAGGAAGGGAGGGCAGATTGAGGGAGGGGGCAGTAAAAAGCAAAATAATTTTTGAGGACGGATAGGGTGAAAGAAGATTGAAAATAGAGTAAATTTAAAGGGGGGAGGGAATAGGATGGAGGGTAACAGTGAGCAATAGTAATTGTGAAAGAAATGATGAGCAGGATGCTATCAGAAGGATGTATGCAAAATGCAATCCATCTTCAGAGAAAGAACTGATGGTATTTGAATATAGATCAAAGTATAATGTTATTTGTTAATTTCTCTTTCTAAAGTTATTTTGCCTGTTTTCTTTCACAACCTGATAAACGTGAAGATGTTTTGCATCACTGCACATGTATAACTTATATTGAATTGCTTGATTTCTTAGGAAGGGGTGAGAAGGGAGGGAGGAAGGAAATATTGGAACACAAAATTTTTAAAAATCAGTGTGAATAAATTTGGTTTTTTACATGGAACTTGGGGAGAATTCTAAATAAGTAAATGAAATAAAATTGGGTAAAAAAGAAGTTGTACTGATTTCCTCTCGTTACAGTGACAGACATATTTGATAAGCATTCATTTTCATCTTTTATGCCTTGCTTTATTTTTATGATTATAAAGTCATTTTGAATAGAATTATTTATGCTACTACATTTCAAAAGAATCTTTAGTGATTTGGATACATGGATTGGAGACATTTTGATGAAAAAGAACCTCTTATACACTTCAAATAAATGCTTTTTCATAATCAATGAACAATAAGCAGAATGGGATCTAATATTATCCACATCTTTCATTCAACTGGGAAGTCGTAAAGATGCTATCTATTGTTGAATATCACTTGAAAAAAGACCTGATTGTTCTCCACAGATAGCCTCATTTAGTATTTCTACAATTAGTGAATATATTGCTCCCATCTATGACTGCTTCTCTAATTCCTATTTGCATTGATGGTTTAGGTCCCTGAGAGTTGCTAACTACTACTATTCTGGATTCTATAGTTAACCATAGAGGGTTGACAATTTTTTTTACTACCATAGTGCACAAGCCTTCGCTGTTAAGATTATCCACTGATTATCACTCAATAAGCTTAATTAGCTTTTTGCAAAGTATTTACTATGGTAGAGTTTTATTTGTTCCCAAAAAGAGACATGATTATGAAAGACTTTAAAAACCAAAGAGAGGTTTTTATATTTTATCTTAAAGGTAATTGGGAGCCTCTAGACTTTATTGAATTAGAGGAGGGAAAGGACTTAACCAGATTTGTTCTAATTTTCATAAATGGAAAAAATAAATTTGGCAGATAAGTGGTGAATGGATAAGACTGGTGAAACAAGGAGAAAATATTGCAATGTCCCAGTGAGTTAATAAGGGCCTATTCTAGGGTGGTATCTATGTGAGTGGGTAGAGAGACTAGGAGGATAGCTGTGCCTGTGACAGTAATAGGAAACTTGGAATGGTTTGGGGAAAAGATGAGCTCTGCTTTTGTCATTTTGAGTTAGAAATATTTGTGGCACATTTTGTTAAAGATGGTAGTTGGCAATGTGAGACTGGAAATGAGGTGAAAGTTGGGACTTGACATATAGATCTAAGAATCACCTGCATACAGATAATTGTTGAGCTTATAGAAACTGATGAGATCAACAAGCTAGAGAGTTTAGAATGAAAAGAGTGTTCATGTCCTTGGGTACACTCATGGTTAATAAGCATGATCCAGCTAAGGAGACTGAAAAGGACAATCAAATGGGCAAAATGAAATGTTCTTACTTTTGTAGTGGAGAGATATAGAATAATAACTGTGAGGGATAATCAGATAAGGTGGGATGTTTTTATTTGTTTTGCTTTTGTATTAGGTTGAGGCATACATGGGCATATTTGTCAGCAGGTGTAAAAGAGCCAGAAGTTAGAGGAGATTGAAGATTAGAGAGAGTGTGGTGATAATAGAGGGAATATTATGCTAGAAAAAAAAGTGGGAAAGAATGGGATCAAGGTAGAATGGAGATGGATTTCCCTTTGTAAAAAGAATAGTTACTTCTTTATGTAAGACATGGATGTGGAAAGAAATAGTGAGGGGAAAATTCTGAGTTGTGAGATTAGAAACAGGGAAGAAGAGGGAGCTCTCTGTGAATATCTTGGGTTTTTTTACATAACATGAAATCCTCAGTTGCATTCGGGGGGAGGGGGGAAGGGGGGAAGGAATGATGCCATGAGAGACTTAAAAAGGAATGAAAACATTTGTAATAACCACTATAATACTATAACAGACTATTAGGACAATATAAAAGGAGTGCCTTGCTGCAGTAAGGGCCCAGTTAAGATTATGTGACATAAATTTGTAGAGGACTCATTCAGTATGTTTTCATCAGTTTCTCTATCTCTGTACAGTATCAGGTAAATGAGTGATAATGGTGGATACTGGGATTAATGTAAGATAGGAGTTTGACAAGACATGACTATAAGAGGACAAGGGGTCAAGAGATTTGAATGTAGAGGATAGTGTAGCATTCTTTTTTTATTCACCAATGGATCAAAAGAGGTAAAGGAGAGTTTTGGCCATGAATGGATGATTTCCTGAAAAAGAACTGAGTTCTAGAAAGAATGAAGATTATAATATGGATGAAGAAGAGGAATGGTTTCAAAAGGCATAGGAAAAGATATAATAGTAAAATATTGGGTCCAGATAAAGGAATTTTGGAGTTCATAAATATGGAAATGGAAGATATAGGTGATAGAAAGAATCAGGATATAAATGACTATGTGTAAGAGTTGAGTAGATTGGAAATTTGGTAAGTTTGAGTATTTGAGGGAGCTTTGATATCTATTTTGAAGCCCCTTAGTATGAGTGCAAGATCTGGGATGGTGAGAAAGGATGTGAGCCAGAAAATGAATTCATTGAGGAAGAAAAAATAGAATGTTCTGGAGGTTGATAATACAATGGTTTCAAGGATCTGGATTGGGTGAGAAATTTGGATACTGTGAGTCTCATGGGAGGAGAGACTGCTTAATGAGGATGATAGAGAGAATCTGGAAATGACAATGGAGAGCATTGCATTCTGACTCTTCAATTATGATCAATCAATTGAATGAAAGGGTGGTGAGAGTACAACTATCAGTGGGGTTGGGCAGATATTCAATGCCATCAGGAAGGAGCAATGTCTCAATGAATATCCAAATTTGGAAAAAGTGAGAAAGGAATAGGTTTAAGATTAAAGAATATTTGTTAATAATGGTGTAAACATTCAAGAGACCACTATGTAAGTGGGGCTTATAGATCAGAAGTGTAACATTGGAGGACATGGTAGTGTTGAGGGGGATGAAAGTAAGAATGTGGTAAGCTACAAACAGAGAAAGGGATTTGGGCATGGGCAGCTAGAGATACAGATATTACATATAGATATATAGCCCTACTTTAGATATGTAATCATAATGAATTTCCATGTGTGAGAAAGTAAGCATAAAGGTCAGTAGTTATTGGAGTTCTGATGATTACTTTTAAAAATTTTTAATGTTAAGGTCAGAGAACTTCCCCTCTTAAGATATGTTATATATTGATCCCATAATATCTTCACAATTGTCTCACCTCCAACTAGGATCTACTTACATATTCCTGGTCAATTGTTTTCCTATCTTTGTTCTTTTTAGTGCCATATCTACTTCCCCTTCTATATAACTCAGTGACTAATGTTAGGGTTCAGGTATAGTGGAATTGTTCAATTGTCATTGATAGAAAAAAAATAATCTATTAGTATAATTTTTACATTTTATCCATATCATCTCTTCTATTTTGTCCTACTTTCCATCTTAAATGTTCTCAGAATGACTTTGTTTAGTTGATTGTCTTGACAAACAACTTTAAATTACTTTTACACAAAATAGCTTCTTCCCAACGATCTCTGAGTTTGGATGCTCAGGTAACATTTTCTCCATTTTACAGATGAGAAAAGAGAGACTCGAAGAGATTAAGAGACTTGAGTATCTGAGTCAGGACTTGAATCCATACCTGACATGATCATGAGCCAAGATCATCATTAAAGGTAATTTTATGCAAGATTATTTGTTTCTTTAGTTATTTCTTATTTCTCCTAATTGAAGAACCACTTGGACAATGGCATAGGTAGATCAAGAATTCTGAAATCTAGGGCTACCACGAAAAGATAAATGTGTCCAGAGAGTGAGGTTGTTGACATATAATGTCAGATTATACTGAACTGGCACTCCAGTTTGCCAAACTTATGACCATGACCACTTTTAAGGTATACTAGAGTAAAAATTACTTTTAGTTTTCTACCAGACCAGATATCGTCCAAGTCTAAAATTCTATCGTTCTTTCATTCCAGAAAAACCTGGTTCTAGAATCTCCTCTTTTTTATCATCATCATCATCATCATCATCATCATCATCATCATCATCATCATCATCATCATTATCAACATTATTACTATTTAGAGATTCTTCTCAAATGGTTCCAAGATTTCTTTCCTTTTCACCATTTTAAGAACATTCAAACACAACAATTTTGGGACACCATAGGAATCTCCTCTTAAGTCAGATCAGTAACATTTCTGAAACTTATACTCTTAGAGTATTGTCTGACACAGTGGGATGTTAAGGAACTTGTCCAGGGTCACATCATGTATCAGAGGTGAAGTATGAACCCAAGTCTTAACACATTGCCTCTATTTACACTTCAGACTTTGACATTTTCATTTGACTCAAAGTCATAAGATTTTTTTTTTTTTTTTAGTGAGGCAATTGGGGTTAAGTGACTTGCCCAGGGTCACACAGCTAGTAAGTGTTAAGTGTCTGTGGCTGGATTTGAACTCAGGTACTCCTGACTCCAGGGCCAGTGCTCTATCCATGCGCCACCTAGCTGCCCCTAGAGTCATAAGATTTTGAATACAGAAGGGACCATGGAGATAATAGTCTAACCCCTCTCATTTACATATGATGACATGAGAATTCAGATAAAATTATTTACTATCTTTTCTTCTTTGCCACAACTTTCCTATATCATATTTTATTTATTTACATAGGATTTTTTATGTTGGCCCCCAAATAGAATCTCCTTAAGGGTAGGGATCCAATCTTTGTCATTCTTGGCCAGTGTCCATACCAATGTCTTGCCCATAGGAAGTATTCAATAATAAATGGTCCCATTTTGAAGTAGCAAAGAACCAGAAATTAGTTCCTATTGATCAGAGATGGCTAAACAAATTGTGGTATATGATTATAATGAATATTATTGTACTATAAAAATGATGAATGTTAATAAGGAATAAGGGGAAATTGTGTGAAATGAGGAAAAATGAAGTAAACTAAACAGGTAAAACTATGTAAACAGTGACATCAGTGTAAATTGTAAGAACAATAAGCAAAGAATGAATACAATGTAATTATAATTATTAAGCTTGGTCCTGAAAACCTGAGAATGTGCTTCCCCATGAGTCTTTGCAGAAATATGGGAATGTGGATGTGGAACACTGACTTTGTTTTATGTCAAACTTGTTTATGTTGGTTTTGCTTATCTACTTTTTTGCTTTTCTTTTGTTAATCTTTTTATGAGGGAAGTATGGCTCTCTTCCTGGGGGAGAGAAAGGGATAAATTAGAAAATAAATGTGATGTGAAAACAAAAGTTATCAAAAATTAAAAATTAGTGGTGCTAAGCTCCTTATCTGAACTTCCTCTCTAAACTTTCAGAAACATACCTCCCAGGGCCACTGTAACCTCTGGTTTGCAAACAATTAAAAAATTGCTGATTAAAATATTCTGAAGTCTTTGATAAAAATCACTGAAAGTTTCCCATCTGTTTTTTGCAGGGCAATGAGGGTTAAGTGGCTTTCCCAGGGTCACACAGCTAGTAAATGTCAAGGGGCTGAGGCTAGATTTGAACTCAGGTCCTTCTGAATTCAGGGCCAGTGCTTTATCCACTACACCACCTAGCTGCCCCCTTCCCATCTTTTTTATCATCATCATCATCATCATCATCATCATCATCATTATCAACATTATTACTATTTAGAGATTCTTCTCAAATGGTTCCAAGATTTCTTTCCTTTTCACCATTTTAAGAACATTCAAACACAACAATTTTGGGACACCATCTAGCTGGTAATTTCAGTGATTTCTCCATATGTATTATGAAGATTATTTTAACAGTCTCAACAGATTAAGCTGCTTGGTACAGTCCCACACTTATTCACTACAAACACTATTCATAGGTGCTCAAAGCTTCCCTTCTAGCATTTAGAATGGCAGCTAATAGAGGCTGTTGCATTATTCTCTGTTTTCTCCTTCATATTCCTACATGAACTAGAATAGAAAATGAAAGGCACACTGACTTAGAATCAGAAGACTTGGGTATAAGTCTGGCCTCTAGCTCTGTAAGTAGAGGTGAATCACTTCCCTTCTACTTCCCAAGGTACCTTAAATTCACAATGTATATATGTATATGTCTACACATGTATCACATATGCATGTATGAATAAACATACAGGCATAATATATGTGTGTATGTGTATATGAATACATATATATGTATACATACATGGTATACACTCACACACACTCATATCTTCAAAAATTGTCTATGAAGACAAAGATTTGCAAACTCTAAAATTCTAGATAAATAGGACTTGTTTTATGAAATGAAAGGCTTTTTTATCCCCTCCCCCCCCCCAAAAAAAAGAAGAATGTGAGCTTCTTGTAAATAAAGGCTATGAATTTTTTGTCTTTGTATTACCAGTGCCTAGCATTGTACCTTGGAAACAGTAGGCATTTAATAACAGTTGTTTAATTGAATGAACAGGTTTAAATCCCAGGTCTGCCATTTATCTTATTTGATTTTTCTTTTGGCAAGGCAATGATGGTTAAGTGACTTGCCCAGGGTCACACAGCTAGTAAGTGTTAATTGTCTGAGGCCAGATTTGAATTCAGGTCCTCCTGAATCCAGGGCCAGTGCTTTAGCCACTGTGCCACCTAGCTGCCCCCTTGCCATTTATTATGAATATGATTTTGGGGAAGTCACTTAAACACTTATCTGTAAAATTAGGAATATCAAGAAGTTGACCTATATTATCTCTGAAGCTCCTTCCAGCTCTGTAACTTTATGAATTGAAGCAAGTTCCTCAAATATTTCTAGGCTCAAATAGAAAAATCAGTTGTACAATATGCGACTGAAAAAAGTTTTCAATACCAATTAGATGGTCAGCAGATTTTTTTTTGGTATGCTTTATTTTTGAGGGGTGAAAGGATTTAAGGATCAGGGAAGGGGGAGAGGGTGAAAGGAAAGCAAGTACAAATATTGCATTCTGTTGGCTCCCTATTTAAGCCCCCTTGTTATGATCTTATATAGAAAAGCAGAGTTATTTGAAATTTGCAAAGAAATATGCCTTGAGTATCCCATAGGCCACCCGAAGTGTTTTTGCCATATCTTAACAAGGCAAATTGTTCTCATTTGTCAAGAAGTCAAGTGACTTTTATTCACTGGTATTTGTTGAGAATTAACTTGATTATGTAATCATTATACAAATGTCTTTTACAAGCAAGAAATTAACTTGGCATTTCTGTTTATTTACAAAAATGTGTTGGAATGACCCCTAGCAAAGCTATGAATATTTGCTACATACATACAAATTTCTTCTGCATTGTATGATTGGGGCAATGCAATAAGTAATCATTTATTGACATGCTAGTTGAAGTCTATCAGTTTTAAATGTTATAAAGAAATGGTAGATGGTCAGTTATCTATGTGTGTGTATGTATATATATCTATATATGTTTGTGCTTATGTACATATATATAATTATGTTTCTATACACACATGCATATATGTCTTTGATGCCCTATCTTCTTAGTTGTGTTTGACTCTTCATGACCCCATTTGGGGTTTTCTTGGTAAAGAAACTGGAGTGTTTGCTATTTCCTTCTCCAGTTCATTTTAAGACTGAGGCAAACAGGGTAAAGCAACTTGCCTAGGGTCACACAGCTAATAAGTATCTGAGTTCAGATTTGAACTCATAAAGATGAGTCTTTCTGAGTCCAGGCTCAGCACTCCTTCTGCTATAACACTCAGCTGCCCCTGTATGTGTATATGTGTATACAGAAATAAAAAAATCAATTGCTGCTACTGAATATAAACTGTGCCTCTGAAATGAACTTCAGACATAAATAACCATATTTGGGAAATAGTAGTGTATTATAGTAATAGTGGTGGTAGTGGTAGCAGCAGCAGCAAAAACTGTCATTGTAGTAGTCATGGGAGTTGCCATAGGAGTCCCCCAGCAGTAGTACTTTAAGGTTTGCTAGTCACAGTGCCTAGTTAGGCTCAGGTCTCAGCTCCATCACTAAATTCTATAATATAAGATTTAGAAGGAATTTCAAAGATCATCTGTACTTTACCATGATTCTTTCTTTGTCATCACTGGCAAGTGATCATTGGCTTCTAAAGGCCTCCAGTGATGGAGAACCCACTAGCTCTTGAGACAACACATTCCATGTTTGGACAATTCATTGAATGTGATGTCAAAAGACCTGAGTTTCAGTTCCAACTCTGCTATGTCCTATCTGTCTAATCTGAGACAGAAGGTCTCAGAGACTTAGTATCCCCATCTGTAAAAAAGGAGAGAGTAGGGTAAGGTGATTCTGAGTTCTCCTTCAGCTGTAGATCTATGATCTTATTATCTTATAAACTCCCTTTTAGGAAATCTATAATTCTCTTATCCTAATTAGTAAATTAATATGTAATTCTAAGTATGTAATTATTTAATTCTAATTGATAAATATATGTGTCAATATAGAATTCCTTGATCCAAATTTGGTAAAAAAAAAAAAAAAGTTTTCTTTTCCTTACTTTGAGCCTTGATCTACTTCTTGCCATTTTCCATCCATTACTCCTAATTGTATCCTTTTCAGCCTGCCACAAGTCTTATCCTTCTTCCTTATGCCAGAATTTCATCTACTTTAAGGCACAGTGATCCAGCTCAGTCCATCTGAGGCTTTCTTCCCCCTATGAAATAACAATATCAAATATTATGATCTCAACTCCCTTTTTCTGATTGTATTTTTCTGCATGCTCTCTAATCTAGCAATTCATTTCCTAAAAAGGGCACCTGTGCCTGAATATAGTAATTCAGATGTGGTTTTACCATGCCCAGGCACAGAAGTACTTCAACTTCCTCATCCTGGATGTTACCTCTTATAATGTAGGCCATTATCTTATAAGGTCTTTTGCTCCCATGACACACTATTGAGATATATTTAGTTTTCAATTCACTAACACTCTTTCATACTAGCTATTGTCTAGCTATAACTTCTTCATCCTTACTAGCTACATTTTTTAAGAAGGGTATTTCACTTTTCTGAGCCTCAGTTTCCTCCTATATAAAACAAAGAAAATAATTGTATTTGTAGCTAGGTGGTACAGTAGATAGAGTAAAGGACAAGGAGCTAAGAAAACCTTTATTTGATCCTGCCTTAGATACTCACTAGCTGTATGACCCTGGACATGTCACTTAATCTCTTTAGCTTCAACTAGTTCATCTGTAAAATGGGTGTAATAGCAAATACTTCATAAGATTGTTAGGTGACCAAGTGAGATAACATATATAAAGCCCTTTGCAAATTTCAGCAGGATACATAAATTCTAGACAGCAGCAGCAGCATTAGCATTGCCTATCTCGAATGGCTATTACATGGAATAATACTCTTTGTAAACTGTAAATGAGACATGAATGTGAGCTATTATCATTGCAAGCATTTTAACAAATCTTCATGACCAGCCAAAATGTTTCCATGCAACAGATTTTTAACATCTCATTGATGACACTTGAACATTTTTCTGTATGCCAATCAACTTTACATTAGGTAAACCTGCCTTGGTTTAAGCTAAGAAAAAGTAATGCCATTTCAAAGTGCATTAGTCAGAGGCAGAGCTTCCAGGAATAATGAAGCAGCTGGGAAAATGTACTTTTCCCTGATCAAACCACATCTGGAGTCCTGTGGTCAGTTCTGGGCATCACATTTTAGGAAGGCCAGTGATCCAATTTAGTTCAATTCAATAAGGTCTATTTCCCATTTTCCATGCCCTGTTCATCCACCTCAACTCAGCTATATAGAGATAGTCATGTCCTTGATCTTACAAACTTACCACTCCCATATTCATGAATTCTGAAATTCCCTAATCTGGTCACAGGCTCTTGCCATTCTACCTCTCCATTTGCCTTAGGAACTCAAAACCTGTTCTTTGTACTCATGATGACCTCTAATCATTTAGCCCCTTAGTCCATTCCCAGGCGATCAACCTAGTACTGGCTATGTTGTCTCTCCTTCTCCATCTTGACCCATTAGTGAATAACTAATTCTATACTGTTCTATTCTTTAATGCCATTGTCATTTTATTTTGTCATTAACCTTGCTCTACCAAGCTTCAGTCCTGGATTACCCCCCACCATCTGCTGCTGAACCAAGCTAGAGAGAATTGTGGAATGATAATAACTGGATCCACTAAAAATTGTTACATATTCTCAACTGGATGCCACTAAAGCAAGGTAGTAGCTCTCTCTTCATCTGTGATTCCTGGGTTTCCTGGCTTCCTTCATGTCCCGGAAAAAAACAAAACACAAACCTCTACAAAAAGCCTTTCCAAATCCCTGTTAATTCTTGTGCCCTTCCCTTGTATGTCATCTCTATTTTATTCTTTATTTCTTTATCCTTTATCTTCCCTAATGGAATCACTATCTCATTTACCAGAACAACTTTTCCAAAATTTTTGTTCTCTCTTCAAATCTCCCATAGCTTTCCCTCTCCTTGTCCTCTCAGCAGAAAACCTTGCCTCATATTTCATTGAAAAAATTTAAGATATTCACTGATACCTTCCTCTTATCAGTTTCTCATCTCAAATCTCACAGCTGCTCCTATGTCCACCTTCATTCTTATCCTTTAACCTTGTCCCACACAGAAGCAGGCTTTCTGTTTGCCAACGCAAACCTCTGTATGTGCACAGTTAATTCCATTATAGGCCATATTCTTCAACAGATTGTCCCCCTCTATCATCCCCACTTTCACTTATCTTTGATCTCTCCCTGTCTACTGGCTGCTTCCCTTCTGCTTACAAACATACCCATCATCAACAAACCCTCACTTGATCCATATCTTTCCTCCCTTTTGTGGTTAATCTCCTTGAGAAAGTCATGTACATTATGTGACTCTTTTTCTTTTCTTTCATCCTTTACTTAACTTTCTACCACCTGGTTTCAAACTCTAACACTTAACTAAAAATGTTCTCTCTCTAAAGTTACCACTCATCTCTTAGTTGCCTAATTTGATGTCCTCTTCTCAATTCTGATCATTCTTGACCTTTCTGCAGCCTTTGAAACTATCAATCACCCTCTCGTCTTTGATAACCTTTCTGCTTGAGGTTTTTATTATAACACTACTTTATTCTAGTTCTCCTACCTACTGAGTCACTCCTGTTCAGTCACCTTGGCAAGATCTTAACCCAGCCCTATGTCCTTCAGCTTATTTTCCTGAAATCTGTCCTTAGCTCCCTTCTCTTCTACCACTATATTATTTCACTTAGTGATTCCATTAGATTCTATGTATTCAAATATCATAGATTCTCAAGTCTACTTTTTCATCCTTAACTTCTCTGATCTCCAGTCTCCCATTTCCAAAAGACATTTAAAACTGGATGTCCCATAGACATCTTAAACTTTACATGTCCAAACTGACAAAAAGGTCAAAGTATCCACCCCCCACTCCAACTCTCTCATTTTCTTATCTTCCTATTACTGTCAGGGATACTGCCATATTGCCAGTCATCTGGGCTTACAACCTACATTTTCTTCCTCAGCTCCTTTCTCTCCTATCAACACACATATCCAATCTCTTGCCAAGACCTGTTAATCCATTTTGTATGCCCCCCCAACATTTTCTCTTCTTTGACTGCCATCACCCTGGTACAAGCCCTTATCACCTTATGCCTGGACTATTGTAATAGCCTGCTGATTGTTCTCCCTGCCACAAGTCTCTCACCATATTAGTCCATCTTCTACTCAGCCATCAAACATATCTTCCTAAAGTATAGCTTTGACCATTTCACTTTCCTACTCAGTAAATTGAAATGACAACCTATGACTTCCAAGAGTCAAACTCATCATACCCTTCCCTACCCACCTTTCCAATTTTCTTATACTTTGTTCATCTCCACATACAGTGTTCCAACGACACTGACCTCCTTATCGTTTGTCCCACAAGACACTCCACCTAATTGGACATTTTCATTGGTTGTCCCATATGCTTGGAATTTTCTCCCTCTTCATCTCCAGCTCCTGAGTTCCTTGGCTTTAAGTCCCAGCAAAAAAAAAATAATAATTAAAATAACAAATAAAAATCACATTCTCTACAAGAAACTTTTCTGAATTTCTCTTAATTATTGTGACTTTCCCCTGTATATAATCTCTATTTTAACTTGCATATAGTCATATTGTGTTTTTATTTTATATATATATTTGTTTGTATGTCATTTATTTTACTGTGAGTTCCTTGAGAGAAGGGAGTGTTTTTTTGTTGTCTGTTTTTTATATTCTCTGTATCTTCAGTGCTTAGCCCAGTGCCTGGCCTAGAGTAGGTGCTTAAAAAATGTCTATTGACTCCCAGACTGTTAAGTGCCTTTCCTTGTCTAGTTCCCTTTAACTTCAAATATTGTAGTTATTCTGGAGGCAATTCCCAGTTCTAACCGTACTCAAGAAATTCCCCTGCTCTGGCAGAAGGCTAGTTTCAAGTATCACAGCCTAGGAAATTCTCCCCTCCTTTAATTAGTAAATTGGATTTTAGAGTCATTGTCTATGAACTCCCTCTTGTGGGTTCTAATACTTGAATTGGAAAGAATTCTTGATATTCCAATCCTTCCCTGGCTGCAACCATTTTGGAATCTGTGAAATTACAATATTAAGGTTCTTTCCTCTTTGGCTGAGAGGGTGAATACATAGAGCTTCCATGTTCTTCAAGACCAAAGACTTTATTAACAGATCATGGGAGAGGAGTACGTAAACATGCATAGTTGCTACCATCCCCTCCCACTTCTACCCTCCCAGACAGAGATAATGTAGTTATATAGATTTTCTTTGACATAAGCCAGAAGAAACAATGAAATTCATTTCTGTTCTTTTTTTCCTTTCCCCCATCTAGGACAGTTATAATCACTGATTGCTATGTCACTGTTTCACCTATTGAATAAGATACAATGGGACATTTAGAAGAATCATTAAAAGGAAAAAGGTTTTTTTAACCTATAAAAGCTTTTTTTTCTAAATTAATATTGATACATAAATGAATTTTCACTTGAATTAAATATCATAGAATCAATCTCAGGTCTACTTACCTTATCAAAAATACCAATGTCAAATTTGTCAGTTCCGTTAGGAAAGCTGACATGAAGACATTTGTCATTAATGCAGTTGTCCCTAACCCAGAAAACAACTGATACTAGAACCCACACAGGCAGTGATTTTTAGATAGACAGAGACTATGCTTCTAAAACCATAGGAAAAAATAGAACACAAGAATGTCTGGGTAGAATTTAACCTCCTTGGTAGCATGGACTATTTTAATTTTCTCTTTGATTTTATTGTGACTATCATAGCCCTCATACATAGTAAATACTTAATAGATGTTAGTTAAATTGAATTGTTAAGGTTAAGTGTGTGTGTTGGAGAAGTGGTAGGAGCAGGATGTGAAATAAATACTTGTAGTCTTCAAAAGTACAACTCAGAGGGGCAGCTAGGTGGCGCAGTGGATAGAGCACCGGCCCTGGATTCAGGAGTACCTGAGTTCAAATGCAACCTCAGACACTTAACACTAGCTGTGTGACCCTGGGCAAGTCACTTAACCCCAATGCCTCACTAAAAAAAAAAATTCAAACAAACAAACAAACAAAAAGTACAACTCAGAGAAGACAAAATCAGGAAAGGACATATTACTATGAGGTAGTAATATGGAAAGAAAGTCATGGCAATGCAATAAATATATTACAAATATAGAAAAATTGTTGGCATTAGTTCTGCTATTATTTGAATCTATTTTTGTAATATAATGAGTCCCTATTGCTATCACAATTGAAGACTATAGTTGGAAGAATCTGGGAGCAAAAATTGAATATGTAATGACCAAGATTTAGACCACTTCATTGACTCTCCATTAATACCGGGCCACAGTGTATAGAGAACTGGATCTGGAGTCAGGAAAACCTGATTTAAAATCTGACCTCAGACACCTACTAGATCTGTGATCCTGGGCAAGCCACTTAATCTCTGTTTGCCTCAGTTTCCTCATCTGTAAAATTAAGATAATAATGGCATCTACTTCCCACAGGGTTGTTCCAAAGATGAAACAAGATAGTAACTGTGAAATGCTATGTGCCTGGCACATAGTGAATGATATATAAATGCTAGCTATTATAATTTTGATTATGTTCAGAGAATTACATATAAAAAACAGGTAGGCTATGACACAATAGGGCTTTTCAAGGAAATCTCATGTCCCACATATTAAAGTCTTCTGGAAAAGAGATTTTGTTAATATGATAGGGTGTCTGAGCAATATCAAGAGAACTAGAGAAAAGCTTCTGGCAGGTTGATTGGACCTTTTGTGGAGGATTTAGAAGATGGAAGAAGAGTTGCCCAGAATGAGAGATCATGGATAGGTTGTAATATATATCATTGGAGGGACTACATTTTTGATGACATCATATTAATGACCTTTAAGGTAAGGAATATGTACTGTCAGTGTAGTGACCATTTATTGGAAATCTCTCTTCCTATATAGGTTAAATAGATGGCCTCTAGCTGTTCTTTCAACACTAAGACTCTGTGATTCCTTGTTCTTTATACCACTCTTTGGACCACATAGATTTGATGAAAAGTTTGTAAGACAACAGTTTCCATGAAGAATGCATTCAGTTGAACACTTGTTTTCATAAGCCTTTCTTTTCCTCTACTTCCTTTATTCTGTGGATCAAAATCTGGTTTGTGTTGGGAAAAGTACCACCACAACCACCACTCCAACAAATCCTTAATTTTAATTAAACATTATCCAAGGAAGTTTCTACATATGTTTGCAATTGGTTTAAATATGTGCATGTATAAGAACAGAAGGACAGAAGGAAGGAAGGATGGAAGGAAGAAATGAGGGGGAAACATATTTATTACGTGTCTATTATGTACCAGGCATTGTGCTAATTGCTTTAAAAATATATCATTTAGTCCTCACTACAACTGTGCTATTATTATCCCCCTATATAGTTGTAGAAATTGATGCAACAGAAGGTAGTTGATTTGCCCCAAATCACATAGCTGGTGAGTGTATGATATGAGGCCATATGTGAATTCAGGTCTTCCTTTCTCCAAGCCTATCACTCTATCCATTGTGCCACCTAGCTTCCTTCCAGCATATAAGCGCACATATTGGTGTACAATATTTGAATAGCCTTTTACTGTGTGAAATTATAAACTCCTTCTAACCAAATATCATATATAATATGTGTGTATCCTAATAATTTAATTAAACAAACAAGGCATTGCCCATAATACTATTCTGCCTAGAATAAACATGCACACACAAATACATACCCACATGTAGACATATTAACCTATAAGTCAGAAGAAGTAAGTTCCAATTATGGAACTTCCACTTACCATCCTTGTGACCTTGGGAAGTTATTGAACTTTTCTCATCCTCAATCTCTTGACCTGTAGGTAGTACCTGTTTTACCTCTCTCTTTTACAGGGTTGTGAGCATAACATGAAATATATGGGAATAACTAGACAATTATGATTTTATACTCTCCAGATGTAATGTATTAATCCAAATTCTAGATGTCTAATACCAGTGCAGAGTAAAACCTCAGTGGCTGTTCTGTGCTTCATATATATTGATAACTAGGTTTACTTATCATTAATAGGACTTTTATCCATATCTGTTCCCATTGATGGAGATGTTTTCATTCAGTCAGTTGGTTTTACTTTTGCTTTCTTATGATACCTAATGGGAGTTAGTTCATACCCAAGGGACCAATTTTTCCCCCTTATGTAAGTCAATTAGACCTTTGGGCTGATTGTCATGGATATCAAATCAACTGAGCTATTTAATCCTTAATTTCAATACATATTTAATAACTGAATTGTTGAATTTGGCTTTTGTGGTCAAATGTTTCCTGCTCACATGAATGGAAATTAGGAAATCTGTGAGAGAAATATTGGAATGAATTTCTCCCTCCTCTTAAGGTGATGGTTGACAATTCTCTGCATCATTGGACTGTGACTATATGTGCTTGAATTATCCAGAATGGAGATATATATCTATATATCTATATCTACATATGTGTGTATGTATGTATGTATATATGTATATGTGTATATATATATATATTAAAATATAATTCTCTGACTCCAGAATGTAAGAAGGTAAATGAAGTGTCTACTTTCAATGTTAATTTAGTTTGTCCTCTCTCCATATTTCATTTGTAAAATGTTAAATGCCCAAATTATACATAACCCTTAAAAATTCTTTCTGCACTTTTAACCCATCATATGAGAAATATCTTGTGATATGTTTTGTAAAGTGGAAAAATTAATCAGTGAAAAAAAATTAAATGTATTATGAATCATCATCGCTATAAAATTTCAAGTGTCTGTTATACAGAATACTATCTTCTATTTAAATTAATAAAGTAAGCATCCAAAATTTCCTGAAAACATTTACATTTTTTTCAGTAACAAATTAGTACCATAATATGGCTCTCTATGGCTCATTCAAACAGAATGTGGAACTTATATTGCTATAATAGATAGATGGAAGTTATAATGGATAGAGCACTGAATCTGAAGTCAGGAAGACGAGTTCAAATCCAACCTCATACATTTAATAACTTTGCTACCTTGGCCAAGTGACTTAATCTTACTTTTCTTATCTGTAAAATGTGGATGTTGTTAAAAATAAAATGAGATGAGATTTGGGGAGACTTTGAAAACCTTAAAATGTTATATAAAAGCTAGCTATTATTATGTGGATTTTTCATTTTTATAAGATAAGTATATAAACTTTTTGTCAAATTATTTTTAAAATAAATTAAAGAGTATTTGAAGCTCTGGAAACATAATATTGGGATGATAAAAACATGAAAGCAGTTAGTTATATCAAGAGTAGTATTGTATTTCCAAAGATGCTTATTATACATATATATACACATATATACATATATGTATATGTGCATACACATTTATATACATGTTTACACACATACACTCACCATATTTGTGTACTGGATAATGTACATAGAAATAATAACTTTTTAAAAACTACTTTTATTTCTCCATTACAAATATTTACAGATTACTTCTTCTTGAGAGGTCTCTTATAAAAATTGAAAGCTGAGTAAAACTAATAATATGGTAACCTCAACTGAAAGTGCATGAAATATTTTACAACTTTAGAAGGCACCCTCTGTTATTGTTTTTTTAATTAACAGAAATCTATTTTCTTTCTTATTAATTTCCCAACCTATTGGAAAAAATAAAAGAAAAACAAATTTCTTACAAATATGCATAGCTAAGCAAAAAAAAATCCCTTGATGATGGTATACAGAAATGTATATGTCTCATTCATCACCCCAAATCTGTCATGTCTCTGTAATAGATATAGCATATTTCATAATCAGGCCTCTTCAACCCAGTTATCCTTCTGCTAGTCCTATACCTACAAAAAATCAAAGAAAGAAGAAAAGGCCCTTTATGTATAAAAATATTTATAACAGATTTGTGTGTGTGTGTGTGTGTGTGTGTGTGTGGAATTGTAGAATGCTTCAAATTAAGTGCTTAATAAATGTGAGTTAACTTGTTGACTTGGCAAAAAAAAAAAAAAAAAACCAAGGGAAAAAATGAGAACATCCAACAATTGAAGGATAACCAAATAAGTTTTGGTACAGGAATATGATGGAATGCTATTATGCTGTAAGATATAAGAAAATAGATAATTTCAAAAACTCACAGAAAAACACATATGAACTGATACATGAGTAAAATAAACAGAACCACAGAAACAATTTATATTATAACATAAATATTATCAACATGATTGCGTTTCAGAAAAACATAAATCTAGACTCAAAAGATTATAAGCTTATTAGTTTTCATGGAAAAAAAGATTTGCGATAGCAATACTCTCTCTATATAAGGATATGAATATCTATATAGTGCTTTCTTCATGTGTGTATGCATATGTACACATACCATATATGTATGCATATATGCCTGCATATTTTCTTATATAATATATGCGTGTGTATATATATATGTATGTGTATATGTGTGTATGTATATATGTGTGTGTGTATATGTGTGTGTATTTATATGTATGTAGGGGGAGAAGGAAAATAGAGGGAGGGAAGGAGGGAAAAAGGGGGAGGGGACAGAAACAGAGACAGAGATCTGGATCAAGCTAAGGGATCCTTTGATTTCTCATGTTATATGTGTGTGTGTGTGTGTATGCATGTGCGTGTATGTGAGATGGGGCAACTACATGAAGTCGATAGAATGCTAGGCCTAGAGTCAGGAAGATTCATCTTTGTGAGTTCAAACCTGGCCTTCGACCCTTACTAGCTATGTCACTCTGGGCAAGTCACTTGACTCCATATGCCTCAGTTTTCTCATCTGTAAAATGAACTGGTGAAGGAAATGGCAAACTACTTCAGTATTTTCACCAAGAAAACCCCAAATGGGGTCACAAGGTGTTAGACATGACTGAAAACAAGCAAACGAACAAAACCGACTGAGGCATAAAATGAAATATAAGTACGTTTGTTAGCTTATTTCACAGATTCTCTCTCATCTTTTGTAACTATTGGTAACCAAATATTCCTTTTTTTTCTTTACTATGCTATGAATTTGAGTTGCTTTGCTCTCTCCTAAGTCATCACAGAAGCACCTCCCATCCTCCAGTCATACTTTAGGATTCTGGCATCTTAATCTGAGATCTGGAAGGGACCTTAGAGGTCATCAATTACAAACCAAGGCAGACAAAGATTAAGTGGCGTAGGTTCATAAAACTGCACTTCTCTGGGCCTTTCCATTATATTCCAGAGAGCTCTTTATCCTGAAAGGTCACTTCTGCCTTGGAATTAACAAATTTACACCTTGAAATCCCCTCTGCTCTTGGAGCCCCATCCCCTCCTCTGATTAGAGGCAGGAGGGATCCTCCCAGAACCTCCACTTAAGGAGGGCACTCAGGCAAAATAAAAAGTATTTCTCAACAGGTTATACTTCTCTGGACTTCTCCAGCATGCCTTCTTTCTCCTTCCCCAGCTTCTTTTTATGTGTTGTCTTCCCTATTAAAATGTAAGCTTCTTGAGGACAGGTACTATCTTTTTTTATTGTATTTGCAGTTCTTAGTGTTTATCATACTGCTTGGCAAATTTTAAGTTTTTTGTTTGTTTGTTTGTTTTATTTTTTTTTTAGTGAGGCAATTGGGGTTAAGTGACTTGCCCAGGGTCACACAGCTAGTAAGTGTTAAGTGTCTGAGGCCGGATTTGAACTCAGGTACTTCTGACTCCAGGGCCAGTGCTCTATCCACTGCGCCACCTAGCTGTCCCCCCATTTTAAGTTTTTAATAAATGTTTGTTGACTGACAATGCTAGTAAGTCTCTGATGAAGGATTTGAACCCAGATACTCCTGATTTCAAGTTCAGTGCCCTAAATGAGAACAGTCCTGTGAAAAATTTTTGCTTGCTACTGAATAGTTTGTTGATGTTTTTAAGCTATATATTTATCTTCCCAAGTTTTAGTGAATTGAAAACTTGCAGCTATTTTAACTGATTGTAATCAGATGTGCTGTGGAAGTTATCCCTCAGTTTTATTGTTTCAGAGTAATATAAATGCTAATTACTCCCCCATAGAGTCAATTGTCTTTGTCTATTGCTCCACTATATGTTTTAACCTCTTCTGTCCCCTCATGTGTCAAATGCACAGTTTTCCAGAAGACATTTAAGGGATTGGAGGGAATCCAGTTTGAAGGAAGAAGCATATCTTTATTCCCTTCATCCTATTGTTCATTTTGGCCTCCTTTCTTAGGCTCTTGAATATTACTTGGCTATGCTGGTTTTAGACCCTTGGCAGCTTCTAACCTTTCAAGTTCTGATTATTTTGCAATCAGATGCCTTCTATTCCCTCCAAAGTCATAGAGTTATGGAATCTTGGAGTTGGAAATTAATCTTTTGGCAGCCAATGGAGGAAAGAAAACATAGAGAACCATTATAAAAATGGAGTTCTCAGTTAATTCATCTGGGTCTAGTTGAGGAAGAGATGGCACATGCTGGCCCATTAAAACTAACCTCTTACTACTTTGCTCATACAGATCATCAGTCACACAGGGAAATTAAAAAAACAATTCTTTTTCTGATTTTGTTGTACGGTAGCTCAATAGCTGAAGAGGTGGTACATCCGTGAGCTACCTATTTTTCCTTCTCCCCCACTACAGTACCTTCCCCAGCATTTGATGTTTTGTCTGCCACCAATTAGATCAGTTTGCTACCCAGAATCTAAGCACAAGTACATAACACGAGCCTTCAGTGAACCTATGCATTCAAGCTTGGAAAATCACTTTTGTCCTACGGGAAACTTGGATGTATCTGGTATTGCCTAAGAACCTGAAATTTGGAGGAACATGTTTCAGCTTCACACCCTATGTTGGAGTCTATGTATAGCTTCTCTGGTTGCTGAGAGTAGATCTTTTATAGATTATTTGATAAGAATCAAAGATCATTATAGAGCTAGAATTGAAAGGGTTCCCCTGCTGTCTAGTCCAGTCTCATCTACATACAAATGAATAAAAGTTTAAGTGACTTGCCCAAGCTCAGAGGGGTAGTATCATAGGTAGGATTAGAACCTTGTTCTTCTTGATTGTGGAACCAATACTGTTTCCATGGTTTCATTCTATCTCCTATTTTTCCACAAATATTTCCTTCCTCAATATATAATTACATTTTAGATCTTTGCAAAACAAGAAAATTCTAGAAAATAGAACATAAGTCTGAATTATCCATCCATTTCTTTAATACTTGAATGCTTCAAGGATCAGTGTCTTCACTATTCTGTTCTCTCCTTTTGCCAATAAGGTTCAAACCCTTCTCTAATGAAGTAGTCAGTGTGCACAAGCTTCTGTGGCCAAAAAACCAAAAACACAATCATCCCGATCTACTTGCTTATGAGAATCTCCAAATTACAATGTCTGTTTCTTGGATTACAAATACAAAGACAATTTTCCAGATGCATAATTGTAGCCTTTCTCATTTGATGTGAATTGCCAGAATTCTGAACTGTTGACATTATCTTTTGAAAAGCCAGGATCACCTCTACATCATAAATGTGATATCAGAAAAGGACTTTAATGGAAGGGTTGACCTATGAAAGAGTTATAACATGTTTACCTTATGTACAGTATAGTGGTTCTGCAATTCATCTTTTTATGGACTACTGAAAGTTATACCTTCATCTCAGTTGTATTTAACCCCAAGAGCCATAATCAGAGAAGTCACTAAAGATACAAGTATATCCATGAAATCAGTGAGCATTTATGGAGGCACTGCACTAAATGCTGGGGAAATGAAGAAAGGTAAAAGACAATTCCTGCTCTCAGGGAGTATATAGTCTAATGGGGAAGACAATATGTCAAAAACTATATGCAAAAAAATAACTACAGAATGAATTCTAAGGAAAAGGAATAGAATTAAAGAGAATCTGAAGATCCTTATGGAAATTGTGATCTTAGCTGGGACTTGAAGGAAACCTGGAAATCCAGGTGGTAGAGATGAGAAGGCAGAGAATTATAGGCATGGTGGGCATCCAGTGAAAGTGCCAAGAGTTGGGAGATGAAGTGTCATGTGTAAGGAAGAACAACGAAGACAGATTCAGTTCCACAAACAGGAAATAAGCATCTACTGTGTACAAGGCTTTATTCTAATTGCTGGAGATATAAGGAAACCAATGCTTTTAAGAAACTTAAATTCTTCTAGTTGGCCATGGCAAATATAAGATAAATAAGTATGTATTTGTGTGTATGTATATGGGAATGTATATGTATTTGTGGGGCAGTTAGGTGACCCTGTGGATAGATTGCCAGGCCTGGAGTCAGGAAGGCTCCTCTTTGTGAGTTCAAATCTGGCCTCAGACACTGACTGATTGTGGTCACCTAGTCAAGTCACTTAACCCAATTTGCCTCGTTTCCCACATCTGTAAAATGAGCTGGAAAAGGAAATGGCAAATCACTCCAGTATCTTTACTAAGAAAACCCCAAATGGGGTTACAAAGACTTAGATACAAGTGAACAACAACATGTATTTGTGTGTATGCATGTACATGTGCATGTGTATACACACACACACACACACATACATACATAAAGATATTTTCTGCACACACACAGAAGTTCTATGATGGTTAAAGCTCAAACAACTAGAATCATAAAATTTTTATATAGGAGGCAGCACTTGAGGTAAAACTTAAAGGAAGCTACATATTCCAAGAAGTAGAGGTGAAGAGGTAGAATTCATTCCAGTGGTAGAGTCACCTGTGCAATGGTAAGATATTTCTCAAACAGGTAAGATGTGGAATATTAAGAGGGTAGAGGGCATCTAGTAAGCCAATTAGACTAGTAAAGAAAATGGAGGGAAATAATATAAAATGAAAGAGAGAAGGTAGGTTGGAGCCAGATTGTAGAGGCCTTTAAATGTCAGGCAGGATTTTGACAGTGTAGTAGTTCTGAGTCAGGAGGTCAATTAAATTTCTGAACTTTTCTAGATCTTAACTGGAGTACTATTCTATGAAGCTACATCAAGAAATAAAGGAGAATAGAATGCGACTAGAAATCTGAGGAGGATGTATCTTTTTTTTAGTATTTCACTCTGAAATCCCAGCCAACTATAATTATTGAATTGGATGACTATTACAGCTGGCGCCATAGTCACTTGTTAAGGCCAAGACAAGGAAGTTATAGAATCTGACGAAACAAAGCATATATGTATGGGGGTGTGTATGTATGTATGTATACACACATACAAATATGCACATTATACATACACCTATATATGTGTATATATACATGCATGTTTATGCACACATACATTGTGCTGTAGTTGTTAGAGCCCATATGATTACTCGTTAGCACTCTTATGCCATGTGATTCCCATTTGTACAGTCTTTACTCCAATTTAAACCAGCATCTGTGGCTTTTGCTATTTTATGTCTCTGGTTCTCCAAGTTCTATCATATAAAAATTATGATGTATAGGTATTTATACCTATTATTTCAATGAGTTTTTCTTTAATTGAATTGTATCTATTCATTAAGAAAAAAAAGTATTAAGAATAGCAGTACCAAACTAATACCTAACATCATATAGGCTTTACAAGTTAGAAAGTTCTTTTACAAAGATGATCATTTTTGAACCTTGCAATAGCCCTGTGGAGTAGGCTGAGCAGGTATTATTTTCCCCACTTGAAGTAAAGAAGTCAAGCCTCATTGATGGTGGCTATCTTGTCCAAGTCCAAATGACTAATAAGTTATGGAACCAGAATCAATTAGCCAAACCAATCTACCAGAACTTGAAGTCATTTTCTCCTGACTCCCTGCTTCATGCCTTCATTACCCTGAGTCAATTTGTTTTTATTGTTTAGTCATTTAGTTGTCTTAAATTCTATGTGAATTCAGGGACTTCTGTCCATTTAGTTTGCTGGGCAAAGATACTGGAGTGTTTTGCCATTTCCTTCTCCAGTGTGCCCCCATTTTACAGAGGAAGTAACTTGCCTAGGGTTACATAACTAGAAAATATCTGAGGCCAGATTTGAACTCGATCTTCCTGACTTCAAGCCTGGTTCTTTATCTACTACACCACATAGGTGTCTGAAGATTTTCAGGATAGTTGTAATGCTTTTCTTTCATTCACAGGTTTTTTAACCATATATCTTTTGGTGCACTCTCTTTATTGGCTTGGTGATTTTTTTTTTACCTTAGACCATGTTTTAGTTGGCAATTTCTCAAGTTGTGAAAAGTATTCTATAATATTCTTTATCTTGCTTTAAATCTCAGGTTCTATGTTCTATATTTACATTTTTCTACTATTTAACTTGTTTCTGCCCCAATATTGCCTCCAGTCTTGAATAAAAAACAAATTTCTCTGCTTATTATTTTAAACCATTGACAATCTAATCCTGTTCTTTCTTAACAGACTTAATATACTTCATTCCTTCCAAAATAGCCTATATGATGTTCTTCACACATGACATTCCATTTCCCATCTCTGCCTTGACACAAGCCATCTCCCATGTCTGCAAATCATTCCCTCCTCACCTCTGTCTTTTAAAAATCTCAGTTTCCTTCATAGCTCAGCTCAACTTGCTGGACATATAAAGAAAACCATGCTCTTAAGGACCTTAAATTCTACTTTTGCTTCATATGTATATGGCAATTGGGGTTAAGTGACTTTCCTAGGGTCACACAGCTAGTAAGGGTTAAGTGTCTGAGGCTAGATTTGAACTCAGGTCCTCCTGGCTCCAGGGTTGGTGCTAGAACTTTCTTTATCTCTCCAGCTACTTATGTCTCTGATGCTGAAATCACCTTGAACTTATTGTGTATATATTTTATAACTATATTTATACATATTTCTTCTCTCAATAGAATGTAAGCTCCTTGATCACAAGGACTTCCTAATTTTTTGCTTTTGAACCCTAGCTCCTAACACAATGCTTGGCACCTAATAGGAGTTTTACAAATGCTTGTTGATTAATTGATATCTTACCTGAGCTCTGGAAGTAATGGATCTGGTATACTAAACCATGTGATAATTCATTACTTTTCCTTCTTTGGGGCTTCCACTCTGTATCACAGTTAATTTTTATTTATGGGGTTTTTGCATATTAAGAGACTTCTTTTAGGGTTTGAGATATCTTGTATATTACTTATACCCTTTTTTAAATATAAAGATTATTAAAGTGCACATAAACGTAAGATGGTTGTGCATTGGCCACTAGAAGTAACATTATCATAGGAACACCACATGAATAACATCTGTACCATGTGTATCTTTAAAAGGCTGTGCCATTTTAATTTTAGGAACTGAAGAAGTGATGGTAGCATTTAAAAATAGAATAGGGGACAGTCAACATTTTAGATAATTTACTTAATATTATACTGTAGCTCTCACTCAAATTACAAGTTTAAAGTCATACATTAAATTTGTCCTAGTAACAATTAAATGTGAGAAAATAATGAAAAAAATAAAGGAGTTAGAAATCTGTATAAGTGCTTTCTTGAGCTAAAGCTGATGCATTAGACACCCCTTTTCCTTAAAGAAAAATACCCTGTTGTATCTAAACTTCTAAACTTTGTATCTCTCTTAGTATGCCACATACAGTAGGTACTGAATAAACTCTTGTCAGATTTGTGTCAGAGTGGATGGGTTTTTTTTCCCTGTATAATATATAGGAAAAGGGGAAAAAATCAACAACAACAACGAGTATATATTCCTGAGGAAAAAGGAAAATATTGAAATATCCAAAATATTCAAGTTGGAATGAATTACATATGCTATGATCAAAAGGTAAATGTTACCTTTTCTTTGATATGCTGGC
This sequence comes from Dromiciops gliroides, assembly GCF_019393635.1. Classification (NCBI taxonomy): domain Eukaryota; kingdom Metazoa; phylum Chordata; class Mammalia; order Microbiotheria; family Microbiotheriidae; genus Dromiciops; species Dromiciops gliroides. Next base: position 518,285,842 of record NC_057863.1, read on the forward strand.
ATTCAGACATACTTGGGTTTCTCAAAGATCCACAACTTCTTTGGATTCTCTCCAATGATAGAGATCACAAGTTTTTCTACCACTTAGTAGCAGGGGATAGATGTGGTATATGGAATAAATACATTGCTTGGTCATTAACTTTCTGATGTTGTCTCTCTGAAGTGGGTCTGACTGGTTCTTAGATCATAAAAGACACATCACTTGGATGATCCTCAAAACTCTTCCAACTTCATGGGACCTGCCAAAAACTGGTTTCTGCTGACATAACCTTGGAGATCCCAGGTGAAGCTCCCAACCAATATGCATAATGAGAGTACACTGGTATGAGCTAGTGTTCCTGTATTTTCCCAAAATGAATTGTGTCTCCTAAAGCAAAACTTAAAAAAAAATTAAATTAAAAAAATAATAAATAATCCCAAACCTATGCAATTGATTTGTAAGAAAGGATGAAGAGCTTATAGCACCAGGCTCTCGATAGAGTAATTACTTAATAAATATGTGATTGATTGACTAAAACACCAAAATATAACTTGCTGTTGATGAATTCATTAGTCAAATCCCTTCTACTTGTAAAAGGCTGAATGACATTTTCTTTATTTTTTTGAATAGCCATTTGTGTTTTCTTTATTTTCCTCAGATTTCCCAAAATAGAAACATTTTTACACTAAAAATACAATTTACATGGTAAATTGCATTAAAAAATGCCACAGACTTTTATGTCATTGAATTTAATAGCAGGAAATCATGTTTTCATTCATGAATAAAATCAGGATAAGACTGCATTTTAGATATAGTGGAGAGCCTCTGGTAAATACTAACACATTTATATGTTAATTTTTAACAGAAATCATTTCACAGAATAATTTATGCAGGACAGAAACCGAAATTATTTCACAGGCATAGGTTTCTAGGCATTAATGTCAGTGTAAACAAAACTTCAAATTTAATATTATTAAACATAATATCCATAATTCTCATTTTGAACCGGATAATATGATAAAGCAGTACTTTATAATGCATTATAAAATCAATTGAATATTTTTATCTGCCTTACCAGGACTGTAAACCCCTTCAGAATAGACTGTGTCTTCTTACAGATCTTGCCTCATATACTCTGGACTCCTAAAAGTAATATAGAAAAGGGTTAATATGTTAACAAATTTATTAATATATCGAATTAATCTGAATATTGATTTTTTAAACTTTTGAGTTGTAATTTTCACATCACTTTTTAAATTCTATCTAAGAGCTGGTATGGGGAAATGGATAGAAAGTGTTCATTGGAATCTGGAAGACCTCGGTTCAGGCTCTGACCACTGACAAAAGCCTTTTTCGTGTGACATTGAAAAAGTTACTTAACCTTTTAATATTCTAGCCAAACCATAATATTCTAGACACATCATAAGTTGAAGAAGAGTTGCAGTTTTGCCTAAGTGGGAAGAGTTTTCTCCCTGGGAAGTTCCCTCTCCTGATGAAATTCCTATCAGAATCAAATATTTTTTCATGAGTCTCTTTCTATGACTTGTTTTCTCCTTGCTTCCAGGCAAGATCTTCTTGCAAGTAAGATGAATATAATGGCCCATTACTGTTATAATAGATCTATTTGCACACAAAGTACATAGCAGGTTTTGTTTGATTTTCTTTGTTGTTTTGTTTGGTTTTTGTGAGAAGACCTGGATTTAAATCTCTAGTGCCATGGTGTAAATGAAAGTGCAACAGAGGGGTTAGCCTTTGAATTAGCTAGGTCTCAGTTTGACTACACATTCCTTCCCTTCTCAGAGCCATAGACAGTTGTCTATGACTTTATGTTATTGATGCATGGTGATCATCTCCTTATGCCACCTCATCCCATAAAAGGAAGGTATACACTGGGAGCTATATACTCTGATGAAATCTCATCTCCTCAGCACAAAAATAAAGGGAAGAATAAGTCAGCTGCTTCTCTTATTGTTTTATTCTTCACTACCCTGTTTCTAGAAAATGTTAAATTGACTTGAAAAAACTAATGAGAATGTTCTAGTAAGGCAAAGGCAGAAATGGTTTGATAAAGGGCAGAATTTAATCTTCTGAGATATCAGGTTCCTTTTCCCTTCTGATTGGAAACAATGCCAAAATTGCTGTTAAGGAGAAATTCACAACTAGACTATAAGACAGAATTTAAATGTTTTGTTTGCAGATTATCTAAATTGATCTATGATAAGAAAGCTCTGACCCAGTTGGATTCATAAATATTATGAGGTGTGACTGACAAAATTTTAAATAAAGGACAAAAAGTTAAGGAGCAAAAGGATCAAGTGAAATTGTTTTAAGGGTGAGAAGCACCTGAGAATCTTGTAAGCAACAGGAAAGAAGCTGGCAGATAGGAAGAGTTGAAGATGGGGAATGAGGATGGAGTGATTCATGTAAGAAAGCTCCTACAAGAGCAAGGAAAATATAATAATAGCAGCAGCAACAACAACAACAAAAATAACTAGCATTTACGTAGTACTTTAAGGTTTTCAAAGTATTTTATAGGAGGCAGCTAGGTGGCATAGTAGATAAAGCACCAGCCCTGGATTCAGGAGGACCTGAGTTCAAATCCAGTCTCAGACACTTGACATTTACTAGCTGTGTGACCCTGGGCAAGTCACTTAACCCTCATTGCCTTGCAAAAAGAAGAAAAAAGTATTTTATAAATATCATCTCATTTTATCACACTAACCTGGAAGTTAGATGACATTATTTTCTACATTTTATGCAAGAGGAAACTGAGGCAGAGATTATGTGACTTGCCCAAGAACCACACAGTTAGTATATATCTGAGCCTTGATTTGAACTAAAGTAATCAGGTGGTGCAGTGGATAGAACAGGCCTGGAGTCAGAAAGACCTGAATTCAAATCCAGGTTCAGAGACTTAGTAGCTGTGGAACCTTGGGGAAATCACTTAACCCTTTTCGCTTTAGTTTCCTATCTGTAAAAAATAGCCATAATAATAACACCTACCTCCTATGGTTATAGTTGTTAACCTGTAAATTAGTAAAATAATTAATATAGAAGAAAATAAGGTCTTTAATTGGGGCAGAGGAACTATAGCTCATGGTATCAGAAAGCATGAAGCTAGGAATACCCAAAAGTGGGAACCAAGGACAGGGTTTTTATGGAATAACAGAATAAAAGGGAACCAAAAGACTGCTCCTGAGTCAGTACAGGAACTACTTTACTTAATGTAAATGACCCTTTAACAAAAGAAACTATAGTACTACTCCTGAGTTAAGTATAGATGCTACTTAACTCTAAATAGAAACCTCTTAATGTAGGTTGGCCCTTTTACATAATTACATCAAGTCCAGGGGGAAAGGTGGGGAATCATTGGGAGGGGATAGTTTGCTTGGAGGAGGTTCATAAGTCAATCAAGTTTCTGGAATTGACAAAGACTGGTCAACCCCAGGCAATTCACCTGCCTGGGTAGGGGAAAGGGGTAAGGATCAGTCAGTTTTTAGTAAATTTGTAGTTATCATTGTGAAGATAAAATATGATAATTACTATAAAATGTTTAGCATAGGTTTTGGTGCATGCTAAGTACTATATAAATGTTAGCTATAATAATAATAATTTGGACAGCTAGATAGTATAGAGGATAGAATGTTGGGCCTGGAGTCAGGAAGACCTGCTTTCAAATTTAGCCTCAGATATTTAGTGGCTATGTGACCCAAGGCAAGTTTATTAATCCTGTTTGCTTCAGCTTCCTCATCTATAAAATAAACTGGAGAAAAAAAATGGCAAACTACTCCAGTGTCTTTGCCAAGAAAACTCCAAATGGGGTCACAAAGAGTCAGACATCACTGAAATGACTGAAAAACTATTTACTATTCCATCTGGTTGAAGGAAGAACACACGCAGAGGATTTAGCCTCAGTTAGTAGAGGACCACTTATTTCTCAAAATTTGGATGAAGAGAGAAGTAATAAAAATAAAGAGGGAGTTTTAGGTGTAGAATAGGGGAGGTGGGAGAGCAGAAGTCATCAAATGAAAGGAAGAAAAAACAATTTTAAGGAATAGAAAAGACGACAGATGATACTTCTAACAAACAAAAAACTGAGCAAATCTTAATTCCTGGCCTATATGTCTATTTCCTTTATAAAATATTTTTGAATATAATCCAAACATACATCAGTTAAAATTTGTGAGGATACTGGGAAATTGTGAGGATACTGAGGAAATTGAGATACAGTTGTCACAGACTTCCCCAGTGTCACACAGCTAAAAAGTGTATGAGCCTGGGGCAGCTAGGTGGCACAGTGGATAAAGCACCGGCCCTGGAGTCAGTAGTACCTGAGTTCAAATCCGGCCTCAGATACTTAACACTTACTAGCTGTGTGACCCTGGGCAAGTCACTTAACCCCAATTGCCCTGTACAAAACAAAAAACAAAAACAAAACAAAACAAAAAAAAAGTATATGAGCCTGGATTTGAAATCAGATCTTCCTGAATTCATGGCTGGCACTCTGTGTCACCCAAGAATAGCTAGTATTTATATAGTGCCTTTTATGTATCTGACACTGTTCTTAGCACTCTATAAATGTCTCATTTAATCCTCATACTATAATTCTCTCTATTATAAAATTGAAGAAACTCAAGTAAACAGGTTAAGTGACTTGTCCAGGGCAACACAGCTAGGAATTATCTGAGGCTGTATTTGAATTTAGGTCTTCCTGAATCATGGCTCAGCACTTTATCCACTGAGCCACTTAGCTGGATCAAATTAAATCCAGAATTAGTTTGATCCAATTCAATTCTGGGTTTATTGATCATTTACTACAAAACTTTTAAAAAAAAAGTGTTCATGCTTTCTAGGAATTTACATTTTTGAATCCCCAATTCAATTCTGTGTTTATTAATTATCTACTACAAAACTTTAAAAAATGTTTATGCCCTCTAGGAGTTTACATTTTTGAATCCCCAATTCAATTCTATGTTTATTAAACATCTACTACAAAACTTAAATAAATGTTCATGCCCTCTAGGAATTTACATTTTTGAATCCTTCAAGACTCTTCAAATAAAATGTCTCTCACATGTAGGATAGGATTTTATTATGCTTCTATGGAGCTACCTTTCGGCAACAATCCAATGAGTTTAGGCAGTAAGTATAATTCAAATATTCACTAAGTCTGTGAGGTCTGTAAAGCACAGAGTTCCAACAAAAAAAGTTTTCTTATCAATGATGAGCCTCTTCAAATATTCCTATATCCACATGATATGCTTATATTAAAACTTAGAAAATACAAAATTACCTACAATGAAATACACAGCAATGTGAAAGAATGGACATCTATCCGCATTGGGGGAGGGGGAGTGGATGAAAATGAATATTCACCAAATAAGCAAATACTTTGTTAGTTTAACATATATAAAATAAACATAATTTAGAAATATAAGTACATTTCCATATAAATATTCCTATATTATATGTGCATGTATATATACATACACATTATATACATTTGATATATGAAACCCCTCCAAACCTGGAAACTGAATATGCTTCACTTATTCTTATAAAGTCCTAATTAGTTTTTGCTCAGAGCTTCTGGATCAACAGTACTCATTAATTCTCCCATGTCTGTGAATCCATAACAATTTGTAACATGAACACTTTTTTATTTTTGGTAATGGGTAGGTAGTGTTGTGATAGATTCTAACCAGTGTTAAATAAATAAATAGTCCATTGATATTTCACTGTTCACTGGCTATCTGAATGAAATTATAGAAGTTTAAGGTAAAAATGGGACTTCTCTTAATAGCCTACTTGAAAGATATAAACATGTTCCAAGCGGTACAGTTGAGTAAATTGAAAAGTTATCATTAGGATCCTATCATGCAATGTGATCTCCTTTCAGGTGTTTTACTAAGTATATATTGCCATAAAATGTAATATTTAAAAATGAACACTTAGTTATCACTTGTGTTACACAGAGAAAAAGAAATAAGATAAAATTTATTAATTATGATTAAGAAATTATGGTCATTTTATACCATAGAATGAAAATGAGTTTACTTATAAATTAAACTCTGTGTGTGGCATATGTTCTCAATAGGAGATATATTGATGAATTAGAGTAATTCAATTAGTAAATTAAACATTAGGCTATGTCACATATTTTAAGTGTTAGAAACATTTTTACAAGTACCATATAACTTCTTTAAAATGCTGAGGGGTTTTTTTACAAGCTTAATAATCTTTTTAAAACCTTTAAAATATTTTTATAACATTTATATAACAATTTACATATCATTTCAAATCACTGTAGTACTTTTGTCTTATATTTGTTTCAACTTTTTTTCTGAACTTCTCAAAATACTCTTAGTTTCAAAAATTTTACATGCATTTGAATTAGAATAGAATCTGGGACATGATGGATATATATCTAAACACCTTTAAGGCTTAGAAATAAACATTCTGTTTTTAGCCATATGATTAACTCTCTGCTGATTCCTATTTTAATTATTCCTATACACCTCAAAGTACATTTCAATTTTCATGTATTTACATTATCATGACATTGGATTGACTTGGGAGGTAGCAAGACCTAGATTCAAGTCCTTTCTCTAACACCTACTAACTGTGGGACCCTGGGCAAATTTCATAACCTTTCAGTGACCCAAGTAATGATCTCAAAGTATAACTTGCCATTGGTAGAGGGACATTCCACACTGAGAGTTCAAGCTAATGATGAAATATAGGCTATTTACATATATATGGATATAATATTCATGTCACAGATATCAGATCCATTGAAGTAAAAAATTATACTATATGATATCACCTGGGATATGAATATTCACAAATGTGTTATAAAAGTAACAATAATCACTAGCATTTATTAAATACTTTAAGGTTTTCACAGCACTTTATGAAAATCATCTCATTTTCTTCACAACAATCCTGGGAGGTAGGTACTATTATTATTCTCATTTTAGAAATAAGGAAACAGACATACAGAGGTTATGGGACTTTCTCAAGGATGGACTTAAGTTTAGGTCTTCTGATTCCAGTATCCACTGTGTCACCTAGTTGCCTACACATACACACATGCACACGCACATGCACACACATGCATGGCTTAAACTGTTCACTTCTTTCTAATTCATTGTACATCACTTAATACTCATGGAAAAGGGATAGTTTAATCATTTCTACAACTTTGTTTTCTCACTGGCCCATAAAGACTCAGAACTCAAGGACTATTAAAACTTTTTTCCTTGGAAAATATAAATCAATTTTAGTTTAATCTACATTTGCTTTAGAATAATGTGGTTGAAGAAAAATAGTAATTAATGGGTTTCTTTGGGTATTTTCATCATATCTTCATTATGAAGGAGTCTCATTATATAATGATGGAAAATGTCAGGATGTAATAATAGGTTCTATGATTTGATGAAGTTGAAATGTGAGATGCATAAAGATATAATAAGAATATACTTGGCTGCCCAATAAAATCAAAGAATTATGTGAATTTACAGTAAAAAAAAAAAGAGCAAAGATATGTCTTCCATCTAACCAGGATCATTACCCTATCTTCCTCCTATACCTCCCAGAGTGCCTAGAACAGGGTTAGAGACTTACTTTTTAAAATACATGTGGATTTAGTTAATTGAGTATGATAAGATGCCAAAACATTTTTTTGCAATGAAAGTTGTTGAATTAAAGTACTCAACTTGCCTCACCAGAATATGATTTAAATTAATTTTTCATGGAATAGCAGAGTTGGGAAATACCCCCCCAGGAATCATTGATTTTAGTCCTCTGAATTGACAGACGATAGCTAGAGGAGTTAAGAAAAATTCCCAACATTAGACTTGTTGATGGTATTACCTAGATATTGGCCCAAGCCTCATGACTCTGACTACTCTTTTTGCTATGCCTAGTAAAACTGGTTTCCTATTCAATAGTTCTTACTTGGGTACAATTACAAATGACTTAAGGGGGAGAACTACTGAGGCCTAACTTTTAAAACCTTATATTCCAATAAAAGTAAAACAATATCTAAAATGACTTTTGAACAAAATATAGCAAAACTTTTACTGAGATGAAGAATTCATACTTTTTTATGAAATATGTTAGATGACACAGCAAACAGTGCATGGATGCTTCTCTCCTCAGTGACAGATGGCACAGTATATCACAAACCCAAGAGAAAACCCAGGGGCCAGTACTAGTACACATTTTCCTCCAGACTTTAGTTACTTTATACTTACTTTTCATTTACTTTGTATATATTTTGGATATAATTGTTATCTACATATTCTTTCCTTTGATTGAATATGTAATCTTGTTCACAGGGACCGTTTCATTTTTGTCTTTTTATCTACAATACTTAAGAAATTGCTTAGCACATAGTAGGTGCTTGATAAATACTTGTTGATTTATCATTTAATTCAGCAAACATTTATTAAGTACCTACCGTGTATTTAGCAGCACTCTAGGCAAGAAGATACAAAGTTTAGATTAGACATGATTGCTTACTGGGAAAGCATTATGACCTAGTGTATAGAGAAGGCACAAATTAATATACAATGTGTCATAAGAAAGACAAAATCAAAGAACAGATCCAGAGGGTGAGGGGAAAGTTGCTGATGACTAGGGACATCAGAGAAGACTTTTTGGGAGAGGTGGGATTTGAGTTAATATGGTGACGAGTAAAACTAAATGTGTGGTAACTATCTCTGTCCCAAGTGTAGGGAAAACTAGCTAGGGTTTACTTACAAATTAGAAGCTTTAGCACAAGGTTAGGCATTAAGCATTTATTAAAGTATATTAGAGGTTAGCAAAGAGAGAATATGTGTCTCTGAAACATAGGAAAGGCTAGCTATGATCTACAAGAGAGAGAGAAGAAAAAGCTGCCTTCACCCATGAGTCCCAGGTCACCAAGAGGAAGTTCCTGTGCCTGTTAGAGTGAAAGCTCCCTGTGGGTCTGGAAGACAGGTGGTCCCTACACACAGCTCCAAGCTAATTGGCTGGTAGCATTCAAGTACATTGATTGACATGACTTGAAGGCAGCCCATGAATAGAACATGTTGATATCAGTGTTCAGATCCTCTGGTAGGAACAAGGAATTTCCTGACAAGGGTTGACCTTTTGGCAGGCTCTCTCAGCACGCTAATAATTTTCTCACAATATTTAACAAATGGGTTATGGAAGGTATTTTAGGCATAGTTAATTATGTGAGTTAAGAAAGGTAGAGAGGTAATAGAGTTTGATGTATAGAGGGCAGAGGGACATTGCCTATCACATAATCTCTAACTGGATATCCAGTAGACATCTTTAATTCAATATGACCAGAACAGAATTCATTATCCTTTCCCCATAACATCCCCCCTCCTACTTTCCCTATTATTACAGGGGGGGGTAGGGGAAAGGACTTCATGTCCCCCAAACCTGGAATGCTCTCACTCCTCTGTTCCATATACTGACTTCCCTGACTTCCTTTAAGTTCACTTTAAAATCTTATCTTTTATTGGAAGTTTTTCCCAACCCCTCTGAATTATAGTGTTTCCTTCTGAAAATTGTTTCCTATTTATACTGTATAGAGTTTGCTTTGAATATTTGTTTGCATGTTGTCTCCCCTATTAGACTATAAGCTCCTTGAGGGAAAGGAATATCTTTTGCTTCTTTTTGTATCCCCAGTGCTTATCATAGTGCCTGGCAAATAGTAGGTGCTTAAAAATATTTATTGATTGATAATCTGGAGTATAGAGTACATAAAGAGAAGTAGTAGGGAATAATGCTGGAAATTTAGAGGAGACACAAGTTGTTGATAAATATTAGGCAAAATTCTGACTTTATTTCACAAAAAGTAGGGAGCCACTGGAAGGTGTTAAGCAGAAGGCTGAAATTACTGGATCTGGACTTTAGAAAGATATCTGATAGTAATTGTGAAGGATGGATTGGATAAGGAAGAGAGTAAAGGGAGGAAGACCTATCAACATATTGTTGCAATAATCATAGGTATTATTGGACAACCAGTTGATCAAGGAACATGTATTAAACAATGACTATATGCCAGATATTTATTAGGTGTGATGAATGCTATGAGAAATATTAAGTACCCACCCTTAAGGTACTTACATTCTATTGGGGATGACAAAATTTATATATAAATATATGTGAAATATAAATGAATAATTTCATTTTCTAAACCCTTATTTGTTTTTGCTTTTTTTGTTTTATTGTTTCGGTTTGGTTTGGTTTGGGTTTCTTGCGGGACAATGAGGATTAAGTGACTTGCCCATGGTCACACAGCTAGTAAGTGTCAAGTGTCTGAGGCTTGATTTGAACTCAGGTCCTCCTGAATCCAGGGCCAGTGCTTTATCCACTGCGCCACCTAGCTGCCCCTTGGTGTTTTTTTTTTCAAAGCCAAACTTTTGTATGAATTAGTTCAACACATAAGAACAGTGCAGGCTGATTTTGTTTTATGAATGTGGATTGTTCTGTTTCATGGAAAATAGGAAAATGCTTTCAAAAGAACTTGCTCCCAGATTAGTGCTATCTCTAATGCTTTCTGTCTATGGCTGTTCAATTTTCTGGCAGCATGCCTACTCCACAGTCTGTACCTGTTTTAATCACCAAGCTGAAGATCAACCAGAGGTCCTGAAGGAGAAATGTAGGTATTTTCTTTTGAAATGGATGAAGGAAGAAATTGCTTTAGTCTTGCTTTGACTGTGTTCTTAATGTTCTTTTTAGGAATTTTATAATTTCCTTGATTTGCCATGAACCAAGTATCTACTGCTATTATATCATTCTTGCAAATGGGATTAAAATTTCACAAAGCCTTTTTAAAAGCCTTTGAGGGGCAGCTAGATGGCACAGTAGATAGAGTACCGGCCCTGGATTCAGGAGTACCTAAGTTCAAATCCGGCCTCAGACACTTAATACTTACTAGCTGTGTGACCCTAGGCAAGTCGCTTAACCCCAATTGCCTCACTAAGAAAACAAAAAAACAAAAAACAAAAAACAAAAAACATTGAGGCTTTTTTGGTATCATGGGGTCTTTCTCATAACTAAATGTGAGAATGAGCTTGAAAGTAAAATGAATCCAGTAAAGAAGATATTGACAATGAATGAGAAAATTTTTGGAGGATAACTGTGAGAAGTGATTAATATTTTAAGTCCTGGGGCCTGGACTTCAATTGGGATTCTTAAATATTCAAATTTAAATTTCCAATCATCAAAGTTTAGCTGAAATCTGAAACTAACTTTTCTATGTCACAGTAGACACAGTATGAAAATGGCATATTGCCAAATGTTCATGATCCCCAAACAATCATCCTAAAAATTACTAAATAACCTGGTAAATGCCTTCTTCAAATAAGGACAGACATAAGAAAATACTATTGGCAGAAACATATCAGAGTATCTAAAAATGTTTGGCAATAGGGAATAAGTAGGGCTGGTTCAATATTAGGAAAACTATCAGCATAAACCACCACAAAACTAACCAAAATCATATTATTATCTCAATAGATACAGAGAATGTTTTTTTTTGACAAAATACAGCACCTATCCCTATTAAAAAACTGAGAGAGCCTAGAAATAAATGGAGCTTTCCATAAGATGATAAACAGCATCTATCTTAAATAATCAGCAAGTATTATATGCAATGGGGATAAGTTAGGGACATTACCAGTAAGATCAGGAGTGAAACATGGATATTCATTATCACCACTGTTATTCAATATTCTACTAGAAATGTTAGCCTTAGGGGCAGCTAGATGGCACAGTGGATAGAGCACGGGTGCTGGAGTCAGGACCTGAGTTCAAATCTGGCCTCATACACTTAACACTTACTAGCTGTGTGACCCTGGGCAAGTCACTTAACCCCAATTGCCTCACTAAAAAAAAAAAAAAAAAGAAATGTTAGCTTTAGCAATAAGAGAAGAAAAAGAAATTGAAGAAATTAGAATAGGCAAGAAAGAAGCAACATGATCACTCTGCAGATGATATGATGGTATATTTAGAGAAACCTAAGGAATCAACTAAAAAACTATTTGAAAAAATTAACAGCTTTAGCAAAGTTGCTGGATATAAAATAAAGCCACATAAATCATCAGGATTTCTGTATATGACTAAAAAAGTCCAGTAGTAGGAGATAGAAAGAGAAATTCCACTTAAAATAACTGTAGACAATATAAAATACTTTGGATTCTATCTGCCAAGACAAACCCAGGAACCATAAGAACTCAATTACAAATCATTTTTCCCACAAATAAAATTGGATCTACATAGATGGAAAAATATAAATAGCTCATGGGTAGGCCATACTATTAAATGACAATTCTTCCTAAATTAATTTATTTAGTGTGATACCAATCAAATTACCAAAAAATTATTTCATAGAGCTAGAAAAAATAATAACGAAATTCATATGGAAGAAGAAATGGTTAAGAATATCAAGGGAATTAATGAAAAATGCAAAGGAAGTTGGCCTAGCTGTCCCAGATTTAAAGTTATATTATAAAGCAGCAATCATCAAAACTATTTGGTACTGGCTAAGAAATAGAGTTTTGGATCAGTGGAATAAGCTAGTCACACAAAACATAACAGCAAATGAATATAGCAATCTCATATTTGATAAACCCAGACTCTAGCCTCCAGGATAAGAACTCACTATTTGACAAAAACTGCTGGGAAAACTGGAAAGTAGTATGGCAGAAACTAGGTATAGACCAACACCAAAGTAAAGTCAAAATGTGTACAAGATCTAGACATAAAGGTTGAGACCATTGGCAAATTAGAGAGGAAAGGAATAGTTGAATTGTCACATCTATGGAGAAGAGAAGAAGTTATGACCAAAGATAAGATAGAGAACATTATGAAATGCAGAGAGGATCCTTTTGACTACATTAAATTAAAAAGTTTCTGCACAAACAAAACCAATGCAAGCAAGATTAGAAGGAAAGCAAAAAGTTAGGAAAGCATTTTTATAGACAGTGTTTCTGATAAAGGTCTCATATCTAAATATATAGAGAACTGGATAAAATATATAAGAATACAAGTAATTCCTCAATTGAGAAATGGTCAAAGAATATGAACAGGCAGTTTTCAGATGATGAAATTAAAGCTATCTACAGCCATATAAAAAAAAATTCTCAATCACTACTGATTAGAGAAATGCAAATTAAAACTACCCTGAGGTACCACCTCATGCCTATTCAACTGGCTATATGAAAAAAAGGAAAACAATAAATGTCAGAGATGTGGGAAAATTGGAACACTAATGAACTGTTGGTAGAGCTGTGAATTAATCCAATCATTTTGGAGAGCAATTTGGAACCATGCCAAAAAGGCTTTAAAACTGTGCATACCCTTTGACCCAGTGATACCATAACTAAGTCTAAATCCCAAAGACATCAGAAAAAAGGGAATAGGACACACATTCACAAAAATATTTATAGGTGCTCTCTTTTTGGTACCAAAGAATTGGAAATTGAGGGCATGTCCATCAATTGGGGAATGTCTGAACAAGTATATAAATGAAATGGAATACTATTGTGCTGTAAGAAATGATAAGCAGATGGATTTCAGAAAAAAATTGGACTTACATGAATTGATGCTGAGTGTGTGTAATTTAAAATTCTAAATGTGGGTTCTAATCTGTTCCCCCAGTTTTGAGGGAAACTGACTAAAATCACTGATAAAATGAGTTTAGGTTTTTAAGGGTTTATTGAAAGATATAAAGATAAAGATTGAGAACAGAATTCCTACAGCCTGGCAATCCTATCTTTCCTCAATTTTTCTGTGAAGTCCTCTGGAGTCTTTCTCATCCACCATGGTGAAGTCAGGAACCCAAAGAGACAGAGCTCATCCTCCAGCGTCTGCTTCCTACTTTGTGTGTTCCTCCCAGAAATGGGAGGCTCCTCAAGTTGATTGACTGGTAGCCGTGATAGACAGTACCCATGAGCAAATGTCACTTCCCGACACCAAGGAAAAGCCACATGGCCTTGCCCTCAGAGGCATTCTCCTCATGGTGGAGCTTTCCTATAGTAAGTCTCCAGCAGGTGGCATCATTGCAATCATTGCAAGTGAAATGAGCAGAATCAAGAGAACATTTTATACAGTATCAACAACATTTTGCGCTGACTGATTTTGATAGACTTAACTCTTCTCAGCAATACAGGACAATGCCAAAAGACTTATGTGAGAAAATACCTTCCACATCCAGAAAAAAGAACTGTGAAATCTGAATGCTGATTGAATCATACTATTTTCACTTCTTTGTTGCTTTTTTGTTATTGTTCTTGTTTATTCTTTCTTGCATTTTTTTCTTTTTTTTTTTTGGATCCTTTTCTTACAACATGATTGATATAGAAATATGTTTAACATGATTGCAATGTATAACCTATATCAGATTGCTTGCTGGCCTCAGGAAGGGGAAGGGAAGGAAGGGTGGGTGAAAAATTTGGAACTCAAAAAAAAAAATCTTTACATGTAATTGGAAAAAAACATTTAAATATTTTAAAAAAAAATTAAAATGTTTGGCATACTGCATTCTCCTTGAAATGTGTAATTATTCTTTTCACTAAAGACCAAAGACTGATCTGTACCTTTCCCAACAGATATAGGTGATTAAGATGGATTATAGCATAATTCTCCAGTTCTTCTACTTTTGTTCTACCAATGTCAAGGACAAAAAAAGAAGATACATAGTTCATACAAAGTTCATAGCATATATACAGTCTGGGAGAAAAGTATTAGAAAAAGAAACTATTTGTAACTTAATATGTTTTTCCATATCAATAATGTATGGGGACAGAGACTGGATCTCTGATTTCATCAATATAAGGAACTTCAAGATGTAAAAGCACTTTCTACAAATGCAGGAGGGTATCTTTTCTGTAACTTAAAGTCTTAGAGATTTACCTGGGGCATAGAGGGTTTGAGTGATTTTGTTCTGGGAGATATGGTTGCTATGCCAACAGTATAAGAGCCAGGACTTGAACCCATGACTTACTGACTTCAAGACCATCTTTCTATCCACACATAATTGCCTGTTTTCAGAGTACGAGATGAAGTGGACTGTTACAGTCTCAAAAGCATTTAGATCTTTGTGAGCAGTAACCAAACCATCAGATCCATACCCCCACACCCCCTTTTAGGTTTGTTGGTTTTTCCCCTTTTATTCAATAAAAGACTTTCCCATGAAGGCCTTGGTTATTTAGAATCATCGCATTTTAGGATTGGAAGGAATCTTTGAAGTCATATAGTCCAATTCTTCTTCCATCCCCCATTGAAGGAATGCATTCAACAATAGCTCTGATACAGGGATATTTTCATCTAGCTTCTTCTCAAATACATCTTTGTTGGTGTTCAGTCTTTTCAGTTGTATCTGACTCTTTGTAACCACATTTGGGATTTTCTAAGCAAAGAGACTGGAGTGGGTTGTCATTTCCTTCTCCATCTCATTTTACAGATGAAGACAAAGGGGCAAATAGGGTAGAAAGACTTGTCCAGGGTCACATAGCTAGTGAGTGTCTGAGGTTAGATTTGAACTCAGATCTTCCTGTCTCCTGGCCAATTGCTCTATCACTTGTACCAAATATTTCTAGTAACAGGAAATTCACCATCTAATAAGGCAATATATTCCATATTTGGGCAGCTCTCATTTTAGGAAGTTTTTCTTAAATTAAATAAAATCTGCCACCTAGAGCTTCTACTAATATGTCCTTATTCTACCATTTGAAATTACATACAATAAATCAAATCCTTCTGCTTAACAGTTCTTTAAATATTTTAAAATAACTATTCTGTCTAAGTCTTCTCTACAGTAAATATTGAGTTCCTTTAGCTATTTGTCAATATGACAACATTTCTGTGCCTTTCAAGATCTTCGTCATCTTCCTCTGGGTCAGATCTAGTTTGTCTCTGTCCTTAAAATATAGTAATTTCAAATATGCTTTCAGTTTACAAATAGAATATGTCAGTTCATTATAACTTTTAAACAATTGTTAACACTATTTCAATGCATTGTAGAAAATCATGCCTACAAGCAAGATTATGAATTTGAAGTGTCCTCAGGCATAAAGCACATGTCTCTTTAGGAATTCCAGACCTAAAATGCTGAGTTCAAGTAATATTTATATTCACCAGTCCTATATCCTAAATGAGATTTGACATATTTTCCTATCTCTATTATTGGGAAGCATTTTACATGAAAAGGATTTGCCAACATAAGTGATCTCACATGCGAAGAAACTTATGTGTGTTCTAAATCCAATTTGCTTGGAGATACAGGGAAGGCCTTTATTTCTTGTTTTAATTTTTAACAATATCACACACTCTCTTTTAGAGCCATTTTCAATTTCAAAGTTTCAGCTGCTTTTTTAAATGTTTTTTTTTTAAAAATAGACCCTTCTAAAATGATAGTATTTTCATTTCTTCTCTTCCTTTTGAACAACTAATTTGTTATTGAAATATCCATAACAAACTCTATTAGGGTGAACTTTCATGGCCCACATAGTTCCACTTAGGTTTTTTTTTCCTTTTCTCATCTAGTTATTTTTATCTAACTCTCATGCAGCACAATTTCATAACTGTTTCAGATTGTGGAAATAATTAATACTATAAAATTTGTAAGGATACAAAAGTGTATGCCAACAGACAGAAAATCTGGTGGTAGAGATCAACCCATGCTGAGGGAGACACATAAGAAGATAATGTTTTATATACAAAATATTTAAAGCAGGAATATTAAAATGCTTTTCCATTTTCCTCTAGATGAGCAAAGAAGACTTCTTTAAAAAATATCTGCATTGATGAGTCATACCATGTTTTGCCACCATGCATATTTCTTTAAAGATTTTCAAGACCAAGCTACAGCCTTTGAAGGGCAAAGGAGACTTATAATCTGTTTGGCAGTCTGCCAGCCTTTGTTTTATGTTTGATATAATCAGTGAACTATACCTAGAAAACCAACTCGACAAATACTTCTGCTATATATGATTCATTCTCTGTTTTCCTAGTTAGTGATTCACTACTCTCCCAATTCAGATAAATATCTTCACTTTGGCAAGTAACTGGATAGTAAGTTGATGCTTGTGTAACAAACATCCTAATAGCAATATCTAGAATGATTTTTGAAATACAAGGTTTATCTCTCAGGATTTTTTTTAAACCCTGAAGTTTTATTTCTATTAGCTTCAAAATCCTTGTTTTCTTTTGAATATATGCCAGTACTTAACAACCACTCCACCTTTCATAATTCTTCTCTCTTCCCTCTTATGTTTTACGTTCATCTTTACCATGATATTAACTTCGTGTATTTTGATCATCAAGTTGAGCTTTCTTTTTACATTCAAAAATTCTGCTCCTGACTTCATTTATGTTTTTCTTTCCTCATTTAAACCCCATCTGTAGTTCATTTCCTAGACCCTCTTAGAGAGTTGGAAAGGACTTTAGAGGACATGTAAAATTTTAGAATTCTCTGTAATTACTATAGAATTCTTTCTATCACATCCAAGAGGATTTTCCAATTCCTGTATGTGAATACTTCTAGTAACAGAGAAGTCATTTCTTCAAAGGCAGATCATTACATTTTTCTACTTTTGCTTGTCTGAATCTTTCTTTCATTGTACCTTCTTATTTGATTTGTTTTAGGCTTTAAAGATAGCTCCTTCCCCCATTATCATTAATATTTTTTTAAATGAACTTTTCCATATATGAAAAAAAAAGAATGAAGGAAAAGGTAGGATTTAAAGAAATGGATTAGATAATTGTACAGAAGGCATGGTATAACTTTTTTCTGCACTGTTAAAGATACAACAGTTAGAGTCTAATGGTGTATTGGGTCTAGTTATCTGGCTTGGAGAAATTATTGTTAAATTTTCTGTATAAATACTTGAACTTTAGAAATCAATAAACAGTACAAATCAGGGTTTAATTTGCTGTTTTGTTGATTGTCTAGATTTAAGAAAGTGATGAGGAAAATGTTAATAATGTAAATTAAATGTGTATCATGCATACATTTTTTTCCAGAAATCTAGTTACCATTAAATATTTACCAGTACATCCTTGAGTCTAGAGATCCCTTAAAGTACTGAAGTAACTACATATGTTTTCCTAAAACTAAATATTTTGTACCTTTAAAATCATTTTTGTTGTTGTTTTTTAAATTTATATATTACTACTTATTTTTGAAAAATAATTATGCTATATGGAAAAATGCAGACTGACATTAAAAAGCACATTTTACTAACCTTTGATACCCAAATAACACCTTTTGTAAACTGTTGAGCAAAAAATGTCAAACTTCTAATATTTAGTTTGAGAGAGTCTTGTTGTGTACATCATAACAATGTATCCTTACCTATTCTTGTAAGGGTGCCTCAGTCAGAATATTTAGGATACTGTCTTCTATATTTCATAAAGTCCAAGTATAGCAGATCTTTCAAATCCAATACAGATTTACTAAAACATGCCATCTGGTGTAGCCTTGCAAATATGTCAAAACAAGTAATGTGTTTGGCAGAATTGAGTACAAATGAATACTGATTTCATTTATTTACTTACCTTTGTACTAGATTGTAAAGCTGTAGTTTTGGGGGGAGTTGATTTTTTTTTGTAAGACTAATGATATATATATATACCTGGTCTTATAATTTTCTTCTATTCAAGAACCATATTTCTTTAAATATCAAGTGTTTGTAATAGATGTTCAATATGTATTTGTTTTGGGTAATGCATTATTAGAATTTTTTTGAAGAGATTATCTTGGAAGTTATACTCTTCCGCATTATATACTGCTTAGGAGAATTGTCTGAATAGCTTAGCGGTTCAATGTTCTTCCAGGGGGGGAAAAGGTATCTATCTTTATTGCTAGACATTTCAAGGTCTTTCTACTCCAATGGTCCCTTTGTTAAGAGAGGCTCCATTTAAAACTCAGAAGTTCTCTTATCACAAAGTTATGTGATATATTAAAATGACCTGATTTTTTTAAACTTTGAGATTGAAATCTCCCATATAACTCTTTTGTATGGTATCCTTTTAATCTGCCATTTGAGTTGCTACCTCAAAAGTGCTAGCATAGGTATGTGAAAAGAAGATTTAGACCATTTTTTTTTAGTTTTGCCTGCTAAGTTGGGCTTTGAAAATGGACTACTTGTGCAGAGCGAGCATAGAAAAAGATAATCAAATCTTAATTTGTTTGACTTGCTTTATTTATTAAAATAAAATTCTATCACTCTGTTTATTTTTCCATCTCCTACATTTCCAGCATATCGTTGCCCCTCAATAAATATTTTGTAATTACCTAAATATGCTCAAGGCACTTCACTAGAACAAGGGTAGAAAAAGGCAAAAATGAAACTACCTTAAGGAACTACTTACTGATCAGTATGGGCTTTTATGTCAAATTGGTATCCTACTCACAAAAAATTACTTTCAGTGTTTGGTTACCCTGGGTATGTTAATTGTTGGGAGAAAACAATCACCTAAACTCTTCTTTGCATAATTACAGTTTGACTCTTCTGAGCATCATAATATACTTTCTAATTGAAAAGTGATTCTGAGGTCATCTAATCTGATGCATATCTAAACAGGAAACATACTTTACAATTTCCTTGCTCAACAATTGTACAGTTTTGACTTGAAGAAATCTAGTATAGGGAAGCTTACCAAATCTAAAAGCCAATCATTTTACTTTTGAGCAACTCTGATTGTAAAGGTGTTTACTTCTCTCTTATGTTTAACCAAAATCTGTCTTTCCATCCTTTATTCCCATTGCTACTAGTTCTGACACATGTATAAAAAGAACAGGTATAAACCCTCTCCCATATGTTGTCCCTTCAAATACTAAAAGATAGTTACAATTTCTTGACTGTCTTCTGTCCTCCAAAATATGCATCTCTAGTTCCTTAAACGTACCCTCAATGATATGCTTTCTCTTCTCTTCTATATCCTGATTGCTTCTCAATCCAATCACATTTCTCAATGATCATACTGACCCGTGACACAGGACTGCATATTTTATTCCTTATGAGGTCTAACTATGGTGAAATATAAAGCCTAACTTCAGGTAAGTAGTTGATAAAATAAAGTATTCCTACTCATACTTGAGCATACATTGAACTTAAAATGAGTTCATGAGATGTAAGAGTTTGGGTTCCTCTCAGTTATTTTGGGATCAAGATTCACTGATCTGTGTTCCCTTATGACATCTTAAAGATAAGGCTACAATCTGAAAATACCAAAGGAGCAGCATGAGATAAATTTGTCTTGGCATAAACGACCACATTCTATATTTGTACCCACCTTGTGTTTTGATCCAAGTTTCCTTTCTTATTTTCTTGACTTTATTTCATCACTTGAATCTTTTCATGGCCTTCTGTCTAGTGTTTCTTGTATCAACTTTTTCTCTGGTACTTAAATATGTCCTGGGCTATCCCTCTTGGATTTGGTAGCCAGAGAGACACTACCAGTCATCCCCCTTAACATACATAAACAACATTCAATCAAAATGCTCCACCCTATTAACAACCATAATTTTGAGCAATGGCTTGTTACGCTCCATTAACTTTCAGTGATGAAAAGCAAAATGTAACAAAATAAAAGAAGAAAACAGGGTATACTCCTGCCCATGCAGAACTGTGCTGACCATCACTAAAGGCTGCCACTGCTGCAGTGTTGCTGTGCTATTGTTGGACCTTAACATAATTAATCAGTTTGCATATATAGTAACTTCTCTTTTATATTAAAGAAAAGAGAAGTAAGGGAAAAAGGGATTGAGGGACCAAAACTGAAATGTAAATTAAACCCTGATGGTTTAGTCCTAAAAATTCACAGTATTTGCTTCAACTAAGATTAACATATTTGATGAATTCATAGGCTTATTGAATACTTGCTTCTCACTCACTAAATCACTCACTTTGTGATTTAAATTTCTCAATAGGAACCAACAGCCAGATGGAAAGATGATGTACATTTGGGAGAGGTCTATCAAATGTATCAACCTTCAAACACCAAGAATTCCTTAGATAATATGTTACAGACCATCTTATATATAATTTAAAAGAAATTAACCATTAAACTCCTTGAATTATTCCATTTTTGCATGTGAATGGCCAAAATGATGCTTCAGCCAATAAGATTGCATCAATGCATATTATAGAAGTTAAACATAAAACTTCTAATATAAATATTTTCCACACATGCAGAAAAGCAGAAAAAATATGTGTAGGTATGTGTGTGTGTGTGTGTGTGTGTGTGTGTATTACATATAGTGTGTATGTATATATGTGGAAATATGCCTATATGTATGTTTATACATATAGCTGCATATATGTATGCATATACACATGCATACATACACATACCAGAATGTAGATGACATATCATGGCTCTGCCTATAGTTCCTAAGATTCAGAGTGCAACTTCTATAAGAAAGGCTACTATGGGGGGCAGCTAGGTGGATAAAGTGGATAAAGCACAGGCCCTGGATTCAGGAGGACCTGAGTTCAAAGCCGGCCTCAGACACTTGACACTTACTAGCTGTGTGACTCTGGGCAAGTCACTTAACCCTAACTGCCTGGCAAAAAAAAAGGAAGAAAAAAAGAAAGAAAAAAAGAAAGAAAGAAAGAAAGAAAGAAAGAAAGAAAGGAAGGAAGGAAGGAAGGAAGGAAGGAAGGAAGGAAGGAAGGAAGGAAGGCTACTATGACAGAGAATGTCATTCAAAAATCCATCAGATGTTAGAATATGAATAAGTCAATTATTAGACATTTATTAAAATATTTCCTATGTTCTAGGTAATATGCAAATTTTGAGGATACAAAAAGAGGCAAAAAGTAGTCCCTGCCCTCAAGGAGCTTACAATATAATGTGAGAGAAAACATTTTTACATTTATACAAGCCAACTGTATACAGGATAAATAGGAAATAATTAAGAGAGAGAAAGTGCTGGAATTAAGAGGAATTAAGAATTAGGGAAGACTTCCTATATAAGGTATCCTAATAATTCATATTGCTTAGCATCAGGAAATCTTAGTCATTCTCATGGCAATAAAGTCTTAACATTGTATCCCATGTTGAAGCTCAATGGCATCATTCATCCAAATGCTGTAAAATTATTTATATTAAAACACTCAAATGGGTTCTTATGAATTCAGGAGTTTCCTCCAACAAAGCAAAATGCAATTCATCCATGCTTATCTATTCTTTGAAACCTTTGTCTTTGCCCAAATCCTGTCCCCAATAAGTTGAGCACATAGGGTCCGCTAAATGATCTAGAGCCTGTTGTGTATTTCTGTTTGTTTTTTGTGGGGCAATGGGGGTTAAGTGACTTGCCCAGGGTCACACAACTAGGAAGTGTCAAGTGTCTGAGGCCAGATTTGAACTCAGGTACTCCTGAATCCAGGGCTGGTGCTTTATCCACTGCACCACCTAGCCATCCCCTGTTGTGTATTTCTGATATCAAGATAGCACCACCTCCAGCAAAATAACTGATATTGTCTGAATACTGAATGAAGCATACTATTTTTCACTTTCATTCTTTTTTTCATTTGAGTCTTCTTGTACAAAATGACTAATACAGAAATGTTTTACATGAATATATATATGCCTATATCTGATTGCTTCCTATCTCAGGGAGGTAGGAGAAAGGAAGGAATAGAATTTGGAAGTCAAAACATTTTAAAAAATGTTTAAAATTGTTTTTACATGCAATTAGGGAAAATAAAATATTATATATTTTAAAAGTAATATCAATTAGTGAATTGTAGGATATACAGTCTCTCCTTTTTAGATTACTATATGAAGACTGATATTATCTATCTCATTGACTAATTCACTTACTTCCTTGGAGGAAGGCATTATACCTAATTTATATCCTTGCCAAGGATATAAAATTAAGCAAAACAAAAATAAATTCTCTACCTTCAACAACTTGCATTCAAGGCAAAGTGCATGCAATTCATTACATCCATACTTCAAAAATAAAAGAACTATTCCATGCTTTTCTAGGACAAATAAATGTATTCTACATTTTTCTTCCATAAAAGGTGATCACTGCTAAGCTTTCTCACTGGCTACTGAGAGTGGATGTGCTAAACTTTTGAGCTCATCAAGGTCAGATTGGTGTCTAGAACAATAATTAGTTGTTGACTCCTTTGTCAACTATGATTGACTTCTGCAGACCACAAATTATGTTAAGTATATAGCACTCTTAATTTCCCTCATGGTGTTAGAAGCTTGCTTAGCCAAAAAATGCCAGATGGAACTGAAATGCCAATTACATTCTACTCAATAACAATGTCATCTAAAATATGCATGGATTGACAAGGAAGCCTTTCCTGTTCTCAAAGGAGTCAATTTTGGCAAGTCTTCATTCTTTCCATTCATTTATGCATTCAGTCTACAAACATCTATTGAATTCATGTTCGGTATATGACACTATTATAGGTGCTGTTGAGAGAAAAATGAAAAATAAAAGGCACAATGCTTACTTTCAACAAACTGGGAGTCCAATAGAAGGAACAAAATATGTCCATAAGTAAGTGTTGTGCTGTAATTTAGAATATGATAGGTACAACAAAAATATGGCATGAGGGATTTGAGGAGAGATAGGTAAGTTCTAATAAGACATATCAGGATAATTCATGAAGAAAGTCACACCTGGAGGTTGAATAATGGACAGATTTTCTAGGCATAGAGAATATAGCATAAAAAATTCATGAGAAAGAAGGTGATGGCTAATTAAGGCATACTTCAGTGTATAACACCAGTTCAGCTAAAATGTACAATGTGTGGAAGGGAACAGTATGAAATAGTATTGGAAAGGTAGGTTGGAATCAGATAAGGAAAGAACTGGATTGTCAGGTAGAGTTTGAATTAGTCAAGTATTGCAGGTCTTTTACAATTCTGTCATGAACTAGTCATCTGACGTCTTTGGATCCCAGTTGCCAGCATCTTATGGAAGGCCTCCATTAAATATTAACATATAAAATATTAAATATTATCCCTTCAGGGATCTATAGATTCCAGTTTTTCTGCCATCTGTACTGGAACTTTTCTGACATCCCTGAACCACTTCTAAAATCAAGCTTTTTAGTACAAAATGGACTCATATCTTTAAAGAGTTATATAGAGAATGGTTGGCACAAAACCTATCAGAAAAAAAACACAACCTCTGCATTCATAAACTATCATGAAGAATTATCAAGCTCCCAATCCCACAGCCATCATCTATGGAAGCAACTCTTGTGGAAATGTGACCCAGCAAGAGCTGCTGTCAATGCTACAAACACTGGCTCCTCAGAAGCTCCTGTTTCTAGAAGATTCAGAGAATAATGTTCTCACCATCAAAATCCCTGGCACAATCAACTTGTTCGACATCTGAAAATGACATGGTTTTATTAGCAGAATGACATTAAGAAATATATAGGGGCAGCTAGGTGGTGCAGTGGATAGAGCCCCGGCCCTGGAGTCAGGCGTACCTGAGTTCAAATTCGGCCTCAGACACTTAACACTTACTAGCTGTGTGACCTTGGGCAAGTCACTTAACCCCAATTGCCTCACTAAAAAAAAGAAAAGAAAAGAAAGAAATATATACCTCCATCTGCCTTAGTGTAGCTGAATTCTAAGGACCTTACTTAGCACCTTTCCAAAGAATTTGAAAATGGAAACTTCCTTTATGCATTTTAACCCCATTAATTAGAATGTGAGCTCTTTCAGGTTAGTTATTATTTATTTTTCAGCCCTGAGCATGATGTGTTGCATATAATAAGCATTTAATAAATGATTTTTTCATTCATTAATTCCTCATTGATCATCCATGTTTTCATTCATTTTGTGGGAAACATATCTGTTCATACCAGAAGGGGTTTATCACATTGCCTTGACCATACAACATACAGCATATTTGTCATTAAATTTGGGACCTGAATTCTGATCCTTCTGAAAGAAAGTCACCCACTTTGTCCTTATCAAAGCATTGACTAGTTGCAGGATTTCATTGAAGCATGGCATCTTACTCTAGTCCTCACATTTGATTTTCCTAGAAACTTGGGAGGGAGGTGCTATAATTAGAGATAATACATGTAAAGAACTTTGCACACTGTATAAGTACTTACTGTTTTAGAGTTATTCAAAAATAAGTACTTATAAATGTTTTAAAAATTTAAAAACTCAAAATACATTGCCCTGACCACACAACCTAGAACATATTATCTATATGATGCATTGGCTAGAATCTGTTTAAAATTGATTATGATATTGAAAAGATTGTAGGAGATTGAAGTATGTGCTGGCCTACTAACTACCTACTTTACTGTGGAAATTAATTTAGAAAGTCATTGTCATGTAGGCATCTAATAATTATATCCAAAGGAAGAACCTGTTCATGGTAGTCACTTTCTAAAAAATGTTCACACTGTCTTAGTCATAACGTTCTTACTTATTTGTAACACATGGGTTACTATACATTATTATTTTTGACTGTGGTTCTGGATTTACTGCTGTTGAATTTAAGGAATGTGTGGTCAGCAATAATACTCCTTGTGATCAACTCTCTGGTCATGAGCTTTTCCAAACATAGCTAAGCCAGTACATAGAAAACAAAAATGTAGTCTGTCATTAGATTTCCACTTGAAAACTTCTTCTATTTGGTAATACCTATCACTCTGCTGGCATGGCCTCTGAGAACCTAGGCTTATCCTGAAATGATGATAGTTAAGCATTCTTCACTATGTTCTGTTAGTCCTGCTGAAACAATTATGAAGCAACGTCTCAAGATTTCCATCCAGAGTTACCTTATGAAATATACAGACATATCCTGAATGTTTGCCCTGCCTGATTACATTTTTTAAAAGATGTTTACCTTCAGACTAAGTATTTGCTAGGAGTTATTGGTCTATATAAGCTGAGTTCCTACCAATAAAACTTCATGATGTGTGGCTACTTAACTAAATGACTAGAGCAGGGGTCACAAAACATAATCTGAAGAACCATCTGGCCTTAAAACATTTTCAATTTTAAGAAATTATAAAATATTCAAATAAATAAATAACTTTGTCGTCGTTGTTCTTGGGCCATATAAAAATAAGCAGTGGACTGGATTTGGGCCTCAGGCCCCAGCTGGCTGACTTCTTGAGTAGAGAATGGAGAAATTTGTGTAGAATTACCACATTCATCATTGATTCTGTTTAGTTTTATAGTATGAGTGTATGTATGCATGTATATGCTCATGTGAACAGAACCAAGCTATTCAGGTGGTGAATTCTTTTTAAAAATTGTTACATTCTCTCTCCACACCCAAAACTGTAGTCTGAGGAAATTATGGAAGTATTTTTTAAAAATAGTTATTGGTGTTTTTGAAATACTGCACTACTACCTGTACTATTTCTTTCTCTAACTCTCATCACCAAGGTTCTTAGTTCCTTTGCCAAAGGTGATATTTTAGCAGAAATTATGAAGTAACAGACATGAATTCTGGAAAGAACACTTGGTGGATGGGGCTATGATTGCTTCCTCCATTTTTCTGAAGGTCCTTTATGTGGAAGAGGGTTCAGAATTGTTCTAATGAGTCCCAAAGATCAAAAGTAAAAGCAATGAATAGAAATTCCTGTGAGGCATATTTCAGCCAGTCAATGAACAAGCAATTATTTATTAAGCACTTGCTATGCATCAAACAGTGCGAAAACCCAATTTTAGGGGGAAATAACAATTAAAAAAAAAAACCTTGAAACAATGAAGGCTGTCCAGAAATGGAACAGGTTGCTTCTGCAGAGTAGAGGTTCTCCTTCACCAGATATCTTTAAGCAAATGTTATCCTTCCCAGATGAGATAAAGTTTGGACTTAGATAACCTTTAAGGTGCTTTCCAACTCTGAAATTCTGTGAATTAGTGAATCCATAAATGGATATATTAGAGTTTATTCTATTTATTGGTTAATATAGCTTTATCATTCACTAAGCACTAATTAGCAACCATCCAGCATTCTTAAATGTAGTCTAGGATTTCATTTCCATTTGTCTTGTTTGGAAGTTATTTCTTTGTATTTCTTCTCTCATAAACATGGAAACAGTAAACATTTCCTAACAACAGTATTTAGTATCACCTCCTCCAGCTTCCTCTAGATTGCTTAATTACCTTTTTCAATAAGTAGATTCGCTTTTGACTTATGCATAACTAATAGTAATCTTTGACTACCTCAGGCAGTTTTTCTCTAATATTATTTAGTAATTAATATTTAATAATTTTCATAAAATTATATAATTTCCAATTAAATTTTATATGCAGGAGAAACAGATATCCAAAATCTCCAAAATGTTTATTTTGAATAGGTTTTGAATAGCAATATGTCCTGAAATAATTAGGTCGCAGAGGATTTCATTTCTTAATTCTCATTAGAAATAATATGATTCCTAATTTTGAAGATTCTCCTCTCAGTAGTTTTATCCATTGGTTTTCAGATGTAGAATATAGAGGTAGCTTTGAGCTTCAATTCTCTATACAGCATATTATGTCTAAATGTGATAGTTTTCCCAATGTGGTAGAGGTCATTTATGACTCAATCACATAGTGGTGTTTAACCTCAACCTCTCTCTTAAGGATATTCCCCTCCTCTAAGTATTTTGCACTTTAGTATATAGCTTCATATTTACAACATCTGTTGGTGGGGATGCTCAAATGCAAATTAATGAAATTAGACTTTAAAACTGTAATTGATAATATATTTTGTATGACAACTTGATGTGGCTGAAAATATTTCACTAATTTTAACAAAAATAGATCAAATAATGCAAAATCTTTCATTAGATAAAATTAATTTCAAATCAGAAATGTCCAAGTGCTATATAAACACATGTATATGAATAATATACACACATATGTATATATACATATTGGTGTGCATATATGTATATACATATGCATATATGTTATGAAAACATAAAGGGAGAGAGGGAGGGAGGGAGGGAGGGAGGGAGGGAGAGAGAGAGAGAGAGAGAGAGAGAGAGAGAGAGAGAGAGAGAGAGAGAGAGAGAGAGAGAGAAAGTGTTAGTCTTTGGTTGTTATTTTTAATGCAGAGGACCTCAGGCTCCAATTAGCACAAAACAAGAGACTTGAAACTGAAAATGGGATGTGATAATCTTCTTCAGTAAATATTTATGAAACATTAAGTTAATTTAATGATTTCATCTTTGGGAGAGGTAAATTTACTATTTAACTTGAAGATATCTATTATTACTAAAATCCTCAAGAATATGGTTTTAGCAAATTATCTGCTTAATATAAGAACCTCAATTTTTGGTATAAACATTAGACTTTAGTGAATAATATTGACTTCATATTACTTCAATTTTATTCTATTTTACTTATTTTTATTTAAAATTTTTAAAAAATGAAAAAAGTACATGGCTAATTTATTCATTTTAAAAAGCATTAACAGGTATTTCTTAATTACTTACTGTGTGATCTTGAGTCAGTCAACCCCATTTTCCTCACTTATAAAATGTAAATAATACTCACATTATTTATTTCATCAGGTTGTTGAAAGAATCAAATGAAATAATGTAAATAAAACATAAAGTGAAAATTGGTTATATTATTGATAGAAGTGATGACAGTAATCACTAAGTTCCTGCTATGTGTTCAGTGCAAGATACAAAAAGAGACAAAAGATACCCACAGCCCTCAAGAAACTTACATTCTAACAGAGGAGATGATGCAAACAAATATATACAAAGCAAACTATTTATAGGAAATAATTAACAGAGGGAACCAAAATTAAAAGGGGTTGGGGATCTCAATAGTTCCCAATGGTTTTATTATTCCCTTTTTTGCAGATGACCAGCAGATTAACCTCTCCTGACTAGAATCAGTGGTCATTTTGCCACCTGTGGAAAGGACCTTAGTGGTTTTCTAGTGCAACTTCATTATTTTACATATGAAGGAAGAGAGGCTCAGAGAATACAAGTGACTCTGGTCTGAGGTCACATAACTCCTTAATGGAAAACTCAAGAATACTATGAATACTTATCTATCACCTCATTTATCTTCCTTGGAAATTTCAGCTGTTGAGTCACCTGAACCCAGACCTTGCCTTTTGTTTCAGTGAAACATTGTTTATATGTGCACCTATTGGGGGTGGGGGGCATGGAACTGATGCATCTGAAGGGATTTGTTTATCTCTTTTTTTTTTCTTTATTTGTCTGGACCTGTATTTTCATTGGTATATTCACGAACCTAATCTGGTGTCATTAATATATTGTAAGGGGTTTCTTTGTTCATTTTGGGTTTTTGTTTGTTTGTTTGTTTTTTTGGAAAGAGATTGGTTTACGTAGAGAAATGTTTTCAAGGGAAAAACAAACCTTCAAAAGATGCAGATTATATTAGCGACTTAATGAATGGATATTTGCTACTAAAATAAAATTTATTGCAACATGCAAATTACTAATCAGTCTCTAATGGGGTTATAAATCTGATAGTTGTGATTGTTTCACATCTTGTTAAACTGTTTATAAGGCTTCCTTAAATACTAAATACATTTCAGTCAAAGTTAAATATATTATGGCTGCAGAGGCCATCACTATTTCACACAGTAAAGAATTCATTCAGTATCTTCATGGAATCAGCAACATTTTTAGGGACTAATTAATGGATTCTAATTACAGGATAGTTAAGTGATACTAATATTCACAAAATATTAAATCCAGTATCACATATCTTTTGAAAAAATAATACTTGTTGAAAAGGTTAAACTAAATAATTAGCTGTTGGATCTTGATTCAGACATATACAGAAAATTAACATTTTATACATTTTTAGATGTAAAATATTGAGATTCCAATGTATAATGAGGATATGATTTATCATCATGGCATCTGTCCTATAGAATTTGGCAGTCCAGTAAGAGGGACCCTAACCATTGATGATGCTGAGAAGCCAACCAGGAAATAGTGCTAAATGCAAACCTTGAAGGAAATAGTGATTCAGCCAGACAGAGTGGCAGTGAATGAAGTGTTAAGAGTTAAGAGAGACCTGGGTATCATTTTAATAAGTTGTAGTGCATCATTACTTAACCCATATAAGCCTCAATTTCTTCATCTGACAAATGAGCATAATACTTAATTTCTATCCTGCCTAACTTACATGGTTGTTGTGGGGCTAAGATGAGATGTATGTAAAACACTGTGGAAAACATACAGTGCTATGTAAATGTCAATTATTATTTCTGTTATTATGAATTTAATAAAACATAGGATTGATATAATTTATCCACTTCATTTTTATTCTTAGCCTGCACACTAAACTGATACCCCACCTGTTGCTTTGGCCTTGCTGTAGTCTCACAGGGATTTTGTATCACCTCTGGTGGTTTTCAATTAGATCCAGACCAAACTCTTTAAATTTTCATGAATTTTGAACTTGCTAAAAACAAACCTGTTGAGAGTTAACTGCTCAGAATCAATATTAGAGTGAGAAAGGTCCATAGAGGTCATTTATTTTAACTAATACCTTGTATGAGAATCCTTACTACAATATCACTGACAATTTGTCTCTGTCTCTCTCTTCAATAATGGGACCACTAACCCTCAAAGCTCTTGTTGTTTTGTCCTTTGTTCTCAAAGAGGATCATGACATTGAGGTGATTTCGTGACTTTCAGTGAATTAGATTTAAATGAGGGAGAGCCATACAAAGTCACCAACCTCACTCTCTCCTCCAGAGCCATCTGGATTCAGTGACAAGATTGATATCAGGATGACTGGAGATGGCCCCAGATATTTAGAGCAATTGGAGTTATATGACTTGCCCAGGGTCACACAGGGTCTGAGGTCAGATTTGAATTCAGTTCCTCCCAACTTCAGGGTCAGTGCCCTATCTACTATGCCACCTAGCTGCCCAGCTCTCAAAGCAGCCTGTTCTTAAATGTTAGGAGATAGAGATATAGAGATAGAGATAGAGATAGAGATAGAGATAGATAGATAGATAGATAGATAGATAGATAGATAGATAGATAGATAGATAGATAGATAGATAGATATTCCTTATATCAAGACTAAACTAGCTTCTTTGTAGCTTTTATCCTTTGTCTACCACGGAGACCAAACAGAGTTGATTTAATTTCTCTTATACCTCATCAAATACAGGAAGACAGCCATCATGGCCCACCTCCAGATTCCTTCACCTCCTTGTTGTATGTCATGCTCTCAAAGCCTTCCACCATCCAGCACCCTTACCGTCATCAGTTCATCTTCTTAAGTAACTAATCTGTCTCAGGAAGATGTAAAGGCCAAGGGAAATAATCTAAAGTAGAATAAAGGATATACCCAGCTTTGCTCTTCTCTTTTTCTGGATGTGGAATTACTACCCAGCTAGATCCAAGGGCAAAGGAGTTTCTATAAATCTTCTTACTCTGTAATTAAAAAGGAATAAGAAGAACCAATCTGAAATATTTGCTTGTGATTCATGATTTCTAACTATGCTACCATATTCAAGTTTATAACCTGTCAGGGGGTAGGTGGTCAGGGGAGGGTGAGAGTGGGCTGAAACTACTATTCTAATTTGTCTCATGATATTTTTTGGTCTACATGTAATAAAAATATGATTTAATCATCAAATTACTCTAACCTACAAATAACATTTGCCTCTGAGTTTGGTTTGTGGTATAATAGTTTGGCATGTACTGAAATTCATTTCCCCAAAGTAAGCAATAGCATAAATAATGGTTAGTTTCTCAGACTAAAACCTAATTAATACTCATGTAGCTAAAATACTTTAAATTTGCAATAAAAAATAAAAGTAAAACAATAAATTGGCATTACTACTAATTAAACAAAATGGAAAGCAATTTATTCTAAATGTGGATTTTTAAGGAAAAGCAGGTATAATTAGGGGAGAATAAATAGTGAGACATTGGGGATACCTTAAAGCAATTCCTCTGGGTTTCTTTAAAGGGTTTAGAGGTTAACAATACTTTATTATATAAATTGAAGTTCAAAATGAGTTTTTTCCCATTATATATAGATAGTTTATGATTTCTATGCCAATTTCTTCAATATGACCATTATTATGTTCATGATTAAAGTCACAAATAAAATGCAGGAAGGCAGAAGGATTACCAGTGTTGGGCCTTGGACCAATTAAATTCAGGCCAAATCACAGGGAATGACTTGGTAGAGTGCTATGTATGTAATAGATTATGGCTAAGGGCTAGTACCCAGATATTGTGGATCATTTGAGTCAGAATTTGACACTAAAGCTAAATGGGAGCAATTAGACAACTCAAAGAGAGATGTAGAGTCAGATAACCTAGGCTCAAATCTTGACTCTCAGAATTCTTAACTATGTGACCTTAGGCAATTTGAATATCTTCTCTTAGCCTCAATTTCCTCATTTACAAAATAAGGGGATTGTGCTAGATAACATCTCTGGTGTTTATTCTATCACTAATTCTATTATCCTAAGAAACAAGGTTTGAGAAGGTGCACAAGGATAGTTATTCTGATTTTTCATTCAGACAAAGATTCCTGGTCCATGTACTAGCCATGGTTTATTATAGGAAGATTTGTTATGCAGAAGAACACAAAGAGCCAAGTTTAAGTGTACTAGGAAAGTTAGGTATTCAAACTGGAGACAAAAAAGTACTAAGAAATGCATTCTATACCAGGATAATGTCTCAACTCAAAGAACAGTTCATCATATCCATAGAATTGTGCATTTGGGGTATACTTGTGCTCAGAACAATCTATCAGTCAACAAATGTATCAAATATACTAGGCATTATGCTAGGAGCTAGAGATACAAAGACAAAAATGAAATAGTCCCTTCCCTAAAAGTGTTTACAATTTATTGCGCAAGACAACCCACAAGTTGGGTAACTATGCATATGGCTTGCTAAAGAATGGGATGAAGTTTATGTTGTAGTGTGAGTCAAAAGAAGGTCATCACACTATGACCCAGAGGAATATGTATTAAGGGGGATGATTTATAAGATCATTTTCAGATTATGATATGTGATCCTATCATCCTAAATTTCAGAAGAAGATTATTGTTCATCCTTCATTTTTATTTTTTCTCATTTTTGGTTTTTTTTTTTTTTTTTTTGCAGGGCAATGAGGGTTAAGTGACTTGCCCAAGGTCACACAGCTAGTAAGTGTCAAATGTCTAAGGCCAGATTTGAACTCAGGTCCTCCTGACTCCAGGGCTGGTGTTTTATCCACTGTGCCACCTAGCTGCCCCCATCCTTCATTTTTGAAGAGTACCAATGAAATTATGGGGTTATGTCTTGAGTTGTGTATGAATTGGATTTAAGTGAGCTGGAGTGGCACAACATTGTCAGCCTCACTCTCTCTTCCAGAGTCACTGAAGTCCAGTAGTAAGACAGAACTCAAACTGATGGCCCAGGATGGCCCAGTGCATGATACTTTGCATCTTTGATGTCTGACCAAACTCTAAGCTCTTCACAGTGCCTGCTTCAGCCAGCCACCTTCAAAGTTGTTGGAAGAAATTGTTCTCATTCATACATTCCACTGGGAGAAATTTTTACATGCTTGGCATAGAAATCCCTATAATTCAACAATGGGTTTGAGGCCTGTTGGTTATCCTCAACCTAGTTATTAGTTTTTCTGCTGAGATGGTTTTACTGGGGAGTGGCTGCTGTGCATGTCACAGCTTCTTGGAGCCACAGGTGAGAGATGGGTGACAGGTGGACACCAGAGTCCTTTTTAGGGCTGCTCAGAAGTGGATGGGGAATAGCTGAATGGAAAGAACAATAAGCAAATCTATCTGAGGGGACTAAAGAAGATGGACCAAGAAGTCAGATGGGACTAGGTAAGTAATGTTTGGCCAGATAAAGGACACTGAAGTTGGAACTGTAGTGAAAAGAGAAACTACATAAAACTATAGAATTTAATATAAGCTTTACAAAACTGGGCAGCACGGCTATAACAGTAAGAAGAGAGCTTTCTCTGGTATTAATGCTAAGAATCAGGTATATTGGAGACAGGCTGTCTTGCATATAGGAGTAAGAAATTTTAGTAACATAGGATGATATAGATAACTCTTGAATGATTGAAAAAATAATTTATTTAGCACTCTCTACATGCAAAAGACTGTGCTAAGTGCTAGAGATGCAAACAGAAAAGTCCCTCTTCTCAAGGCACTCATATTCCAATACACGAAACAACACATATGGAAGGAAACCGCCTCTACAAACATCTTCTCTGAAACTTATATAACCTGCCCAGAACACACAAAGATTAAGTGACCCATATCAAATTATGTGTGTGTGTGTGTGTGTGTGTGTGTGTGTGTGTGTGTGTGTATGAGAGAGAGAGAGAGAGAGAGAGAGAGAGAGAGAGAGAGAGAGAGAAGCAGTCCTTAAATCCAAGTCTTCCTGGCTTCAAGGCCAGCACTATATTCACTGTTCCATACCATTTCTCATGCATAGTATTGGTGCTTAACAATTATTCATTGAATCAGATTTACTATAGAGCGAACCCCAGAGAGTAGGGTGTTATAAACAGAGGCAAGAAATGAACATACCTCAAACAACAATCATTACATAATAGTGAAAATAAAGTACATTTCTGAGATTTTTATAGAAGAAAAAAAATTGGAATTTACTACAGATAGAATGCAGGTGTCCCAAAAGCCATAGTGTAGTTTTAAGCCTTAATAGCTTAAAGTTTGCATTACATTATGTTATATAAACATCATTCTTATTATAATACAACTGGGGTTCACGAAGGTTTCAGAGTTCCTTTTGTAAATATATGCTGTGTACACTGTCACAATTATCTCATCTGTGCTGCCACTGACCTTGGTCAATTATTAAGCCTTAATAGCTTAAAACTGAAGTAAAACTTTTGGGATGCATTGTATATAGGACATAAAAGAAAGTTAAGAATTAAAAACTCTTAGTAAATATTATTATAAAGATAGTAGTTAGCTTAGCGATTTCCAGTTCTTTTTTAATGTCTTATTTCAACTTTATTTCTCTTAAAGAAAAAATTAATCCATAAGGTATTTTTCCACCATGAATATTGAGCTACACGTCTTATATAGCAGAAAGCACACTAGATTAGGAAACAAGAAGACCTGAACTCTAATCCTTGTCTTCCACTAACTGGTCATTTGATATGAACTTCCTGTACTTCATCTGTAAAATGAGAAGTTGGAATTTAGACTACAGCTAAGACTTCTTTTATTCTAAATTCTGGGTCAGCTATGTGGTACAGTGGATAGGAAGACTCATCTTGAGTTCAAGTCTGGTCTCAGATACTTAATAGCTGTGTGACTCCAAGCAAGTCACTTCACCCTGTTTGCCTCAGTGTTCTCATCTGTAAAATGAGCTGGAGAAAGAAATGGCAAACCACTCCATTATCTTTGCCAAGAAACCCCAGATAGGTCATGAAGAGTCAGAAATGACTGAAACAATGAAACAACAACAATGAGAAATATAAATTCTACAATTTTTTTTTAATTTGTAGAGATTTTTTTACTAGATCACAGTTTAAATATATACATCTCCCCCCTCCACACTTGCACACAATTGGCTATAATTTCATGGGGATAGAAGAGAGGGAATGTAAAAATGAAATAAGAATATATGCATACATATGTGTATATGTATACACATATAAAAATTAAGTTGCAAAGTCAATTTAAAGTACTTTTTTTCTATTATCAGAGATTTATAAGCTGCTAAGTAAGGTTAAGGAGTTGTACATACAATTTTATTTCACTACCTATCTCTGATAACGCTGCAGGCTCTTAGCAGCTGCTGCATTTTCATTTTTCAGACACAAATAAAAATGTGAGCACTTAAAAAAAAAACCTCTGTTTTCCTAGTGTTAAAAAGTCAGTGATCACGAAACCATGGTGTTACCACCAAGCAAAAGAAATAACATCATGTCAATTTACAACCTTTAGAAAAGCATTTCTAAATTAAATGGGGAAAATATGCTAATTCAATATTAAGACTGCAACTTTAAAAATAGAAAAGTCAGGACCTGCAAAAGATATGGTTTTCATTAACAACATTAACATGTCTACATTACACATATGGAATATATTGAATAGGTTTTTCCCCCACCTAACTTGTAATCAAAACTCCTGCATGTTCTACTTATGGTAGTATGTGTAGGAGAATTTTCACTTTCATTTCATGATTTTCTCCATATTTCTCCACAGTTTAGTCCTTAATACCATTTCACAGGTGACTGACAAATTAAAAAAATAAACATTCATAATATTCCATACCATGTCTGCTTTCCTTAAAGGGAAAATTTTAAAAGGAGCAAAGTGTCAAAATGAGGCCATTCATAATGAGAAGACATGAGCCCTAGTTAACATAGGGAAATAGTTAATAGTGGTTGTTTTTTTCCTTTATAAAGAAAAAAGAAATGCTTTTTTTTCTTCTCCACCTTTCCTTCTTTATATCTTCCTTCCTTTTGGCACCATTCCCATAACATGTGTGTATGTATGTATGTATATAAATACATATATATACACACACACATACACACTCCTATCTATCTCTATCTGTAAGTAGTTATAAAGACTTTAACCCTAGGGACCTGATAAGAAGGGCCATGTTAATGTCTATCAATTCACATTATATTGGTTACTATATACTCAATCTATGAGGATGAGATCATTATTTATTCATGCATCATTCATTCATTTATTTATATATTTATTTGTTCTGTAAGCACTTATACTAGGTAGATGCTCATGTGTCCTACAGTGAGAGAAAAGTATTTCAATCAGGATGATTTCTAGGGCAAGAAGGAATTGGTTTTTGCTTGAAACAACAACAATCTCTAGGTAAATGTATATATCTGTATGTGTAAAGAACATGGAAAAGTAGATATGTACATTCTCAACAGTAATATTAAGGAGTTCAAAGAAAAGTAGAAAATGTAAGATTGGTTTCTTCTCTTAATAAGTGCATTCAACTAAATGGGTATGTCACTAAGTAAACAGAGAGATGGAATACACACTTTAATAAGAAAAGTTTGCATTCATTTTATTTGTTATTCAAACATCATTCTTATAATACTACTAGGGCTCCCAACTTCCTATTCCCCTTTCCAAATGCGCTGTCACAATTCTGTGTCCAGCATTGACACCAAAATTTGTCAATTCAATTAATCTCTTCACACCTCAGTTTTCATACCAGTGAATAATGATAATTAATATATAAATATTTCATATGTCTTAACTGCTTTGTAAATAGAATAACTGTTATGGATGGAAAAAAATGCTCATTCAGGATAGCTGACATTTATATAATACTTTCAGGTTCAAAAAACCCTTTAATACTTTATCTCGTTTGAGCATCAAAACAACCTTGTTAGATAAGGTATTATTTCTGCTTTATATTAAGAAAACAATCATTCTAACAAGTTAAGCAACTTGATTAGGATCACATACAGTTAGTAGGGTCCTAGAATCATAAATGGTAGAACTACAATTAGACAAGTTTTCAGAGATCATCTAGTCCTACCCCCTCAATTTTATGGATGCCAAGGAGGAGAGACAATGAAACAGGCCAAGGTCCCATGTGGCAAAAAGGAGGATTAGGAATCTTGTCCTTTACACTAGGAATGATGCTCTTTTTGTTGTACCATGTTGTCTTTATAGTCAGAATCAATTTAAACCTGGTTCTTTCTTGCTTCAGGCACATCACTCTATCTACTAGGCAACACAGTTCCTAGTACTTTAAGGGGGAGGTAGAATTTAAAGTTGGCCTTTTACTGCTTCCCCTTTTCTGCTCCTCTCTATTATATATTTAACTTGTAGCAAATACACACACACACACAACGAGTTGCTTTATTATTTCTTTTATAACTTGGATCTCAATATTCCTTCTCACCCCTCATTTATTTTGAAACATGCTCTCTCTCCTACTATGTAAAATATTATACCTACTAGTGACCTTAAAGATCCTCTAATCAAACCCATGCATTTCATAAATGAGGAAATTTAAGATGAAAGGAAGGTCACCCATGTAGAAGGTAGCAGAACTTAGAATCCAACATATATTATTTCTCTGGATCCAAAAGCCAGTACACCAGACTTGTCTCTCCTTTCTTCTTAAATCTCACTCTTTCTATCCTTTCAGCATTTCCTTCATAACAGCATATCTGCTTCCGACTAGTGCCATTCTATAGGCAGTTTGTTTTGCTTTCCCATAAAGCCCTATAAACTAGAGCAGCCACAGTGGCTTCTCCCATTCAGAATAGATACATGAGTATAGAGAGGAAGTTCTCCCTTATGGGTGAGTGACAAAGCAATCATTCCCTTTTACTTGTAAGAAATCTGATTATCAACTAGCTTTACCTGAAAGTTTTGGATTATCTATGGATGTGTGGGAGGATAGAAACTAGCAAAGAATAGAAATTTCGAGAAAATTGAAGTTATCTAAATTTGTAGTTACCTTTACTATGCTCCCTATATCTCTGATACCAAAAGCATCACTTTATATTCTAAACCTGGGAAAGGATAGATACAAATAGATGGATATTTAAATATAGGTCTGGCTCCAACTACTTTTCACAAATTTTATTTATAAACTCAATTTTACTGCTGTAATTATTCTCACCAAATATATGAGGTAGAAAATGACTTTTTTTTTTCTCCATCCATATGATGCCTCTAATTTACACAATGGATCTGTTTTATAAAGGTTTGACCAAAAGTAAAATGTGTGTTGTTTCTTTTTTAACTAACCATTTTTAGATATTGTTTAGAACTTTATAAAAATTGAAGAATCAATGCATTATCCATCAGTTTTGTCTCTTCTACTATATACAGATCTTTGTATTACTTCTCAGGCTATCTCCAGACCTTATCCCTCATCATTTGCTTGTTCTCATTTTTCAGCAATGGTAAAATATACTTTGGCTAGTGATTACACATCTGCTGGGGCAAGTCGACAGTATTTTCCCAATTTTGTTTCAATGTTTCAGTGCCATTATATTTAAAATGAGCAGTTTCTATCATGAAGCATATGTGAAATGTTGGATTCTTGTAAATGTCATTTCTATTACTTTCCCACAAAGTTGCCTGCTAATGAACAACAACAAAGCATGGTTGAATTATTTTCCTCACAATTCTACTCTAAAGCAACCTTATGTTCATTCAGTCAAGGGACTCAAGCATTTAGTTTGATAGAAAACACTTCATACTGATATAATAAAATAATAATAACAATTATTATTATTATCTATAGTAATGTTTTATGGTCTGCAAAGTGTTATACATGCTTTCTTAAGAAAGTACATGTCATATAATTAAAATAACCAAACTTTTCCTGGAGAAGAGTTTAGAAAATATAAAACTTTCCTTTCATTAAAAGATGACTATTGGTATGTAATGTTTCATAAACTGCTATTGATATGTCTTGGTTAAT
Source organism: Dromiciops gliroides (assembly GCF_019393635.1). Taxonomy (NCBI): domain Eukaryota; kingdom Metazoa; phylum Chordata; class Mammalia; order Microbiotheria; family Microbiotheriidae; genus Dromiciops; species Dromiciops gliroides. The sequence goes on from NC_057863.1 coordinate 518,325,228, forward strand.
TTTGCTAAAGATTTTTTTTTGGTGTTTCTTTTAAATTTATGTTATAATAATTACTCTGAGTATGTGTGTATGTGCATGTGTGTGTGGTTGAATATAATTAGGAAATGCATGTGATATAAAAACAAATCATTTTTATATAAAACAAATCTTTTCTTTTAAAAAATTCTGACTAGTCCCTTTGGTTTTCATTCAGTATACCCTTGATATGTACATACATCAATTTCATAAAGATTTTGTAGAGATGAGACAATAAATGTATAGGATGATGTCTCATTTAACTTTTTGTTAATAAAATCATTATCCATATTTTTTCAATTTGGGGTAGTCTTTTCTACTTGTAATATCTTATAGGGATTTCTGAGACTTTTTATCATAAAAGTATTTTATTATTTTCCAGTTATAGATAAAGATAGTTTTCAACATTTGTTTTCATAAAAATTTTAGTTCCAAATTTTTCTACCTCCCTCCCTCCCCTCCTATCCCCCAAGACAGGAAGCAATCTGATATAGATAGGTTATATACGTACAATCGCATTAAACATATTTCTGCATTAGTCATGTTGTGAAAGAAGAATCAAAACACAAGGGAAAAAACATAAAAAAAAAAAAACAACCAAAAAGTAGAAACAGTATGGTTCAATCTGTATTAAGGATCCACAGTTTTTTGGTTTGGGGTTTTTTTTTTGGATGTGGAGAACATTTTCCATCATGAGTTTTTTGGAATGTCTTGGATCATTGCTCCGAGTACTTTTAATTGTGAGACACCTACCTAATGTCTATAAACCAGGTCTAATCTGACCTTATCTTCTTAAATACCATCTTCATTTTCTCACATAGTTGTTTGGGTATTGACATTGTAGATTCCAAATGTGTATTTCCAATTATTATTAATCAGAGTTCATCAGTACAGGAAAGTCTTTTAAATTAATAACTTTGTTTTAGATTCGCATAAATATTATCTGAATGCTAATAATAACTAGCACTTATATAACACCTAATATGTCTGAGACACCATGCTAATGCTTTGCAAATATTTCATTTGATGTTTACAACAACACTATGAGGTTGGCGCTACTATTATCCCCCTTTTACAGATGATGAAACTGAGGCAAACAGAGGTTAAAATACTTACCCAGGGTTATACATTTAAGTGTCTGAAGTTGTACTTAAGCTCAGATTCTCCTGATTTTAGGTCCAATGCTCTATTTACTGTTCCACCTAGTTCCCTAGGTAATCTAACTTATCTGTATTTCACCCAAAACTCTATGAAGGTTCATTTTCTCCTCAATGGTCCTTTGTTCTTTTATAACGAAATACTATTAAAATCCTATCATTCTTGGGGCAGCTAGGTGGTAGAGTGGATAAAGCACGGGCCTGGATTCAGGAGGACCTGAGTTCAAATCCAACCTCAGACACTTGATACTTACTAGCTATGTGACCCTGGGCAAGTCACTTAACCCTCATTGCCCCAAAGAAAAAACAAACAAAAAAATCCTATCATTCTCTCTGGTATTTCACAAATGTTTATAATCTAAACTACTCTTGCCCTTGGCTGCCATTTTTCTCCCTTTAGCAAAAAGAGCTAGAGTTTGATCATTGAAATAGTTTCTGAGAACTCTTAGGTTCCTCCTTGTGTTGAATATTTTCCATAGATTAATCTTTTCAGCATACTAATGAGAGTAAACATCTTTATAATTGTTGATTTTCCATTGTTTTAGAAACTATATCTCAAAAAAAAAGGTCAAGTTGAACCATCTGTAATTATATACAGTGTCTTCCTATTTTCATTCTTATTTGAAATTACTTTGACTTTTGCTCTAGACACTTGAAGATCTGACTATACACTTAGAGTGGATGATGAAATGGTTCCTTTTACATCTTTAACCAAATCCTTCTTATATATTGAGGCATATTTAATTTAATTTTTTTCTTTTTTTCTATATCTGTTTCATTATTATGTACTCACCCCATACAGCTTCTCTTCTTCAACAAAACATTTATCACGTATAGGCATGAGGCTTCTAAGAGGTCTATATTTGTTTTACTTATATTTATTTACATACATGACAGGGGCAGCTAGGGGGCACAGTAGACAGAGTACTGGGCCTAGAGTCAGGAAGATCTGAGTTCAAATCTGACATCAGACACCTACTGGTTGTATCACCCTTGGCAAGTCACTTAACCTTGTTTGCCTCAATTTCCTTATCTGTAAAATGAGCTAAGAAGGAAATAGCAAATTACTTCAGTGTCTTTGAAAAGAAAAGCTCAATTGGGGCCCCAAAGATTCAAACACAACTTAAACAACTCAACAACAAAGGGCATCAAAGGAAGCATTTGAACCTGTATTTCTGACTCTAACTCTATCACTGGTAGCCTTGTATCCCCCCCATGCCCCCCATGTATCTATCATGTCACGTTGTGTTTAGGTGTCTTAACAACTATGATTCCTGACATCCTTTGCTCCCTTTTCTGACCTTTTTATAGGAGCTCTATTATATTATTACTCATTTCATGCTTTATTATTCCCCAGAATATTCAACACACAATGGCTGACTTGAGTGATTAAGCTTTTCTCATCTTAATACTAGAGTTCCAGAAGGAACCGCTGCTCATATAGATCATCCCCTCATTTTACATATGGAGAAACTGAGGTCCAAAGAGAGTGTGTGACTTCCCAAAAGGTACATGGCCAATAATGATCAGGTTAGGATTTGAATGTAGGGTTTTAAAAAAAAATTTTGCAGGGCAATTAGGGTTAAGTGACTTGCCCAGGGTCACACAGCTAGTAAGTGTCAAATGTCTGAGGTCGGATTTGAACTCAGGTCTTCCTAAATCCAGGGCCGGTGCTTTATCCACTGTACCACCTAGCTGCCCCCAGAATGTAGATTTTTTTGATGACAAGTTCATTTGTTACTCTTTCTGCTTCACCAGAGAGGCTAAGCTGGCCATTTGGTAACAGATAGTCAGTGTCTCTCTCTCTCTCTCTCTCTCTCTCTCTCTCTCTCTCAGCATGGACTGGTATCATTTCTAGCTTTGTGAAATGTGCCAGAACTTGGTCTATACTGAAGTAGCCTTTGAAAACCCAGGCTCCCTTCCAGGCCATAAGATGGCATCAAAGGATTTGTATGAAGACTCCTGATAGAATAGGTAGTTAATAAATGTCAGTGTTTGACATTTGAAGCAGAAACAGAAAGAGGTCAGGGAAAAGTTTTTTTTCTTTATTTTCTTGTTTTGTTTTTTCTATGGATCTATGGCAAAATGTCACGCAAGTTGGCTTACTAAAAAGACAGAAGACAGAATAATCTAGTGTGTGGCAATCAATAATGAGGTATTTTGATTAAAGATTGAAGGGGTTTCATGAATCAAAGACCCAGAGCCAAAGAATGCTCAAAGAACACCTGAAGCTACAAGCAAAGAATGATGCTAAATTGTAATCAATTTGAAGGAAACTACTGGCTATGCATTCATTTTAGCCTAAACCTTAATAGTGTGATTTCATAATATGAAGGAAAGATTTCTCCATAAATAATGTAGTCATTTCTCTTCAGACTACATTTGGTTGTATAAAAGAACCCCAGGGAATAACGAGATAGATCTCCCCTGAGGAGTATAGATATTTTGAAGATATTAAATTGAGTGGTACTTAATAAATGTACCTACTATGTTCTAGGCACTATGCTGAGCACTGGGAATTTGATTAACAGAGGAAAAAGAAGAAAAAAGATGGAGATGAGGAGAGAGAGAATTCTGAGCACAACAAAACACCAGTGAAAATGGCCCTAATCTGAAAATAAAGTTTCTTTCTTGATGAATAGCAAGGAGTTCAGAATCACTCTAACACAATATCATGGGAAGTTAGTGAGGTATAAGAACATTAGAAATGTAGGAGCGAGGACATTTGTGGAGGGTTTTGAATTCCTTTCTTATCAGTGAGCTAAGAAAAGCGGGTACAAGCCAGTGAAAAACTAAGGCTATATGATCAAAAACATCTAGCATAGTATTTCTTAACACTTTTCTGCATTATGGGCCCCTTTGGCAGTTACGTGAAGCCTAGACTTTGCCAATTTGTTAAAACCTAGAGACCCCTTGGTAGAATAGTGCTTTTAAATGCATAAAACAAAATCCATAAGATGATAATAGGAACCAATTATACTGAAACTTAGTTATCAAAATATGAAATAAAGAAACAAGTTCATGGCCTCCAGGTAAGTACCTCTGCTCTAGTTCTTTACATAGAAGAAAAACAAGAAAGTCAGAAGCTGCATTCCAGAATTTGTCCTTTGTTTCAAAATTATATGAATGATATCAAATAAAGATGTTGAATGACAAGCAGGCTACTTCAGATTTCTATTGAGAAGAAGCATTTCTATAATGTCTACTATATGCCAGGAACTGTGCTTAGCCCTTTTTACCAATTATCTCATTGGTACTAACAATAACCCTGAAAGGTAGATACTGTTCTTAACCCTATTTTATAGTTGAGGAAAGTGAAGTAAATAGAAATTAAGTGACTTGCCCAGGGAAAAAACAGCTAGTTAGTATCTGAGGCTATATTTGAATTGAAGTCTTCCTGAACTTATTTGTGTTCTAACCACTGTGCAGTCTAACACTGGGGGAAAAATATATTTAAAAATGTAAAAAAATGTTTCTTAGCAAGTTGTCTTATTAAGTAGTGGAGAAATGACTGATAATTTTCTTTTCTTTTAAAAACGCAGTGAGTGACCAGGGCTCTTTGAATCCAGAGGTGATGGACACCTCTCTTAAAAAGGTGATTACTTTCAAAGGACCAAGATGGAATATGTGATAAGAATCATGGAATATTTGTCCCTTAGTGACCCTCGGGTTATGGTACAAGTACATTTATGATGACCTTTATTTGAATCATTTTGTGAATATATTAAAGTATCTTTGTACCCTTTGTCTATTAGAATTTCTTGTTAAAGATATAAATTTTCCTTAACCTGAACCCAAAGAACTCAATGATTTGACAATAGGAGCTAATGACTCAAATTTACTTCTTCAGATAGAATTATAGACAGTTATGATGGATTTTTCCTTTGTGTATAGTGAAAGGGCGGTGGTAAGGGAGGATAAAAACCACCGGTGAAATGTTATAATGAGTTATTCAGAATTTAAAAATAATCCATCAAGAGCATTGTTTTATGAACATAAATCAGAAGACAGACTCCATTCCAAATGCAAAAGAGTGTCACACATTTTCTGAAAGTAGAAAGGAGAGAAAACATTCAGCAAACTTGGTTAATGATGATTACACAAACATCAAATCCAATTTACAGGTTGAATTTTTATCAACATGTCCTATGAAGTCAGTTCTCTTGTGAGTCCTTTCCCTTTGATTTTATTCTGTCACAATCTTCAGAAAGAAAAAGTACACTTCGTCCATATAAACCTGACAGAACAAAACTGTTCTCTCATCTAAACCTCATTTACCCTTCAGTACTTACATATTCTAGATTTTAATTATAATGACTTATAAAGAGATGATTTTTTAAAAAAAATCCTTGTCATATTTTCATTGGGAAGAATATTCTTTTTGCTAGTACTTTAAACTTGGAGTTTTATTAAATATCCTTTCCATTTTCCATTAACTGTATTTGATGAATATTTCTGTTAAATTTACTAAAAGGGAAGATCACAAAAATAAAACATTGAGCTTCAGACATTAAACTCAATTCAAAATCTATAAACAATGTCTTCATTTGCTTTGTTTTCGACTTCAAACATATAAAAAAATAAACTCAACTGGGATTCATGAACTAACATTAATCTGTACTCATATTTCTAGCTTTTAATTATTACATAGGAGAAAACTTAGTAATCACAAACAATTTAACAGATCCTCACAAAATTTTGGAAATGACAGTTCTCCATAGCTCTTTCCCATACTGAAGCAGCCTATGATACTTTTGACTTAAACTGTTTCATCATGTCCCAAACTAAGCTAATTAACTTTTTTGTCAAACCATCCTCTCCTCCTAATTTGCCTATAACTGTTGAGGACACTGCCATCCTTCTCTTCTCTCAGACTCAAGAAACATAGATGGAGCTTCTTTGATTCCTCACTTATTCTCATCCTTCAAGGCCTGTTGATTTCCCTTCTTAACATTTCTCAATATGCCCCCTTCTCTCCTATGATGATGTTGCCTTCCTAGCACAGGCACTCATCACCTCATGGCTGGACTATTGCAATAGCTAATGTATTTGCCTCCCTGCCACAAGTCCTGTCCCCACTACAGTCTATCCTCCACTGAACTGCCAAAATGATTTTCCTAAAGTGAAGTTCTGACCACATCATTCCCCTACTTAATAAACTCTACTAGCTTCCTATAACTTCCAGAATCTAATATAACATCCTATGGTGTTCACAACCCTTCATAACCTTCCCCCTTCTCATATTTCCAGTCTTCTGATGCCCTTACATTCTTCCTACCCACCAAATCCTCTGTGATCAGTGGCACTGCCCTTTTTACTTTTTCTTTCATGAGACACTCCATATTTTGCCTTTGGGCATTTTCACTACCTAAATTCCAATCCTGGAATGCTTTTCCTCCTGAAAGCTCCCTTGTGACTTTCTTAAATCCCAGTTAAGATCCTGCTTTCTATAGGAAGCCTCTCCCTAAACCCCTTAATTCTAGGACTTATTTGATGAATAATATCTGTTCATTATTTTCAGTTTATCCTGTATAGAGTTTGTTTATATGCAGTAGTTTATATGTTGTCTCTCTATAGACCCAAAGCAACTTGAGAGTAGGGACTGTGTTGCCTTTCTTTATATCCCCAGTGCTTACATAGTGCCTAGAGCATAATAAACACTTAATAAATGTTTACTGACAGAATGACTGAGTGAAAAGCATCATGGATATAGTACACAGTGAACTGGTTTGGGAGATAGCTTAAAGTCCTAACTCCTATTTGCTATGTGATCATTGATCAGTCACTTAACTCCTTAGTATTCTGCAAAGTCTCTAAGAGCGTAAATTACAGAAAATTTACAGATCTGCATTAGTGGAGAGTTTCTGTGCTGGAACTCCCCAATATAGACAGAAACTCAGGTCCAGCCCAACTTTAAAAAGCAAAGAAAATGCAAAGTACTGTGAACATAATATCTGGAAACAAAAATAATCTTAAAGATGAACTAGTTTTTAAAAATGAGGAAAATAAAGTCCAGAAATTTTAAATGACTTGCACATAATAAAGCAGCTCAGATTCAAACCCAGTCTTCTATCTCCAAATCCAGTGTTCTTTCTGTTGTGCCAAGTTCTGGTATTAGAACCAAATTTACTATTACTACCATATATTGAGAGTAACTTTTAGTGTCAGGAAATGTGGATTCAAATGTCAGCTCCACTAATTACTACCTATATGATTTTAGACAAGTCAGTTAAATTCTCTGGGCCTTAATTTCTTTATTTAAAGAATGGTTGAATTGAACTATATATGGTCTGTTTTTTGTTTTGTTTTGTTCTGTTTTCCCAGTTCTGTGCCAAACCCTAGGGAGAGATAATGTTTAAATATGACATAATCCTTGCCCTTATGGAGCTCACTGCATAGGAGAAGGAAAAAAAAACACAGAAATACACATATACAAAGGCAAATGTATATATAGATGATTGTAATATACAAGATTGCATAGTAAAGAAAATGCTTTGTGAATTCTGGTGGCTAAAATGCCCACACATTTTTGGGGTGTGGGGGATAGTAAAACAAAACACATCATAGCATTCTTCAAGTACACTGTGAAATGTCCTAATTACCTTCTTGAATAGTACTTACCCTGCTCATTGAATCAGTTTGTTCAAAGCAAGTCCCTGGGGCAGCTAGGTGGCACAGTGGATAGAGCACTGGCCTAGGAGTCAGGAAGACCTGAGTTCAAATCTGGATTCAGACATTTAACACTTACTAGTGTTAAATGACCCTAGGCGAGTCACTTAACCCCAACTGCCTCACCAAAAAGAAAGAAAGAAAGAAAAGAAAAGAAAAGAAAGAGGCCAACAAAATTTGCCAGGGTTCTCTTTACTCAATGCCCCATTCCATGTTAAACAGCAATACTGAACATTTTTTAAATGTCCAGCAGTTTGGGGTATCCAAGTCCCTGATAAAGCTGTGTTTTGTTGGATATATAAATCACTGCTTTTTATCAGTGATCCTTCACCTTATGGTGTTTGAGTTGTGTTTAGCCACAGAATTCCAGATGGCAGTGCTTACTATTCAAGAAAAATGATATAGAACCATAGATTTATATCTGTAAGAGACCTCAGAACTCATCTAATTCAACCATCTCTAAATTTTATAGATGAGGAAACTAAAGGCCAAGAGAGGTTAGAGTGACTTTTCCAGGTCAGATGCAGGTAGTAAGAACGAGTGTGAAGACTTGAAAACATCATCTTCTGATTGCAAATCTAGCATCTTTTTCATTGTACCTCTCATTAAAATACTAAGAATAAGCATATATTAAGGGCCCAAAGTGTATAAGGCATTGTGTTAGGCACTGTGAATATAAAGACAGAAAGAAAATTTTTGTGAAAAAAAAAAGAGGAATAGCTTTCGAGTCAGAGGCGCTGAGTTTAAAGTGTGCTTCTGATGACTTTGAAAAATTCATTTTAGTTCCCTGGGTCTCAATTTCCTCATCTGTAAAATGAAGGAGGTTGAACTAGGTTCCAACTGAGGTTATGCTCCCATGAAACAGGATTTCACTTTCTACTTTCATTTCTCTGATTCATTTTTTTTTTTCTACATTGGAGCTGGGGTATGCAAATTCAGGTCCTTGGATTTCAAGGCATTGGTTCTTTATACTAGACCACACTATTTCACCTCATTTATAAAGCCTGCTGTTTTCTTGGCTGTGTCAGTGATAATGGTACAATGAAATTATCACTAATTAATTTGTTTTCTGTTAAATCTTAATTTATATACAGACTATCCTATTATGGAGCTCATTCTTAGAATGTTTCAAAACACCCCTACCTGTCTCCATAGAACATTTGCACAGTGCAAATTTATAAATCCTATAAATCTATATCATAAAAAATTTAGTGGGTTGTCTATAAACCTATATAATAAAATGTATTGTACCGTGAGGTGGCCATAATATACTCCGTAGATGAGGGAAGGCTTCTCCAAGGTCATCTTGTAAGGTAGTGACTAAAAAAATATGATTAGTACAGATTTTTCCAATGCCAGGCTTGTTCTCAATTCATTCCATTAGATGCATGACAATTCATTTTAATAAGTTATGAAGAGGGGCAGCTAGGTGGCACAGTGGATAAAGCACTGGCCCTGGATTCAGGAGTACCTGAATTCAAATCTGGCTTCAGACACTTGACACATACTAGCTGTGTGACTTTGGGCAAGTTACTTAACCCCAGCTACCTCACCAAAAAAAAAAAAAAGTTATGAAGAGCAAGTTGCTATACTGCTTAAATTTTAGGACTTGACATAGGTTCATACTTTACAAAAGAGTTAGGGAAAGTTCCATTCTATCTATTGCATCCTCATGTAGAAGACACATTTTTCCTACACTATAAAGTCAGTCAGTCAACACACATTTATTGAACACTTAATAGTGCCAGGTTCTGTGCTAAGTGCTAGCAATACTAATACAAACAGAAAGAAAGACAACCTCTGCTCTCAAGGAGCTTATACTCATTGGGAAGTAGGAGAGGATAATACATAAAAGAGAACTTAAAGGAGAGAGGCAGATAAGGGGAGACAAACTTGGCCATAGCTGACAGAGGCAGGAGAAATGGACCTCCTGAGTACAGGCTGGAGAGGGAAGAAACTTAGCTAATGGTTGGCCTGCACGTCCTGCTCAAATGGAGGTTCTGGAAGATGCCATCCAATCAGCGGGATAGGCTTCAGGAAGAAGAATTGAGGTATAGGAGAGAAGGACTATAACACAACCTGGAGGGGAATAAATACACATGAAGCTTTTTCCTGCAGTTAAGATAGCAAATGCTATCTTTTATTTGGTGAGGTTTATCATGATGTATGTACAGTTCTCAAATGTGTTTGTCGTGGATAGTGTACCGTGATGACTCTTAAACCAAGGATATAAGTTGTCTGGGGGCAAGATTTCTTTATCTCTGTCTTTCTATGTCTATTGCCCTTTCTGTCACTCTGTCTCTCTGTGTCTCTGTCTCTGTGTCTCTGTCTCTGAGTCTCTGTGTCTCTGACTCTCTCTTTCTTTGTCTCTCGTTCTATTTCCCCCTTTCTCCTCCTCTATGAAACTTCTAATCAACCCTTCCACATTTATCACCCTTAGCCCTCCTTAATAGCCATAAAGCATCAGTAGACTATACTGCCAGCTTATTGTAACCCAGACATGGTACACCTCTCTTTCTTCAGTCAGAAAATATAATAAAACATTATCCTTACCATCATAAAGCTCAACAAAAATAAATATGAAAGTGGGAGGAGTTAGATAATTACATATGTGAATGTTATAGTAAATCCCAGTCTTAGATATATAGCACAGGGTCTGGACTCACTTTTGCAGAAAGCCTGGCAAATCCCTTTTGAAGAGGGATAGGAATAAGAAGATGGATAATAAATAAATATCATGGGGAAGTGAATAGGATGGAAGGGAAATAGTTAAAAATAGTAATCATAAAAAAAGAAAAGAAGGAAAAATTGTACAAAAATATGTATAACAACTCTTGGTGTAGGCTAAGAATTGAGAATCAAGGGAATGTCCATCAAATGAGGAATGATGGAAAAAGCTGTGCTATGTGATTGTAGTAGAATGGTCTTGTGCTACAGGAAATGACAAACAGGATGATCCCCCCAAAACCTGGAAAGACTAATGAACATCGATGTATGGTGAAGTGAGCAGAGCTGGGAGGACATTGTGCATAGTGACAGCAGTATTATTCAATGAGCAATTGTGAATGACTTAACTACTCTCAGCAATGCAATGATCCAAGACAATCCCAACGAACTAATGTGAAGCTTACTATGCACCCCCATAGAAAGAACTGATAAAAAGAACACTTGTGGATTGTACATATATAACCTAGTTGTGATCTTGTGGAGGGGGGAGGAAAGGGAGGGAGGGAGAAAAATTTGGAACTCTGAATCTTATGAAAATGATTGTTGAAAACTACATGTAACTGGAAAAAATAAAATAAATGTTTGTTGCTAAAAAGAATGCTGCATGACTATATCATATAGATATATAGATGTAGATATATACATATATCATACATATCACATATGTATTATATAGTCATATATACATAATATATTATGTTGGTTTTATATGTGTTTGTGTTTATATGTGTATATACATATATACACATGCATACACATACACACATGCATGCACAGTTTTCTATCTTTATAAATAGATTATCAGTAGAGACAGGGCAGCTTGGTTACCCAGTGGATAGAATGCCTGGGCTAGAGTTAGGAAGACTCCTCTTCCTGAGTTCAAATATGGTCTCAGATACTATTAGCTGTGTGACCCTGGACAAGTCACTTAACCCTGTTTGCCTCAGTTTCTTCATCTGTGAAATGAGCTGGAGAAAGAAATGGCAAACCATGGCGAATAGGGTACATAGCCATTTGCAAGAAAACCTCAAACAAGGTCAGAGAGATTAGAAAATGACTGAAAAACAAATGAACAAGAAAATAAGAGGTTATAGTTGATAGATTCGATTTGATAGACTGACAGACAGACATAGATAGATAGATTTCATCATAGACCAGGAAAAGAATTTTGCAATCAACCATATAGTCCAACCTCCTTGTTTTATAGCTGAGGAGGCTGGAACCCTGGGGAAGTTCAGTGATTTGCTCAATACCATTCACATAATAGTTGAATTAGGACTGGAACCAAGTTCTTCTAGGGTTAGGTCCAATGCGCAGAGAAGAATGTTTAACTTTAATCTATAAGAACAATTGGATAATATTTAAGATTCCTTCTATTTCTAAATCACTATGATTCTGTTGTCTTCATTGTCAACCTTGGATAATTTCTGATGGACCAAAATCCCTTTTCTACTGTCAAGATATCTTTCCAGAGGTAAATGTGACCCTTTAGTGTTGAAAGTCTTGCAGTGGTAAGCCCATGTGAAATCTTGCTACTCAAGAAGTGAAATGCTCAGAGTGATTTTGGAAGAAAAAATGTCTCCTCATCCCCATCCACATATTCTATGTGCTTCTCAGTGTAAATCTACTAAAATATCCCATTACTTCGACTTCATTGTAGTTAGTTACAATAATTCATCCTTTTTTTTTAATTTAATTTTTTTTGGGGGGACCAATAAGGATTAAATGACTTGCCCAGGGTGACACAGTTAGTAAGTGTGTCAAGTGTCTGAGGCCAGATTTGAATTCAGGTCCTCCTGAATCCAGGGCTGGTGCTTTATGCACTGCACCACCCAGCTGCCCCTCAAATAATTCATTCCTTTTTTTTTTAATGGAATTCTGTTGGGCCGGACAACAGTGGTGTGGTGGATAACATGGGCTGAGTGGCATACATGGGCTGTGTATAACAAGCTCCCTGGGCATACAAGTTCTGTTGAGGATAGGCACTTCGGATAGGGTACATAGCCATTTGGTAAGGATTAGGTGATGTAGAGTAGAGAGGTGGTGCATTCTTACTCTGGGTGGGTGGGACCTTGTAAGGTGTTCCTGCTGTGTATCTGAAAGCCACAGACAAAGCTTTGTAAATTCGGTTTTCTGTCCCAGTGTCCACCAGGAGGTGGAAGGTACCTTCAGTGGCACAGGATGATGAGGTCTGGCACCAGGCCTGTTACATCAGCAGCATAGCTTAAGTGGAGACACAAGAGAAGCATTAGGCAGAAGCCATCACAAATCATAAAATAATTCATTCTTAGGGGAGAAACCAACTTGGAAATCAGAGGTGCTAGGTTCAGAATCCACCTCTGACTCTCAGCCTTTAGGACCTTGGGAAAAATCACTTAATCTCTCTGACCCTCAGTTTCCACATTTGTTAAATAAAAGGCTTGGACTATATGGCTTTTGATTTCCTATCCACCTTTAGATCTATGATCTTATGAAGATCTAATATAAATATATAATATGGAACAAAGCAAAATGACATTGGTAGGCAAGATGTATTTCTTAAGCAAAACAGCTTCAAATGTATGGCTACAAGTCAGACAAAAACTTGGATTCAGTGAGAAAGCTTTGCTGGTACTTTATTCTTTTTCATTGGAGGGAAAATCACCTTTCTCTTTTGCACATTATACCTATAAGTTTTGGGGAGTGACTAGAAACTGATGTATTACCACACCATCAGGTAAGCAAACAAAAAAACTCCATGCCTAAATTATTGGATTATCAAAATGATCTTTTCTGTAATAGGGTTGTGTTAAATATAACTAACTCTTGGTGACTATTTTCTTGAATTATTAGAAAGGCCTTGGGAAGAAGGGAAAAGGTTGGTATGCTTATATTGGGATTTGAATACTGATTTGTGCTTAAGTAAAATTAACACTGGGATTCATTGACTGTCTAGAGCATTATAGCAAAAACTTAATGGGAGGTTTAAGAAATAAATTGAAAAGCTGTAGATTTAGATTATTTCTTTGAGTATGTTCACATGTGTGCACATGCATGCCCATGTGTATATGTGCCTGTTTCCAGTTACCCTCATTCTATTTGAGTCTCGGCTAACAAATACAATTGAGAAACAATATGTCTCTTTCCTGATGTTTATGGCAGGTAGCCTTGCTGTGGCTTTTTACTTAATCAAGATTATGTCACAATGAGGGTATAGAGATGTCACTAGCTATGAGAATTTCCTGGGTATATTCAATTTACTAAAAATACATATAGCCATTGCTCAAAAAAGCATCTGTTGTTAGCATTTGTAGCATTAGTGTTTCCAGCATTATTGCCTTGTACTGAGCAAGTTATAGAGAAAGCCAATAAGCCAATCTTTGGTTCTTTACACTGCATATTTGGAAAGTTCTGAAATTGAAAGGCAAATTCCCCAGCTGGTATGAAAACTGAAGGCAGACACGACAGATTTTTATTTACTGGGGATTTAGTAATTCCATTGAGTTTAGTTAAAAGTAATATTAACATTGCATCTGCCATAAACAGATGTACATTTCTATCAGCAATGCCAGGAAAGCTAGCACCAACATAAATGACCACCTCCATATGTTACTAGCACTTATTTTTCAACATTTGTGTAATGTACATAATTATAAATTATGTTTAGCAGCTTTTTTTGACAAATGGATATCTAGTCATGCAAACTTAAGAAATTATTCAATTACACTTAGATATATGCAAGTCTCAAACTAGATGTTGGGGTTCTTTTCTCCTATTTTTCATAGGGATAGCTTCAATTCTATGTGGATTCAGTTTTAAGATAATTTATTATATAAAATTCACATTCTTGAAAAAGAAAGCTAACAGCAGTTTTCTTATTGCAAAAGTAATTTTCATATAAAAATCATATAATCAAGTTACATGATTTAAATAGATAGTCCCTTTATGTTTGGTATTTCTTTAATTGCTAGAAAAAGTTGAGAAGATTTTCAGGAGCAACTGATAATTGACTATAATCTTGAAAGAAAATATATCTCTGAAATTATAATTCCTTAATGTAAGTTATTTGGAAAATATGATTCAATTTACATATCTTTCAACAAAGTGAATCTAATGATAATGTATGTTTATAGAGCCCTTTAGCTTTACAAAGCACTTAACACATATTATTATTATTATTGTTGTTTGACATTCCCAACTAGTATGAGTTAGGTTTGTTTTTATTACTTTTGAATGAATGAATGAATGATTGAGAAGTCTTCATTAAATGTTTACTATGCCGAGTACTGTACATAGCACTGGAGAAGCAAATATTATAGCAAGATTGTACCATCAAGAAGCTTACATTCTACTGTAGAAGGGAGAGACAACACATAGAAGGAAGTGGTGTCAGGGAAAGATATTTAGATTTAGGGTGTCACAAGGGTATTAAGTCAATAAACACATCCTTTTCAGAGGCAGTGCTAGTGTTGATTATTAAAGCAAAAAGTTTAAAAGGTGGCTATGGTAAGCAAATATTTCTGTGGCACTGTTTGGCACAGTGCTCTGCATATAGTACACCTCATAAATGTTTGCTTGATTTAATTGAATTAGACTGAACAACTAAGGTTACTTCTTATACTTGATCAAATTAAACTCAGAAATTTTTATGGGAGGCACATTAGTATACTGAAAAGAGTATTGGGCTTGTAGTCAAGAAAGATGGCTTCAAATAATAACTCTAATAGTTGTTAGCTGTATGACCAAAGGCAAATGCTGTTACCTTTTTGATCCTCAGATTCCTTGGCTATAAAATCAGATAATGATATTTATACTATCTGCTTCCTAAGTGTTGTGAGGGGACCACATTGTAAACTTTAAATTGCTATATGCATGTGAATTGTTATAATTATATCAATAACTTATCCTTAATATTCAAGAACTAGAATGCAATCCTTAAATTACGTTAAGCACAACAAGATAGGGATAGTATCATAGAATTTAAAGCTTTAAAGGATCTTAAAGGTAATGTAGTCCAAATTTTCCCATCATTTTACAAAGGAGGAAATTGAGGCTAAGAGATATTGTGACTTGCCCACAGTCACACTATAAATAGAAAAGGAAGTAGGGATAGTGAAGAACCAACAGGGCTTCAACAAGAACAGGTCATGTCAGATGAAACTCATTTCCTTTTTTGACAGGATTCCAAATTGATCAATCAATTAACAAACATTTTTTAAGTTCCACTATATTCCAGGTGCTATTCTAAGCACTGAGGATATAAAAAGAGGCAAGTAAATGAGGAGAATGCTGAGGCTGTAATTTATCCTAGATTTTAGCAAAACTTTTGATAAAGAGACATGCTATACTTTTTGTTTTGTTTTTGTGGGGCAATGAGGGTTAAGTGACTTGCCCAGGGTCACACAGCTAGTAAGTGTCTAGTGTCTGAGGCCAGATTTGAACTCAGGCACTCCTGAATCCAGGGCTGGTGCTTTATCCACTGCGCAACCTAGCTGCCCCCAAAACATGCTATTCTTGTGGAGAAGATGGAGATATGTAGACTAGATGATAATACAATCAGATAGATTTGGAACTCATTTGATGGCCAAACTCAACAAATAGTTAAAAGTGATTCAGTGTCAACATGGCAGATGTCCTCTAGTGGAATGTGCCAAAGATCTGTGCTTGACTCTCTGCTCTTAAACAGATGGTATACTCATCATGTTGTCAAAAGATACAAATCTAAGAGAGAAAACTAAATCAATGACTGTTAAGAGTAAGGATCCAAAAAGGATCCTTATACACTCAAGCACTGGCCTAAATGTAAAAGATGAAATTCAATAGAGATCAGTCTAAAACCTTGCACTTAAGTTCAATAAGTAAAAAATAAATAGGAGAACACATGGTTAGATAAAAATTATTCTGAAAAAGATCTGGTAATATTAGTGGATTACAATTTCAAAATGAATTAGAAATATGATATGACAATCAAAATGTTAAATAGATTTTTGCCTATTTTAAGAGAGAGATAACTTCCAGGAATCCCACTTCACTCTTCTTTTGTTAGACCTCTTCTGAAGTGGTGTGTTTAGTTATAGGTGCCATAGCTTAAGAAGAATGTTGATGAGTGGGCAAGAGTCCAGAGGAGGAAACTAGGATGGTGAAGCCCCTTGATTCCATGGTAGATGAGGATCTAGATGGGTTTGGAAAGAAAAATCCCAGGAACAAAAAAGACTCAAGAGAGAACACATTAGCTGTCTTCAAGTATTTGAAAGATTATCATGAGCAGGTTGAATTATACTTGTTCTATCCCTCCCCATCCCACCCCTACCCCTAACCCAGGATACAACCAAGAATAACAAGTAATGTTTCAAAAAAGCAAATTTAGGCTGAATTTCAGGGAAAAAGGGTCCTAACAATTGGAACTTTAACAATGGAGTGGACTGCCTCCACTGCTCTAAATTACATAATTTCAGAGGCACCTAGAGATTTATTTGCAGACCCAGGAGAGAGCCAGAGGAAAACAAAATAGATAAAATGTTAATAACTAAAAGAAAAGGCTAAAAAAAAATTTGGATTGCTTAGCTATCAAATTATAAATTCTATCTATCCCCATTAAATGCTACTTATTCCACAAAGTCTTCTCCATGTATTCCAGCATACACTGATAAGTTTGTATATACTCATACATTGATAAGTTTGTATCTACTCATATATTGATAATTAGTCATATATTCAAAATTATCAGGTGTTTATTGAGTTTTTACTTGCTTCATCACAAAGGGAAACATTTGAATTCTTGGAATCTAGGGTGAGGAGTTTACATTTGATGCAAAAAGTAATAAAAGGAAGTACAAAACTATTACAGAGTCTTTAGCAAGAAAATGACATTCACATCATCTTTTAGGCTGACTCATCTAGAAGCAGCTTAAAAGTCCTTGCTCTTCCCCCATTACATTATTTCCCTTGGAAATTGCATTTATTCCCTCACATTCAATTATTGCCTTTATGTCATCTAACTTTCTCATTTTGTAAATTACTGTATACTTCCAAGTCTAGCTTTCTATATCTGGTCTTAACCTATTGCCTAAACAATTCTAATGCTGTATTTCCAATTGTCGGATTAATAGTTAGATCAACATGTCCCACCATCATCTTCAACTCATCATTGACTCCATCATTTCTCCCCCACAAATAAGTTTCTCTTCCCCTAGGTGTTTTTTTTCTTCTTTTTCTATTAGCAATACTTGACATTCATATAGCACTTGTGAATTCACAAGGTACTTTGCGTGCATTAACTTATCTTCACAACAAGCCAGGGAAATTTATAACTAACGTATTTTATTGTTCCCTTTTTGAAACTTAGGTCAAAATTAAGAGTGAGGGGTCAAAAAGCTTCTCTCTGTTAACAAAACTAGTCAATTTCAGAGGCTAACTGAAATCCATTGTTTGTTTGTTCCAAGTCCAGCATTCTCTCTCTCCACTGTTGCACAGGTGGCCTATCATCATGAGACATGGTGGGCTATTCTGATCTTCTCTCTTGGCCATGACAACTAAGGGAAAGCACGAAACTGTCAGTGGCAGACAATGCAATGAAGCATAGACAAAAGGGGACATTCTGGAGATAGCTCATTTGGAGTGTTGGGGAAGAAAGTTTTCGTAACAGAAGCTTGGTAGAAGGCATTCAATTAAGTACTGAATAAAGAGGCAACCTGACTTATGATTATAGGTAAGTTAGAATGTTTATGGAATGATAAGACATACACATTATTTCTAGAAATATGGCTTTCTGAGCTATCTCAAGAGAGAAGTGGGAATTTAGAAAATCCCTAGCAACACTGTTCACACAGGCTTAGCATGATCTCTGGGACCTCATCCCCTAAAGGATGTTTTTATCTCTTCAGCTCTGTTCCCTCCCTGGAGTAAAACTCCAGGAACATCATTAAAACAAAGTTTAATTAGGTATGGCTCTTGTCTAGAATTTTCATAATGTGGGTTATCAGTTATTGCTCAGTTTTTATTTCCATAGAAACTGCATAAGATACAAGGGATTCACAGTTGAACATGACCAACTGAAGGACACATAAAGCAGTCAAATAGCTCACTTTACACATGAATCTGCCTCTTGAAAGTAAAGACCCTGAGAGATTAGGGTTTTTATACTTTATAGGGAAAGTAGTTATATTATGTAGATGGATGGATGGATGGATGGATGGATGGATGGATGGATGGATGGATGGATGGATGGATGGATGGATTTAGCTTTATAGATACAGAAAGATAAAAACAAAAGTTTTCCTTGTCACATAGCTAGATGTGCTATATCTTGATCTATTTATTTCTGACCTAGATTAGAACTCAAGGAGCCTAGTTTAAAGGCCTTGGCCACTTCACTGACTTTTATTGGCCTCTGTTTCCACATATATAAAAAGAAAGAAATGAAGTAGATGATTTCAAAGTTTCCCTTTAGCTTTGAGTATTTTAATCCAAATATGTTTATTGAAAATAATTTGTTTATGTGTTCAAACATGACTGTTGGCATGAGAGGTCATTTTCAGTGTACAGGTTCTTCTTCTTGGCTCACATGGACTCCAATTCATCCTGTGGGGCTCAGCTGTTTTCTCTCACTTGCTGGTATATTGCCTCATCCTGGAGAAATGCCAAGGAAAATCTCTTAAGAAAAATAAAATGGCATCAACTTAGGTATGATTCATGCTAGTTTCCCAAAATCTGGGCAAAATTATGACTTCTAGAAAATGTCCTCAATATGCAATAAAGATATTAATATAGGACAGCTGTTTATTTCTTCAAACATAAAAAATGCTTAAGTCACAAAAGACTTAGAATAAACAACACTATAAAACATCTTACATATCTCATTACTCTCCCAGGAAGTAAATGCACTAATTGGAGCTACCGAACAGATATTTCACATTTATTTCAGATTTTCTATGTGCAATCAATTGGAGGACGACCAGGTATCTTGGATAGGCAGGGAGGGGAAAAGCAATTTAAAAAGATATTATGCTAAGTGCTTTACAAATATTATCTTATTTGATCCTGACAACAACCCTGCAAGGTAGGTGCTGCTATTATCCCCATTTACAGTTGAAAAACTGAGGCAAACAGAGGTTACATGATATAGCTAATAAATGCCTGAGGTTAAATTTGAACTCATTTCTTCCTAACTCCAGATCCAGTACTCTGTCCACTGCACCACCTAGCTGCCTCTGAGTCACACTTTTCTTTAGTGTTTTAGGTTTCAGGATGATCCTTTTTGTGGTCATCTTCTCCAAGAAGCATGCTATTAGAGGAATCACATTTTAGTAGCCAGCTAGCACTTGGCTTAGGAATCCAGGAAACCTGGACCTCAGGAGGTAGCCAGCAATACTGTAAATATCCATATCTCAAGATCACCAGTTGATGGCCTGCACTCAGAGAAGAAAACAGAATGGAATAAGGCAACCAAAAACTAGGAGTCATGAAAATGAATATATATCCCTGAAGACATAGGTTTATATCCACCATGATGTGGAGTGGGAGGGGCCTAGAAGGCCACGAGAAAGCAACCCCTTCTCCTATCCTAGCTGGAAATCCAAGAAAGCAACTAAGAATACCCATGAGTCCCAAAAGAGGAAGAACTATTTTTCCTTCACTCTCTTAAAGTCCAGAGTTGGGGTGGCTTTTCCTGGTTCATTCAACAATGTTTTTCAACACAATCCAATCACAGGAAGCACTATTAAGGAATTCTCAGTAAGGTGCATATCCTTCAGCAATGGTCAGAGCCTTTGGTCCACAGAAAGGAGCCAGATAACTCTTATACAGTTCTATGGGAGGTGCCCTAGTCTAGCAAATCAGGTGATTCCCCTGATTGTCCATACTATATAAATATATTAATGGAGTCCGTACTAACAGTTCAAAGGGAAACTTTAGTTTTTTGGAATCTTCTCCCCACCCCCACCCCAAGTGAAACCAAAGAGTAGAGCTTCTTAACCTGGGATACGTGAAGTTGTTTTATAACTATTTTGATAACTGCATTTCAATATAATTGTTTTTATTGTAATCCTATGTATTTTTTTATACATTTAAAAATATTTTTTCTGAAGTGGTTCATAGATTTCACCAGTCTGACAAAGGTGTCCATCAAACCACACATAGACACACATAAATGATCGAGAAGCTCTTTTATAGACAAAGGCTATCATTTGGTTCCAAAAAGAAAGGCATTTAAAATTTTGGGGATATAATATTTAAAATGAAAAAGAAAATCCTTAAAGGAAGAAGATAGGTTTCTTCAAATATTTGAAGGTCTCTTTGTAGAACAATGATAAGATTTGTTCTTCTGGGCTCCATATAACTATTAAAATTAGAAGCTGAAATCATACTAAAAGAAACAAATTTTTATCATTCCAAAATGCAAAATGTTAAATACCCTGAATTTAGATAATTACACTTTTGTGATATTGAATTTATATACTACATGCACACACATGCACACACAATACACTCACTCCCTTGTAGCAAGAGGGACTGAAATATTCTTTATAGGAACTGAGAATGGGTAACCTGGGAAGAGAAGTCTTGGGGAAACATGTGTGAGAACATAATGGGTTTGGGGGGTCCCAGAGGCCCCCCACTTGAGGGCCTAACTCAGGAGGCTTGCCTGATCTCTTTCAGAGCCAGCCCAGAGTCAGTAAATTTGGAGCTAGTACTCTAAATAGAGACAATAGAGATTAAAACCACACCTACTTGAAAGCCTTTCCCTCAGAGGATCTGTCCTCTGGACTCTGACCTCAGCTTGTACTGCTCATTTTAATATGGGCCACCCTTAAGTCCAGTAAACCAATAGATTTGAATGATGTAGCCAATGAGCTTTGAGGGGTGTTTAAGGGCCACCCCTACTCTCTTCTTTCTGTAACTAGGTAATGTAGGGCTTCTGAACTTTCAGAGCCATGTGCTCACTCTACTAACATTTAATATGATTTAATAAACGCTTAATGCCAAAGACTGGTGCTATAGCCTCTAATTTATGAGTAGCAATATATTAGAAACTCCAGCTAAGTTCCCTACAACTTAGAACAGAGATAGGCACCCCCATATATTTTCAAACAACACACATGATAGCTGCTTTCAAGTACTTGAAAGGTTGTCATATTGAGGGATCTGAGGAGAACTAAGGGCAACAAATGAAAGTTAACACAGAAGCAGATTTCAGCCTAGCTAAAGAAAAAAAACAAAACTTCCCAACAATGAGAGTTTCCAAAAAAAGGCATATACTGCCTTGATAAATAACAGGTTACTTCTCAGAAGGAGGAACAAAAGTCAAGGGACTAAATTCCCAATTATACTGTAGAGGAGTGTCTTTTTCAGATATTGGTTGGATTAAAAATGGCTTCTGAGAACCTTTCTACGTCAGAGATGCTATGATTCCAGTTAAGTGACTCTTCCAAAATCTGTGCCAGAAATATTTAATGAATCGGTAACTAACAGGTATCCACTGCATTTAGGGTTAATATGAAGCTTGCTCACTTTGGGGGAAAAAAACCCCAAGGAATCAAGGTCTTTTAAAATAGAGGGCCAAGAAAACTAGACAGTACCTCACACCTGCTCCCACCCCCACCCCCAATGTTTTCAGTGCTTTAATTCCTCTGTGTTTAGACAAAGTAATGTTTTATCTAAAAATTCATGACTCTCATGAAGTTTATGAACTAGCTTCTGTTAAGCACAATGCCTGGTACTCAGTGGACTTTAAATAAAACCTGCTAGTCTGTTACTTTGGCACTATTTATAATCCAATAATTGGATGGGGGCAGATTATATTTGACACATAACTAATGTGAGATTGCAACCCAAGAAATATATTCTATATAAAGTTTCACCTTCTCATGACCTACATCCCCTAGAAGCTGGACTGTATTCTTATAGCCTTCCAGTTTGCTCTAGACGTGGCTCCAGATGGTCTGAACTAGTCTATGAACTGGTACCTTCCAGCACAGCATTCATTGATTCTTTCAAAGGGCAGGGTGATTAACATACCATGTCTTAGTAGAACAATGGTGCGTTTTGATATATGGGTGTTTTTTTTAAATCTCAGAAGTATTGCTTTTATAATTGCTAATATAAAGGTAATTGTGAAAGAAAAAGAAAGAGGGAAGAAAATCAAACCTCAAAGATCTCATCATTTAATATTTGCACTCAATTCCAAAGGCAATGTTTAAATTGCAGAGAGTAATTAAGGTTGAAGTTCAGGCTCACATCAGAAAAAAAAACCCACTACACTTTATTACCACATTTTCATCAGTGATTGAAACTTTTTTGCATGAATCTCACTGAGCTAGAAGATAAGTGGTAGAAGATAAAGCTAGAAGATAAAAGATAAGGTTTTGAGGTTTCTTTTTTTTTTTAATTTGTCTTCCTTAATGACTATGGAGTAATAACTATAGGTTAGATATTGAACAAAACATTGAAATACTTAGTCCCACCCTCTCACTTTGTGATTAAACCAGTTTTCCAAGGAAAATTACCTTCAGGGAGAAAATATTTTCTTTTCTTTCTTTTCTCATTTTGTGTAAAAATCATCATTTTCTTCTAGCTCAGTCAAAAACTGCATGTGCACCATGATACTCTGGTTATGTATGGGAGGGAGTGAGAAGGAGAGGGAGAGGGAGAGAGAGAAACTGAAATTGTAAAAGGCAGGCCTGAAAAGAAATAAAAAAAAAGTTTCTGAACTATGTTAAATGTACTTTCTTTCTGGATTATATATACTCACCTCATATCCCCTAAACTAAAGTAAATGGCCTGTGGCAAGTTCTGAAGATGGATCAGCAATGGGCATGAATACAGCTGCATGAAAGCTGGCGTACAGGTATTCAATTGTGAACTTGCTTTGCTTCTGAGTCCAAAGCCCACACGTGCTGGCAGCTTTTATCACAGAGGCATTTTTAGCACATTGTGTCAAACAGTTGTATTTTCTTAGCTTGATTGACAGTCTGGAAAATATTGATCCAACAGTTCAGTGAACTTACATTTAGTTAAATAAGCATTCCCTATATTGCACCATGCTCAGCTAGGCCAAATGTAAAAGAATCACATATTTTAAAAGTAGGTAATGAAAGCTAAAATTCGTCCTTGACTTAAAATGCAACAAACCTAAGCCTGATAATTTAATATCAAGGCTCTTAATATACTCTGAGAAAAATGTATTTTTTAGAAAGATTGAATAACTGACAAATACCAAAACAAAATCACTCTGGCATGAAAATATTTCTCTGATAGTTGAATTGATGTTGTGGTCTATGAGAACATTTGCTGATATTACATATTTCGTTACTTGATGATTCCCTTTTCTTCTACAATCTTTTACTTATTACATAAGATATATAGAACATCTTACATATAGATTATACATGTTTACATGTTTGTATTTATATAAATATGTATATATTGCATATATACTTATTTAATATTAATGACTAGCATTTATATAGCACTTTAAGTTTTAAAAAGCACCTTACACATATCATCTCACTTGATCATCACAACCTTAAAAGGTAGATACTATCATTTTCTAGAAGAGAAAACTGAGGCTAAGAGGTATTAAGTGTTAAGTGCCTGATAAAGTATCTGAATCAGGAATCAGGTGTTCCTGATTCCAAATTCAACACTCTATACATTGTGCCACCAAAGAGACATGTTGTTTCACCTGAGAGATTATGAATACTGTGAGTTATTTTCTTTTCTGCAGTCATTTTCTTCTCTGTATTTGTTTCTAGCACATTGACTGGTTCATAATAGGTGCTTAGTAAGTGCTTGTTGATTGATTGTTGTTCGGTCATTTGTCAATAATTTCTGATGATTGTAAGTGGGTAAGTCACTTAGCCCTACTGCCTCAGTTTCCTCATCTATCAAAATCCATTGTCTCTGGAGTCCAGGGAACTGGTTGAAAAGTAAACTCAAAGTTTTACAATGTGAGTTATAGTGGTGAAATCAGATGGCTTCTCTTGGCCTCAGTTTCCTTATCTTTAACATAAAGGGGTTAGATTAGAGGTTTCTTTGAGCTTTAACTCTCTTATTCTATAAGAATTTTTGCTTATGTTTTTCATAGGAAAATTGCAATACAATTCACAAATTGTTTTATGTATTTTCCATCTGAAAGAGTTACAAAGGCAGAGGAGTTATGTGGATACCCTGCTTCCCACATATGTTTGTTTTTAGCCCACTATTTGTTCAAATGCTAACTCTCATGGTGATGAGTACCATAGAAGATGAGTAGACAAATAAATATTTTAGACATGGGCAGACAAATAGATAATAGAAATTCAAGCCTGAGGTAACAAATAGATTTTGATAAGACACCCTAAATAATACCTTTATGTGCTTAAAAAATTACCTGGGCAGCTAACGTTTGTGTATATGATATTGTGCATTTTAGTTACCCCTAATGAAATGTCCTAGTATGTCTTTGCTCAAAAGCACTATGTGTTCATTTCCTAGAATGGTGGGAGAAGACAGAGATTTTATTTGTTGGTTTGTTTTTTGTGGAGCAATGAAGGTTAATTGACTTGCCTAAGGTCATACAGCTAGTAGGTGTCAAGTGTCTGAGGCCGGACCTGAATGCAGGTCCTCCAGAATCCAGGGCCAGTGCTTTATCCATTGTGCCACGTAGCGGCCCTCTAACTTCTTCTTCTTTTTTTCTTTTTTTTCTAAAATCCAGCCTTAGACACTTGACACTTACTAGCTGTGACCCTGAGCAAGTCACTTAACTTTCATTTCCCGGGGCTGGGGTGGGGTGGGGTGGACAGATTTTAAAGCACCATTTATTGATAACAAGTCTACAGGAAGATACAAAATCAATCCATACTTTTGGTTTACCTTCTTTAATGGGACCAACTAAGGTCACAATGACAGAAGTACTAGGCCTCAGAATAGAAGCCCTTGGACTTCATGATGGTTATCATCATTATGATTGTTATTATCATAACTATAATTTATATAAGTTTAAAGTTTGCAAAACACTTTGCATAGGAGTTCATTTGATCCTCACAATAACCATGTGAAGTAAGTAGGGTTATCATTAATTCCCATTTTTACAGTGTATGGAAAGTGAAGCATACAGAGGTAAAAGACATGTTCAGTTCTCACTGTTAGAGAATGCCTAAGGTAGGATTTGAACAGATGTCTCACTGATTCATAGTCTTGCATTCTATCTACCACACTACTACCCAGCTGCTCAATAATTTTTTATATTTTTATTTTAAAGAAATCCCCATCATTTCAACCTATAAATTACGTAAGTAGAAATGTTCTACTTTTGAATGACCTTAGATATTTTATTTGGGCTGGCTGCTTCTGAAGCCTCCTAATTCTATGTTAGCATATTAAACCTTACAATATATCTCTATCCTTTAAAAAATTAGGAGAATCTGAAATTTTGATGAGTTGCCATCAGGTAGCAGTAGCCTAATCATATGGTACAAATCACATGGTGATGTATAACATTTTTCTAAGGTTTACAAGGGATTATCTATGAAAACCCATATTTTTGGAAATGCAAATGTTTCACATCTTATTTGCCAAACAATATTTAATTAAAATAACTAAATAGAAACTGGCATTAAGCAAAACTTTAAAAAAATGTTTGATGCCTGTGGAGGCACAAACTCACAGTGTCAACATACAAGAAAAATCTGTCATTTTTCTGCCTTCTCTCCCCATTCAATTATCAATCTTAACTTGTGATAAAGAAAATTAAGCACAGGGGCAGCTAGGTGGCTAAGTGGATAGAACACCGGCCCTGGAGTCAGGAGTACCTGGGTTCAGATCCAGCCTCAGACACTTAACACTTACTAGCTGTATGACCCTGGGCAAGTCACTTAACCCCAATTGCCTTACCAAAAAAAAAAAAAATTAAGCACAGAACCCTCACCTGGAGGTATACATCTAGGTCCATTGGTTTTGATAGAACTTTTGTTACTATTTATAAATTTGCCATCTTTTAATTAGTGGTTGACAATGTCTATGATAGTATTTTTTTCTGTTTTCTTCATTGTATATCACTTCAAAATGATGGGTTTTTTTCTTAGAATTTCATACATTAGGCATCCTTTATTAGGAGATAATAATACTCTATTATTTAGAGACTAATCCATTCATCACTGGATCTTTGGGAACAGAGTTTGTTTCAGGTTCTTTGGTATTGCAATAAGTGCTGTTCAAATAGAGTATTTTTTTGCGGTCTTTTTTTTAAATTAATAAAGTATTTTTTTCTGTTACATGTAAAGATAGTTCTCATCTTTTGTTTATACAAGCTTTACAATTTCAGATTTTTCTCCCTCCCTCCCCTCCCATCCCCCTCCCCTAGACAGCAGGTAATCTGATATAGGTTATATGTATATATATAAAATAACATTAATCCTATTTCTGCATTAGTCATGTTATAAGAGAAAAAATCAGAGCACTGATGAAAAACCTCAAAATAGAAAAAAACAACAGCACCAAAAACAAAAGAAATAGTATGGTTCATTTAGCATCTATACTCCAGTTTTTTTTTTATACCCTTTGACCCAGCAATACCACTTTTGGGTCTTTTTCCCAAAGAAATCATGGAAGGGGGAAAGGGACCCACATGTACAAAAATATTTATAGCTGCTCTTTATGTGGTGGCAAGGAATTGGAAGTTGAGGGGGTGCCCATCAATTGGGGAATGGCTGGACAAGTTGTGGTATAAGAATACAATGGAATACTATTGTGCTGTAAGAAATGATGAGCAGGAGGAGTTCAGAGAAACCTGGAAGGTCTTGCATGAGCTGATGATGAGTGAGATGAGCAGAACCAGAAGAACATTGTACACAGCATCATCAACATTGAGTGTTGATCTACTGTGATGGACTATATTCTTCTCACCAATGCAATGGTACAGAAGAGTTCCAGGGAACTCATGATGGAAGAGGATCTCTAAATCCAAGGGAAAAAAAAAAAAGATCAAATAGAGTATTTTTTAAACTGCAAGCTTAAAGATTCCTCATCCATTTCAATAGCAGATGTCAAACTAAACATTTTAGATCTCAAGACACATGCCCAAATTGAGGCTTGTTCTAGATATTGACCTTATTTTCTATTGTAAGTGATGTTTATTTTATCAATTTCCATAAAACATTTGGGAAACATTACTTGATTTCTTCTGTAGATAGATTCAGCGGGTCCTGCATCAACTTATTCAACCCCACCCAAACCCTCTATAAATTACTATAATAGAAAACTGATATGTGATTAATCATTAATTAACCTATTAGTCTAGTTCCCCTGACTATAGTGTTTTAAGGTTTTCTATTGCATTTTAATTGCTTGCCTTTCAATTTTTATAGTATTATATATTGATATTTCAGGAGGCTTAAAAATACGTCAAGAAGTAATTGAGAATCTGATTTTTCTAAGTATATTAGGTCATTTCAGAATCACTGTGACCCATCATCACTAAAGCCACCATAATCAACACAGGAAAAATCCACTTTAGAATTTTAACAGTGGCAGACCAGAAATAACTAACTCACTAGAAACTGTATGGTACAGACTAAGGGAAAGTAAATGAATTCCCGTAGGATTGCCTTACTAAGGACTGAAACATCTGTAGCATGATCATTGCATTGTAGTCTCTGACTCTCCTCCTACCTAAGAGGGAATGTTCTCTGCCAGATGGATTACTAAGAACTGCCCTGTTCTAAAAAGCTGTGATGGGAATTCCAAGACCAACCATATAGAGGTATGCCAGAGCCTGCTTGCAAGGTTTTGCACTTACAAAATATGACTTTTTTTTAAACATGAGTTTTAGCTCTGTGTGTACATGTGCATGTGTGTGCTTTTTTGTCCTCCATTAGATGTGTGTGTGTGTGTATGTATACTCTGTGATCCTTTAGAGTCCCCTGGGTTGTTTGTGATGGCTTTTACAACTATGAGATACATACCCTCTCCCCCCATCCCTTCATCCCTTCTCTCTCTCTCTCTCTCCCCACATATATATATATGTGTGTGTGTATATATATATATATGTATATATATATACACACACACACATATACATATATACATATACACAAATACATGTGAAGTAGGTATATATATATAGTAGGTGTCTATATAGAAAAGTCATATACTTATATATATACATACACGTGTATACTAGGTAAATATGTATAATAAATATATAGCATGCATGTATGCATTTAAATAAACAATATAAAATAAATTGCTACTAATATGACTAGAAGATGACTTTTTCAAACGAGGATTCAGGAAGCTCTATGACTGAATGTTACTGTCACTTAAATTTAGATATTAGTACTTTGTATTATAAGCTGCTTAACTTAGGGCTTTGTATATCAGCATTTTGTAGCAAAGGGAAAAAGTTGATTGAAATTGAAAAATGAATGATGGTGAGTGAGGAAGGCCCAATTCTTGGATTAATGAATTTAGCCATGGTCTGAATTATTTCAAATATGCCATTGTTAATAATAATGGCTTTACAAAAGCTGTGGAGCCACATTAATTAGATCTCTCCCCAGTTTCACAAGTGGGTTTAATTAGTTCAATAATTTTTTGAAATTTGATAAGCTGTAAAACCTTGATCTATTGACTGACTAGTGCTCACAGAAA
This sequence comes from Dromiciops gliroides, assembly GCF_019393635.1. Lineage (NCBI taxonomy): Eukaryota > Metazoa > Chordata > Mammalia > Microbiotheria > Microbiotheriidae > Dromiciops > Dromiciops gliroides. The sequence continues at coordinate 518,354,402 of NC_057863.1, forward strand.
GGCTGTTTTCAGGCCAAGTCTCTGCTGTGTTTTGAGTGTATTGCAACATTCTGTTGAATTGTTTCAGTAGTGTTCAACTCTGAAACACGTCAAATTCAGGGCTTGGGTAAGCAAGCTTGATCGCTAAAGACAGCTACAGGATGCAACAGGTACTTCAAATGATTTCCTTTATGAAGTGTGCAATGTGAGCTGAATTTAGTGAGAGATGGATGATTCACTCTGTGTCTCAGTAGAAGCAGAATTTACATCGACAGTGACTTTACTGTCCTTGTTTGAAGTCTATTTTCAACTATTCTTTTCTTGACTGCAGACCTTAATCTTTTGCAATATGAAAAGTACTGTGAGATGAATATAGACTTTATGCCTACTTATGGGAAAGCTAAATTAATACCTAAGGGATTAACCCCACTGCAGAGGGTGATAATTATTATTATAGTCATTATAATAATGTACTCCTTCCACTATAGCTCTTACAAACAGGTTGTCTGTTAAAGTTCACTTTCTTTGGAACAAGAAAATATGACCTGATTTAATTACACTGTTATTTATCTATTTGAATCCTTCCAAATTCTTTCTAATTATATGGAAGATGGAGTAGGTCAACATTACTATGCATTGTCCAAGAAAGTCTAAATGGTCAAATGATAATCTGCCATATTATTGATAGATAGGAGAATGGGGGAAAGAGTAGAAAAAGGATATAATTTTAATATAAAATCAAACTTCATTCCTAGAATAGAGGTATTTATTTCACTGATAGAAGGTAATAGTGTTATTATTATTTTTTAAAATGAGTGCCTGCTTTGCTTATAGTACTATTCTCAGAACTAAGATCATAGGCTTATGAATTAAGAGCTAAAAGAAACCTCAGAGGGCATCTACTCAAGTACTTTCACTTTATAGATGAGGAAACTGAGATACTGGGAGGTTGTGACTTGGCCAGGGTCACTCAGGCAGTAAATGAGGGACATGAGGTTTAAACACAAGTCTTCTGATTTGAGCACCATTTCTCTTTCCATTATACTATGTTGCTTTCATATTACAAACAAAATGTACTCCCTTCCTTTAAGGGAGTTACGTCGGAGAAAATGGCAAGAAAATGATTTGTCCTTTATAGAAATAGAAAAAGAAAAAGAAAAGAATTATTGAGTCACACCCATCTGTAATTCAAATGAACAAATACACATTGTCATTACTCTTTAGCATTGTGTTAGTCAGTTTTGGGGAGGGGACATGAAAAATATTTATCTCTTATCTGTATGATACTGGGAATGTGAACTTTATTCAGAATTATATCATGGCCTGATTCTCAAAATAATAACATCAGACAACTGTTTACATTCCTGGAGACTCCTGCTGTGAACTATTTTACCAAAAAATAGTGGTGGAGGTAAGATCTGGAGAATTAGTTTACATAACCAACAGAAAGGTTCCCTGCTGAATGTTAAACCCCTCTATGTACTATTCTCACTTGGATCCAAGTATTTAAACAGAGCTTTTTTAAAAATCACAGAAAAATCATTTAAGTCAAGTTACAGAAATATTCCACTATAGGCACATTGTATTATTCTTTTTCCTCAAAGCATTAAAGGCCTCCTTTGAGCATCAGTCTGTGTTATTTTTCTAATAGGACACAGCTTCATTATATGGACCCAAAAGGTGCCACCTAAATCCTGCAGAAATCTTCAGACAAAATGAAATAACTAAAGAGGTCACTTTGAAAGCTTTTATATATGTTATCCACATCTATCAGAGATCTCACCCCTATTCAAAGAGCCAGCAGGTAATTGAACATCCTTGAATATAACCTTTATTCCTACAGAAAAGCATGAAACCAAATTACAGCCCAAGAGAATTCTCCTTCCACCCACACATGTACACCTCTGGCCAAAATTTCATGTAAAAGGAAATCAGAAAAAAATCTAAAAACATACAATTTAACTTAATGCCAAAAATACCACATCCCAAAGCAAAACTCTTCTTAAATTTGTATAAATGTTACAAATGATTAGAAAAATCATTAATTTGTTTCATTTTATAGCTTATGGAACTAAGGACCAGAAAGAAGATGAGACTTGCTCCAGAAAGTATAACTGACGATTTGTAGTTAAGGGATTAAAATCCCAATCTAGAGCAATTTTTAGTTAGGTGTGGTAACCTCCAAAGTACACTGAATGAAATTTATTTGTTTGCCCAATGCTTGAAAGGATAGAAGTAGAGTTCAAGATACCAAAATGGGAAAAGAGTTCATCAATTTAAAGACTGATTTATAATACCCTTTCTTTTCCTAATTTTTAATGGAGAAAAAACCCCCTTAATTGAAGCAGCATTTATCATTGTCCAGTAAAGAGTATAATAATAACAAGCAGTGTGGCTTAATAGATAGAGGACTGGTTTGAACCCAGGAAGGATTTGAGTTCAAGTCCTGCTTGTGACACATACTGGCTGTGTGATTGATTTATAGCAAGTCACTTAAACTTTCAGTGTTCCAGGCACCTCTCTAAGGTTAAAATTTTCAAAGTCAAAGGAGCCCTGGATTTATAAAAGCAATTTTTCACCCAGGATTTCCTGATACCAATAAAATTAAAGGTCCAATCCTTATTTCCCATTCCTATATACAATGTCAATGAGAGCTAACATTGTACATAAAGTTTCCAATTCATTTTATATCCATTATCCCATTTTATCCTCTCAACAACCTTGTGAGGTAGATGTTATGATTATTCCCATTTAAAAGATGAGGAAAAGAAGCTCGACAGAGATTAAGTGATATACTCAATAGACAAGGTTTTACCTAATAGGTAATTTGGAAAGAGAGTTAGCTTTGAGGGGAGGATGTACTTTTTTTTTGGAATTTTGAGTTTGAGATTCTGGTCAGACATCCAAATGAATACTGTCTGGCATGAAAAATCACATAAGACAATGGCTTTTGAATCATGGGACCTAGGTTCAATCTTAGGAATGCCAGATTAGCTCTGTGGCATGAGGCAAATTACCTAATACAGCAATTCTGTAGATTGTAAAGTGAGAAAATTGGACTATTTCGCTTAAAATATCCTTCCAGGTCAAATTATTGAAATGTGATACAGTACCTAATACTGGATCAATAAAGAGCTTAAGGCTGGCTACAGAGATCTGAGAGTCATCTAAGAGGGGACAATGATCTCATGAGAGTGAATAAAATTATGAAGGATAAGAATGTAGAGAGAGAAAAGTACCAAGAGCAAAAGAGTCTCGGGGACACATCTTTGGAGTTGGGAGGAGGGTAATAAACTGTTGAAAGATTCTGAAAAGATGTGGCTAGACAGAAAATAAAAGGTCCAGGAACAGTCAATATTCCAGAAGCCAAGAGAAGAGAGATAACCAAGAAAAATGAATGAGGACAGATAACAGTATCAGAGGATGCAGAAAATTCCACTGGTTGTAACAATTAGAAAGCAATGTGTTTGGTAGAGTGGGAGAATGAAGTCAAGTTGAATGTGGCTGGGGTGTGATTGAAAGCTCTTAGGAATTTACATTTAGAGTTGCAAGGACCATGGGCAGTCTGGAAGACCTTCATTTTACAGAAAAGGAAACTGATTCCAATTCAGACTAAACAACTCACCCAGGGTCACACTGCTAGTATGCATCTGTGGCAGAATTTGAATCCTGTTCTTCTTGCCTCTGAGTTTAGCATGTTACCCAATATGCTATACTGCTTGGAAGATGAGGAAGTGGAGGTAACACATGCCATATACTCATTCCAGAAGCTTATCAGTGAAAAAGAGGAGAGAAGAGCATGGTACTTAAAAATATAACATAATTAAAGGAAGGTTTATAATTAAAGCATAGAAGATTATTAGGCATATTTAAAGTAAGAATTATGTAGTATTTTATATTATATAAAGAAACATCTATATTTTTACAACAATTATAATATTTCCCCCCAAGGACTATCTTTGCTGTAGGATTTTTTTTTAGGCAATGGGGGTTAAGTGACTTGCCTACGGTCACACAGCTAGTAAGTGTCAAGTGTCTGAGGCCGGATTTGAACTCAGGTACTCCTGAATCCAGGGCCAGTGCTTTAACCACTGCGCCATCTAGCTGCCCCTGCTGTAGGATTTTAATTGAGTGAAAAAAAAATTTTGTACTATAATGTTAAATGTTCAATAACTTAGATAACTGAATGGTAAACATAAAAGATAATGATTTTTGCAAGGAAAGTTATAAATGAAGTCTATTCATTGAGAGTTGGAAGGGATGTTATAGGTAACCTAGCCCAAACTCTCATTTTACTGATGAGCAAAATTAAGTCCTTGAGATAGAGTCCCAACATCACACAGCTAGTTAGTGGCAGAGTTGGGATTTTAACTGAGGTTTTCTTACTCCAAATTAAGTGCTCTTTCTGCTATAGATGTTGCCTGCCAATCAGCATTAGATAATAACTTTATTCAGGTCTATAAATTTATGGTCATTGAGGATAGAAGAGAAAGTTTATATTCATGAAACAACTAGGAAAACTATGAAAAAGAATATGATCATGTGATGAATCTCAAGGGAAATATTATTGTGAACCAGAATAGTCCTAGAATCATAGACCATTAGAGAATCATATTAATAAATATCTATAGGAGCAGCTAGGTGGAGCAGTGGATAGAGCACCGGCCCTGGAGTCAGGAGGACCTGAGTTCAAATCTGGTCTCAGACACTTAATACTTACTAGCTATGTGACCCTGGGCAAGTCACAACCGCAATTGCCTCACTAAAATAAATAAATAAATAAATATATATATATATATATATATATATATATATATATATATATATATATATATATATATATATATATATATATATATATATACACATATATTTTTTTTCAGAATTGTACAGCAAGATGGTAAATTAGATAGAGAAGTGGGCCTGGAGTCAGAAGACTTGAGTTTAAATCCCACCTCAGACATTTGCTCTGTGACCCTGGGAAAAATCAACCCCTTCCTGTTTCAGTTTCCTCAACTATAAAATGTAGATACTAAAAGCACAAACCTCCCAGGGTTATCATGAGCATCAAATAAGACAATATTTGTAAAGCACTTGGCACAGTGTCTGGCAAATAGTAGGTGCTTAACAAATGCTTCCTTCTTTCCTTCCTTCCAAAACAATATTTTACATATGGGGAAACTGAGACCAAGAGTGGTGAAGTGACTTGCCAAAAGTTTTGTAAAAAGTCATAGAAGTGGTTCTCAAGATACCAAGTTCAGTATTTTTCTCCAATTATTCGATTTACCTAATGCTTCTCCTTTTCTTCTCTGTATAGATTTTTTTTTCGGGGCAATGGGGGTTAAGTGACTTTCCCAGGGTCACACAGCTAGTCAGTGTCAAGTGTCTGAGGCTGGATTTGAACTCAGGTCCTCCTGAATCCAGGGCTGGTGCTTTATCCACTGTGCCACCTAGCTGCCCCCCTCTCTGTACAGATTTTTAACCATTATCCTCCATGTTTCCATCCATTCATCCGTACCCTACCACCCCTAGTTCCCACTTAATAACTGCTATGGTTTACCTGTGTAATATAAAGATAAAGGAGAAGGGCTGCATCCTTATGTTATCTGACACATAAGAGAACAAAGCGACCAGTAGGAAGGGAGGACACATGGAAGAGCAAAGTAGAGAACCTTAAAGGATGAGGATGGATTCAGAGAATTATCTAAAACAGGTGTCTAACCAGATGGGGGCAGATAAATTTAAGTGATGAGCCAGTCAGCTTCTTCCCCTCTATACCAGGAATGTGGAGGGGAAAGGAAGGCAGAAGAGAAAAGAGAAGATTTTTTGATACCCTGCATACCACAGAAATGATTGATAACTTCTCCTTTTATAAATTTTAATACTTAAGTGTTTTCCCAAGTCGTTCCTTCATTGGAGTGAAATTCTCACTAGTAGGTTCCAAGTATCATGGATATAGACATGGAAAGAATCTTAAGGGTCATCTAGTTAAACTCTCTCATTTTTCTCTTGAGGAACACGAGGCTTATTAACGTAAAATGACTTTCCCTAGGACATATGCTTAGTAGCAGATCTTCTATTTGAACTTGGGGTCTGGTGATTTTGACTCTTCTCATTTCCTACTCCACCATACTTCGTATCCTATTCAGGATTAGAAGGAGAGCTAAATCTCTAATTCTGTGTCTCTTCTGATAATCATTGAATCAGTAATTTTTGAGCATAGATCATACTAAGATATTTACTGAGGTAAACCAAATTGCAGTGAGATATAGGAATAAGTGCATTGGATTAGGAGTCAAGGATATTGGGTTCCTATACTAATCTTGCCACTAAGTGACTATGTGATCTCTAACAAGGTATTTTACTTCCTGGGTCCTCATTTTGTTCATCTATAAAATTGTATTATATATTCAATAAGGTGTTTTTTTCCAGCTCTAACAATCTATGAATATGTTTTAGTTCTTTCTTTAACCCAATTTGTAGCCTGCAGTTTTAAATTGAGAGCAAAATTCTCTAAACTTACATCTGATATAGGAATCTGGAATATGAGGCATATTGAGTAATTGGTAGATTAGTTCAGTAATTAATCTACTGCTGACCTGTTCATGATATATTATTAAGATTCAATTCCCATCCTTCCTAAAATGGATCCTTTTACTTGTTTGGCAAAATTCATGCAGTGATCTACATAATAATACCTTAAGATAGGAAATTTCCTTTTGTAAGTAGTATTAATGTTTCTACATATATAATGATGAAATGTTGTTTATAATGAGTGCCTCAATTTACACTAAGGGTATCTTTTTCATGCTGGAAACAAATGACAGAACAGTTAAGCTATTAGAGTGTTTCACAAGTCAGCTAGGTAGATAGAATAAAATAATTAAACTTGTTTGGCTTGAATGAGGAGTAATATGATTAATGTCTTCATGCATTAGAAAGGGTAGAAAAATATTTAGGAAAGAAATAATGAGATGATATTGTAATAAAGCAAATACTTTCTAATTACAGAGGAATGTTACTGACAGTGAAGTTAAGCCTTTCTTAGAACAGACAGGCTCGTATTTCCAATGTCATTTTATGGATGGACATTATGGAAACCAGGAATAGATTTTTCATTATTCTTTGCGATTCTCCAAATATGTATTAAGCACTTGTTCTGTGTTCATCAGTATTTTAGGGATTGAAATAATAAGTATAGAGATGAATCAAGTATAAAGTATAGTATCTACCCTTTAGGGGCTTATAATCAAGTTGGGGAATATAGCAATGAAAGTAACTGGCATTTTCATAGTGTTTTAAGGTTTGCAAAATATTTTACATTAATCATCTATTTTGATCCTCATAGGAACCTTGTGAAGTAAGTGCTATTATTGCCCCCATTAAATATGTGTGTGTTTATGTAAAACACACTGAAATCCTTATGCTCTAATCAAATCTAATCTAAACAACATTTTTTAGCATATATAGTTGGCAGGCATAGTGTTAAGTGCTGGGGATACAAAGAAAGTTAAAAACAGTCCCTGCTATCAAGGAATTCAGAGTACAATGGAGAAGACAAAATGGAAGCAGATACGTATATACAAAATGTATCCGGGGTAACTTGGAGGTAATCTCAGAGGGAAGGCACTATCATTGGAAGGGACTACAGAAAGGCTTCTTAAACAAAGTAAAATATAAACTGAATATTAAAGAAACCAATGGAGCTAGGAAGTAGAGATAAAGAGAGAGAACATTCCAATTATGGGAAATAGCTAGTTAAAAGCGTAGACTTGGGATGTGTAAAGCATGTGCAAAGAAAAGCAAGAAGGTCAGTATTACTGAATCACTGAATACATGGAGGCAAAGGAAGTATAAGACTGGAAAGGTGGGAAGGTGTGAGCTTATGAAGGGTTTTGAAAACCAAACAGAGAATTTTAAATTTGATCATGCCACTGTAGAGGCATCTTAGAGTTGAAGACCAGTTCTGATGCTGACAATGAATTTCACCTTCTCAAGGACTGAGGGAAGCACTGCCCCCCCAAAAAAACCAAAAGTCTATTCTTTCTTCAACTTCCCTTCCCAATACTTGTCTGTCCCAACACTATAATATGATCTACTATTTAGAGTAATGTGAATTCTGCCTCAAACACCAAGAAACCAGGGCTTAATTAGAGATAGATATAAATGTAAATTTAGGTAAAGAACCCAACCCCTACCTAAAAGTTAGGAATTTTCTTAATTGTGAAATAAACATGATTTTGAATAAATTCATAACTTTTTTGTTTAATATAAACAAAATCCCCAAAGAAGAAAATTATGTAGCCCTGAGGTTTAAAATGAGCTTACATAAATTTAATATACATATAAATACAAGTGCACGCACATATATATGCACATATGTGTATATATAAACACACATGCCTATATATTCATACATATACATATGGTATATGTCATCAGCTTAGAGATGATAATTAAACTCATGTGAGCAGATGAGGTTGCCAAAACAAAATGTATAGAAAGAGAAGATCCAAGATGGATTCTTGGGAAAAACATTGCAGTTAGGGGGAAACATGTTGTGAATGAAGGTTCAACACAGAAGGATATGAACAAGAATCACAAATGTGTGGATGAGTTACATTCTACATAGGATGAACTACTAATATAGATGACAACTTAAATAAATTCAAGTATCAAAGTCTGTGAATATAAATAAAGATTTTTAACTATGTAAAAGGGTTCCTTCCTCCACATCTCTTGACATTATAGCAAACTAGTAGGGCATGTGGGCTCTCTACTGGTTATCCTTTGCTTTCCCTATTTAAGTAACCTCCTTCTTTTCCTGTCATACATCTTATAATGGCATACTTTATGCCATTTCTTATATCCATAGACTACCTGAGATTTTCAAAATAATTGGAAGTCAAACTTAACAATAAAGAAAAATCTGAAGAGGCTGATTTCCCCTAAAGCTGCACAGAATTTGTCAAATAGCCAGAAATAACTCACCTCTCAAGTTCCAGAACTTCTTTCACTAAGCCATGCTGCTGCTTATTAGGATCATTTTTTTTTTTGGAAACACTGAAAAAGGCAAAATAGGTTTATATGCTCTATTGCCTGTCTCTGAATCCTGTTTTATGTCTCAAGAGTGACATTAAATGTCATATGCATTTGTGCAAGGTACATCTTTTTAGCTGAGCCTTCCCTAGTGGAGAGACAAGTTACAGTTATGGCTTTTTGTTGCTCTTTTTATTAACATTAATGGTTGTAACCTTTATATTAGACAGTATCTCAGGAGTGTGTTTTATATTTGAGTATATTTTGTAAGTTTAAAAATTAAATAAAATAAATACATTTAATGATAGATACTGAATTATTTTTATTACAAGGTAAATAATGGATGCAAACCTTATAAATATGTGACAAATGAAATTGAGGATTCTGAGAGAAAAAATAATAGATGCCTACCTTTCTTTAAAAAGGGTTTTATTCATCCATAGCACATATACCTTCTTACTCTTTGTACTGACATTGCATTTCAACATTTTTGTGATCATACTGTTTATTTCCATCATTTCAACCAAAATCAGAATTATATTAATGGGAAGATACAGATATTTCACAGGCATAAATTCTAGCAGCTCAATTGAAACTTACAATCTCATATTTCCCAGACTTAAAGGACAAAGAATTTTTTAGCATCTTGTAGAGATTTAATTCTTTTACATTTACTCTTGTTGTTCTTAGTATTCAGAATTATGATGAAAAAATTATCAAATGAAACACAATTAGCAAGTAAACCTTTTGTTTTTCTATGTATTCCTCCAGGAGGGAAAAAAGTTGCCTTTTACAAAATTACAATGTATAAACTGAATTGATTAGAAATACTACATTTGTCAATGGATTTTAAAGCAACACCTATGTTTTACATAAAAAACATTTATAAGAAAAGGATAGAAAACATATGAAATACATGTTGAAGAAAAGAAATATGAGCAACTACCCAAGGAAAAAGAAAAGCGTGTGTGTGTGTGTGTCTGCCCACATGATATGAAGCATCAATGGATAAACTTCATTTACATGTTTTAGTAATCTGAATCCAACAGAATATACATATGTGCTCGTTCCCTTATTCATATGGAGAATGAAAGGAGCATGTTGTGAATGTATTCTAGAATTTCTAATTCAAAATTATGGTAAGTTGGTAAGACAAAATTGGATGAAACATTGAAAATTAGTTACATAAGACAAAGCTTCCTGGAAATGTTTGAATAGGAACCTAGGTGGAGTAGTGGAGAGAGTGCTGGACTTGGAGTCAAGAAGATCTGAGCTCAGATCTCCAATCAAGTATGGCATGACCTTGATAAAGTCAGTCACTTATTGTCTCTCAACCTCAGTTTCCTCATCTGTAAAATGAGGATAATAATAGCACCTACCTGATAGAGTTCTTGTAAGGATCAAGTGAAATAGCACATGTAAAACCCTTTGAAAACCTTAAAACACTACCTAAAGCTTAGTTATATTATTATTACTATTGTGCACATGATGTTCTTTGGGAATCTTAATTCAAAGTAAGCTGTAAAGATTACAAACTCAAGCATCTTTCATTTAATTTATGAGTCAAGTTTCTGACTATTTTCCATTTCATTAGAAAACATTTCAACTGAAACAAATTTCATATCGTTTCTGTGTGCCCAGCAATGGACTTTAGGGATGATGGCTTTGTTCCTGCAAAGCCTCACTGGATTTTTCATTCTTTGATTCATCTTTACCTTCTCCATTTAATCCAATGAGAGCTGTGGTTAAGGAGAATAAGTTCTGCTTTACAGTTTTTCAATGAAAATTATCATATTATGTCAGAGCAGAAAAAGACCTTAGGGATCATTTAGGCTAAACTTTCCATTTGACAGAGAAGAATACTGAGTCTTCAAGAGTTTATGTGACTTGGCAAAGAAGATAAAATTAGTTAGTGCCTCAAATGGGACTTGAGCCCTGGTACCCTCATTTTCAATGAAGCATCTCTTCCATTAAGCCATATAATCATTGCAGTGGAATTACAATAATTTGCTTCTTTTACTTTCATTGAGGAGTAGTAATTTAACATTTCTAGGAATGTTCCATCCTTCAGAGACAAATATATATCAGATTATTCAGAAACCATTTAAAAATAAAACAATAATAACACCCATTAGGGAAATCACAAAGAGCATCATGAGAATAATTTCTTTTCCCTTTTATACCTCATTTTACCCTTGTCTGACATAGTAGTTTTGTGATTGTGGATGAGTCACTTAACCCTTTAGTCCCCTATGCAAACCTCTAAGCCTATAAGTTGAGGAGATGCTGAGCTGCATCTGTAGGGTGTGCTTCCTTATCCACATATTTCCTTCTATGGATGTAATATGTTAAGTCCTAATATCCCATACCTCATTAAGCTTTACAGATTCTTTCCTCAGGGTCATAATGGTGTCTATATTCTATATTACTAATTACTTGTGGCAGTACTTCAAAATATCAATCATTTCCTAATTATATATATATATTTACAAATGTAGAGACAATAGCTTTGTGCTATAGTAGTCAGTTTGGGTTCCAAAACACTACATCATGTAGTAGCCAGTCTTTTGGTGATGAGCTCCTTTAAACTTTACAGGTCTGATCTGCCAAACACTAACTCCACTAAATTCTTTCCAGCTTGGCAGAGAGATAGACTCCATGCTTCACTGATAAAAGCGAGGGTCATCTCCACATGCTAGAATAAAGCTCTAGAGTATACCTTGAATAGAGCCCATGAATTTACTGTAAACATAACTTCAAAGTTATCTAAATTTCATACTAATGCTTTGAGAAAAAGGTACAAGAAATGATGCACTCCAATGTGCTTTGGACACTCCCACTTTAAAGTACTTCTCACCTTTATTAAATGGCAACCTGAGTAAACTTTACAGTACTTACAGGCTCCTCTGGGTAATTAATAATGCCTCACGTTTACAATAACTCATGGAAAAAAATAGGACAAGGGTCTCTTGTGACCAGAATGAAATTAACTTGTGTAACTTTTGACATAGGATCCAAAAAAACTTCAATTCATTATATTCCTTTGGGGTGAAAGACCTTCACATTAAGTCAAAAAAATGTAATGCAGAGGTTTTTCTGTACAGCCTTCAGGAAGACATACATGTTCTTGAATTGTTCAGTGTCAAAGGAAGTCAGTATTATTATTGAACATTATCTCTTCCTTTTCTATAAATTATTCTCTCTCTTCTACAGTAACTTTGTCTTATCTGTCAATCAATCAAGAAGTATTTATTAGGCAGCTACTATGTGATAGGAACAGTATTAGGCATAAGGGAGGCAAAGAAAAATAAGAAATAATCCCTGCCCTTAAAAAGCTTACATTTCTATTGGTGGGAAATAATGCATACAAATAAATGTGAGATAAATAAAAGTTAATATGGGAGGGAGGAAGCACTAGAAACTGGGTGGGGTAGCTAGGAAAGGCTTCATGTAAAAGAGAATCTTGGCCTTGTTTGTGCCACAGACCTTTTATCCATATGGCAAAGTCTATCAACCATTCTCAGAATAATGTTTTTAAACAAAGGAAGTAAGGTGAAACAATGCATAGAGCACTCTTCCTGGAGTTAGGAACTCCTAAATTTCATCCAGCCCCTGACACCTACTAGCTTTGAGAGCCTGGGTAAGTCACTTAATCTCTGTCTCCATTCCTCACCTATAAAATGGGAATAATAATAATAATAATAACTCCCTCCCAGAGTTGTTGTAATAATAGAATGAGATATTTGTAAAGCAGTTTGCAAACATTAAAATGCTATATAAATGATATTGTTATTATTAAATCAATTAAATATGTAGAGTTACATAAGAAATTATATTGAAATATAACTATCAATATGGGTTTTTTTTGTTTTTTTAGTGAGGCAATTGGGGTTAAGTGACTTGCCCAGGGTCACACAGCTAGTAAGTATTAAGTGTCTGAGGCCAGATTTGAACTCAGGTGCTCCTGATTGTAGAAGGTAGGGTTTGTGCCTTTGAACTTTGAAGTTAACACTGGATTCTAAGAGACAGAGGAAAAGAGGAAGTGTGTTCAGGAAGCAGGGTGCTAAAAAGAATTTAATAACTCCCTTTCAAAGGAATTTGCATTATTGGCATTTTCTCTATCACTTTCTTCATTCTCGACAATCAGCAAAACAATAAATCAATTTGGATTTGGGGTGTCTTTTGATTCCTGGGGTGTAAATAAATGCTCACACTGAAAATTAGCAATTGGACCAGTCTCTTCTTCCAGCTGGCTCCAGCACACCTCTGAGTCCAGATATGGCTGACAGCTAGTACAAAGGCAAGGACATTGGAAATGAAGTATCATGTTTCAAAAATAGCAAGGAGGTCAGCATAGTTAGAACATAGAATGAATGTTATGAATTAATGCAAGCAGTGACAGAAAGGTAAGTTGTGGTAAGGTTTTGAGAAAGTTTAAATGCCAAATGGGAGTTTGTTTATTGGAACATAGATCTAGAGCTGGAAGGGATGTCAGATGCTATCTAATTTAATCCTCTCATTTCATAGGTGAGCAGAGTGAGGTCCAAGAAATTTAATTGGTTTGCTTGCCCAAGTTCACAAAAGTAGTAAATGTGAGATCTTTTGACTTCAGAGTCAGCATTCCTTCCACTGCATCATGATGTGTTCCATCGTGAAGTTACAGGGTGCCTCTTAGTTTACCCAGTAAAGGAGTGATGTGGTACAAACTGTGCTTTTAGAAAATCACTTTGGCAGCCATGTGAAGAACAGGTTAAAGAACAGAAAAACTTCAGGCAAGGAAGTTGTCATACATAAATATGTTGCTTACTGTTTCTGCTGTTGAAACTGATTTTGAAGGGGTTTGATGCGTTTTCCCCCTCCAATCAACTTAATTTGGCTGCTTTCCCCTCTAAGGCTGACTGTATTCAGAAGTCATGTGTTCATACACGAGGAAAATGAAGCCTAGAGAGGTGGTTACCTTGCCCCAAATCATACTGGTTATAAGTAGCAAAGCTAGCCATTGAATCTAGATAACTTGAACCAAATTCATTGATCTTTACCCTGTATCCCTCTACATTTTTACTATTCACAGAACCTGGATTTCATCTCAGACATGTTACCAAAGCACAGAGCCCACACCATCCCAATGCATGCCCCAGCACCTGCCTGAAAATGAATAAATTCATATTGTCCTTGCTATGCACTATAAGAATTTTATTATGTTAATTGAAGATAGAATAATTATGTTGTAGTCTACATATGTTCTTTAAAATTCAAATAAGAATATATATCACCTGTGGGATGGTTGAACCTTTGGGCACTTTTGAGCCTTTCTAAATAACTGCAAATGGCATAAAGTATAGCCCACAATGAGTTTACTTCCTAGAATACTTCAAATTTTTACATTAAATTATTGTAATTAAAAATATTTAGCTAATTTCTTTCATTTTTTTTCCTTTTAACTAATTCATGTTTCAAGAACAACCTAAAGTTTAAAAAAATTATTAATTTGGGGGAATAAGGAAGTAAAGGTTATACAAGAAGAAAAGTAGGGGGTATTTTTAGTTCTTTTCATGGATGAGAAAATATCTGAAAAGCCTGATTAGTCATGGGGAAGGTGTTAAATAGAGTTTCACTAAAGCACATTTCAAAAAGCAGTTGGAATCATTATGGAAATAAATACAATTTAGAATGTTTTATAGTATTCAACAGATTTTAGCTTTCATGATATTTTATTTGAAAGACCATGGGTGGCATTTTTAAGTAGTTAAAATGTAATCGGAACCTATTAACACAGAGCTTTTGATAGTAGTATCATGAAATGATACCTTTTAAATTGGAAATGAATTATAGTTAATCCCAACCCTGAGATTGAGCCTCAGTTTTAAGATTTTAAAATAGAATATAAAACTAAAGTAATATCAGGGTCTTCCAGACATGTAAGTTAGGGTTATTAATATTTTAAGAAAGCAGAAAGCTTTTTAGATTAAAAAAAAACCCTCTGGTTTTTACTTATCTAAGGACATACATCAAATTGGCAACAAATTATCAGAACCTTAATTTTAAGGGAATTCTAAGGGAACACCAAAGTACAATCTGTAAACCCCAAATGGATATGATATTCCCAAATCAATCTAGAATCTTACAAATCAGTTTTATGGGGCCTTTCTTTTATCTTTGAACTTCTCAATTTATATAAGTGGCAGTAGAATCCCTCCGTCAATGGTATGGACACTTTAGTCACTTTTTTCACACAATTCCAAATTACTTTTCAGAATGCTTGGACCAATTTGCAGCTCCAAAAATAGTGCATCAATGCACTCATCTTTCTAAAACTCTTGTCCCTCAACATTGACTATTCTGATTTTGTGTCATTGCCAATTTTCTAGGTATATTTAATACAGTCCAATCAATCAGTATTTATTAAGCACATTCTGTGTACCAGGCACTGTGCTAGTCTCTAAGAGAAGAGGCAAAACACAGTCTCTATACTTATAGAGGTGACTATTTAATGGCAGAGAAAACATGCAAACAAATCTATACAAACAAGCTATTTATAGGATAAATAGGATTTAATTAACAGAGGAATTGGGAAAGGCACCCTGTAAAAGACAGCATTTTAGTTAGAGCTTAGAGGAAGCCAAGGAAGTTAGTAGGGAGAATTGAGGAGGGAGAGCATTCTAGGCATGGGAGATAGCAAGAGAAAATGCCTAAAGCAGTTCTAAATGACAGTAAATTAAGTGGATTAGTTCTGATACATCATAGCTTTAAAAAATATTTTATTTTCCCCATATATATAAAAACAATTTAAAACATTTTTTAAAATTTTGAATTCCAAATTTTAACATTCCCACCCTCTTCTCCTTTCTCTGATATAGGTTATGCATGCATAATCATGTAAAACATTTCACTATTAGGCATTTTGTGGAAGAAAACTTGAACAAGAACAACAACAACAAAAAAATGAAAAATGCTATTCTTTAGTCTCTACTCAGATACTTTTGTATTTAACACAAAGATCCAAGCTTTTAGAACAAAAAAATCATTCTTTGACAAAGACTACTAGGAAAACTGGAAAATGGCATGGCAGAAACTAAGTATATAGAGCAACATCTCACACTGTATACCAAGATAAGTTCACAAGAGGTACATGATTTAGACATAAAGAGTGATGGGGGCAGCTAGGTGGTGCAGTGGATAAAGCAACAGTCCTGGATTCAGGAGGATCTGAGTTCAAATCCCAGGATCAGACACTTGAGACTTACTAGCTGTGTGACCTTGGGCAAGTCACTTAACCCTCATTGCCCCCCCTCACATACACAAAAGAGTGATGCCATAAGCAAATCAGGAAAGTATAGATTACCTGTCAGATCTATGCATAAGGGAAGAATTTAGGACCAAAAAAAAAATAGAGAGAGAGCATTATAAAATATAAAATGAATAATTTTATATGAAATTAATTTTTTTCACAAGAAAAACCAATACAACCCAAATTAGAAGGAAACTTGAAGGGGAAATTACAGAAAGTATCTCTGATAAAGGCCTCATTTTTCAAATACATAGAGAACTGAATCAGATTTATAAGAATACAAGTCATTCCCCAATTGATAAATGATCAAGGCATAAGAACAGGAAGTTTTAAGACAAAAAAAAATCAAAGTTTTCTATAGTCATGAGAAAAAAATACTCTAAATCATTATTGATTAGAGAAATATAGACCCCTTGTGGGAAGTAGTACTTGAGATGAACTCTAAAGAAGGTAGAGATCCAATGAAGCAGGGGTAAGAAAATGCATACTAGGCATAGAGAGAAGCCTGATCAAAGCATAAAGACTGGAGGAGTGTTTTCCGAAGTAGACCACTCACTAAAGCTGGGATATAGAATGTGATGATGAGTAATGTGTCATAACCCTGGGTAGGATATAGTAAATGTCAACCAAAAAAGCTTGCAATTGATCCTAAAGGTAACAAAAGACTTTTGAAGTTTGTTTTTTTCAGTATTTAATTTTCAATAGTAGATGTGGAACATTTCAAAATATTTGCCTTACATTTGATTAGTACATTAAATGCAGTATCTTTCAACAACAACAACAACAAAATTATAATAGAATTTTAAATCTAATCCCAAGAGCTCAAAATTTATAAAGGGAAATAAATTTAGGGAGAATAATTGGGATTTTTTAGCATATGAAAGAAATTCTCTCCATGCAACTTAAATATAAAGCTCCTTTTGTCACTCATTGTTACTGGGCTGGTTTGCTTAAGTTGATAACTTGGCCATTCCAAGAACAGATTCCACAAAGCTCTAAGCAGTACTTTACCTTTAAATCTTCACTAAGTTATTTCACACGCTTTTTTTTTTCCTTAGCTATTTGAGTCACTCAGTTCTGTCATGAATAGTTCAGTTCTCAGAAAGGGCACAGCACACTTGAAACATTAATTTAGCATTTGAATGATAGAGCTAATGCAACAAGTTTGGGAAATGGCAAGATGTCACATGAGGCCAATAAGAGAAAACTGCCTTTTTCCCCCTACAGAGAAGCCAAGTAATTGTTACTCAGAACACTGGAGGAGAGTCCAATTTTAAACATTTAGTGGAAGTCAGAAAAGCTTGAAGGGCTTCTCTCTAGGGGCACCTTGGAAGAATTCATGTTCCTAAAATAAGAAACATTTATCATGACTCTGAGTGCAGGGGGTGGGTTTCATGCAAGTGTCAAGCATATTGAACACCAATGAACTTTGCTGGCACTAATGGCCACTATGTTTTCATTTGTCAGTATCAGTTCCTCTAAAGGCTATTCTTTCCATGGGGAAAAACAAAAATGAGCAAAGAAAAAAACTTCTTGAAGAGACACTAATATCTTGCAGAGTTGCGAAATTCTGAGAGAGAAATATACTAGGATAAAATTACTATGGATTCTGCAGTTTAGGATGGAAGGTAAATTGAGTATCATAAGGTTAATTAGTCGAAGATATTTTGAGATTGAAACTTATCTAAAATCTGAAACTCTTTCTATCCAATAAGCAAAGATTGCATAGTACAGTATTGGCTTGGTTTTTTGGGTTTTTGTCTGAGGTGAGTCAAATTTCCAGACTTGGATGAGTCTAGAGACTGATTTATCTTCAAAGGCATTTAACAGTTTAAGACTAAATAAGCAATTTTGTTTTCATGGGAGTTGGAAAGAACCAGTGATATATCACCTTGATCCACATTCTCTGACTTGAATCAGGCCAACTTCCAAGTAAAGCCAAAATGACGATGGTTAACTCCTTTTGATTGAAAATCTCAAGTTTTATAATATAAAAATGATTATTTTGGGTCAAATTTCAAACATAATTTCCAACTAAGCTTAAAACTTTTATTGTTGAAACACTAAAAAGAATGAACATATCAATTGTCACAACAATTTATTTGTTTGGTCCTTTGAGATATTCTTAAATTCTGTTACTTTTAGTGTTTAATGCTGAATTTTCCCTTTGAGGAATCACAATGATCTTGAAAAATCCTGCTTTCTTTGAGCCACTCTATGTTGTCTTCTGCATGTGCTCTTCTCTTTGCTCCTCCTATGTCATTCAAAAATAATCACAGGGGACAGCTAGGTGGCACATTGGATAAAGCACCAGCCCTGGATTCAGGAGGACCTGAGTTCAAACCCAGCTTCAGACACTTGACACTTACTAGCTGTGTGACCCTGGGCAAGTCACTTAACTCATTACCCTGCAAACAAATAAACAAACAAAAGCAAAAAGTAATAAATGACTTTTTTATGTGTCCTGAATCTAAGCAGAATATCTTATCCATATCAAACAATTAATAAATGTTTTTGTTGAATAGAACAGAGAGAAGTCCCATTTACAAAGTAAGTACAAGGTTGTATTGGCAGCGACTGGCAGGGAGAATTAGTCATTGTAGGGGTCACTGGCAGTAAAAGGTGGTATAAGATCTCAGCTTTGAAAAAAGATTGGGATTCTAAGTTGAAGAGATGAGGAGAGAGGGCATTGCAGACATGGAAAACAACCTGTGCAAAAGCATAGAAATAAGATCTAAGTTGTCATTTATGAGACAGCAAAACACAGTGTGTATGAAAGGGAGCAATGTGCCAGGATGCTGGAGAGGTGGGTTGGAGGCAGATTTTGAAGGGCTTATTTTGTTGGGTATCTCCAATGGTGGTATGGAGCCACCATAGCTTTTTGAGCAAGGGGGTGACATGGTTGGAAGTGTACTCTGGGAAAATCACTCTGGCAGCTCTGTGGAGGACAGAAGAGCTAGAAAGAATCTTAGATATTATTTAACCCAATCCATTCACCTTGCAGGGAAGGAAGCCAGAACCCAGAAAGCTAATGTTACTGCCTCAATATCACAAAGGTTATAATTAATAGAACCAGGCTTTAAACAGAGGTCTTCTGATTCTAAATCATTTATCATGCTTTTAATCCATGAGAGAGATGACATACAGTGTGAGCTCTCGCTTGTTTTTTCTCCCTATCTTTGCCCCCCTTCTTCTTTTCCCTTTCTTCTTTTTTTCCTTTCCTTTCTTATTTTTCATTCCTGGAGTTTGTTTATAGGGAAAGGTATGGGCCAGCCTGGAGAAGAAGAGATTGAAGATTCAGTGGGGACTGGGATTAATTGGTGGATCAAAGCCCTGGAGGAGGTAGAAAGGTATGAGATCAGCAGCACAGGAGAACCTTAAAAGGGAAAAATAAATTTCCTCCTCAAAAATGAGAGCAATAGAATAAAAAAATGGGGCAGGATACAGAGACATGTTGAGGAAGAGAGGAAATAAATTGAAGGAGCTAATATAATATGGCCTCTATCTCAGCAAATTAGGAGATGAGTTCTCCTGAGAATAAGCAGGGAAGGTTTGGGGCCTTTAGAAGAGTGGAATGGATTTGGAAAAATAACTATTTGGAATGAAATAGGGCATCAATAACAATGAACAAAAAGAATTCTGAACAGCAACGAAAGTGGAGCTGAAGTTAGGTAGTATGAGTACATAATGGACCTAATCAGTAAGTGGGTTTTCTTAAATTAATTTGATTCTTTTCCACTCTTGCTTCATAAAGGTGTTACCTGTTTTTTTGTTTTTGTTTTTTTGGCTTATTTTACAAATAAAAGTAACAATAGCTTTGTTATAAGATTTGATTTTGAGATTTTAAGAGTACCCCTTAAGTCAGTAACATTCTAAGGTGCCCCAAAACTAGAGTTGAAAATTTCTGAATTTGTTCCTGTCCTGCCCCTCTGGGCTTGTCACTTTACTTTTATGCCACTTCCCAGCATATCATTTTCTTTAAGATCTTGTTAACACACTCAAGGTCATTTTCTCTGAAGGTGATTCTTCAAATATATCCTCCTCTCTCTACATCCTGCAAGACCATTTTCTGCTGAAGTCTTACTTATATATCTCCTCACAGTGTGGGGGTGACACTGGACAGCAGAAAAAAGATTCTGACAGATTCTAGCAAGCTAGGAATGTTTAGACAATGGGCCCAGTGCTGCACTGTATGTGTGGTATCCCAGAACCAGACTCCTTAAATTCAGAGAGGCTCAACTCTATAGAGTTAGCCACCAGCTGATGAAGTTTCTTTGTTGTGTATTTGTTTGTTAGCTTTTGTTGGGGGCAACATCAATTCACCAATTCAGAGCTAAGGGGGCACAGAGGAGGTTATGATTTACATCAGTAGAGGGAATACCATGAACAGGGAAGAAATCATGGATTCTTGCAGTATGGGATAATGTAAAACACAATATGCATCTATATGGCTAAACTCCAATTGAGGGAAAAAAATAAAACAGACTGATAAACCTAAGTCTGGGCAGTGTTTCCTTATAACTGTATTATCTCCATCAGCCATTTCAAGGAAAGACATGGAGCCTTACAGTTTACTCACAGCATGGGAAAGGTTTCCAACTGATTCATTTGCTGTTGTGTTTGAAGACTCTCATGTAGACAATGAAAAAACCAGATGGGGGAATTGCCCTAGCTTCAGATTTGAAAGAGAAAACTCCCTGAGGCCATTTCTAGCTCTCACAGGTTGTTTCAGACTTCAGTAGGGAACTAGGAAGGAAGGAAGCCAGGGGATTATTGCCTCTGGAGAGAGAATGAATATGAATAGATCCCCAGGAGAAAAAAAAGCAAAAAAGAGTTATCACAATCTAGTTGGAGAGAAAACACATGTACAAAAGTCATAATGAGCTTCTGATAGATTATTTTTATATAAATATAAAAATCCAGCCATTATCCATCACATGATCTGTTTTGAAATACAGTGTGGTTGGTGGAGTGGGAAAAGCACTGGACTCAGGTCAGAGAACCTGAGTTTGAATCCCAAATCTAGAATTCAGTACCTGTGTGACCTTGGTCAAATCACTTAGCTCTTCTGGCCCTCAGTTTTGTCATCTGAAAATAAAGCTATTGAATTGTTTTGTCCTTCCTTTTTGAAAAGGATTGATGACGTCACAGTTGATGCCTTGACTTGCACATGAATTGGATTTAAGTGAGGCAGAATTGCACAGAGTTATCAGCCTCACTCCCTCTTCTCAGTCACTGAAGTCAAGTGGCAAGACAAAAGTCAAGACCACTGACGATGGCCCAGGATGCAGTGGATGACCTTGGTGTCCTCAATGCTGGGACAAGCTTTAAGTGCTCCACATCACCTGCTTTAGTCTCCTTCATAGCCTTTGGAACAAAATAGCCATTGGATTGGAGAGCCTTTAAGACCCCTTAAATTTCTAACTTGGTAATAAATCAATTAACTGGTAATTTATTAAGTGCCTACCACATGTTGGGCTCTGTGGAAGATGTTGGGAATATAATCACAAAGAATGAAAAATCTCAGCTATCAAAAAGTTTTCATTTTATCAAAGAAGACAGCATGTACCTTATTTAAGTATAGAGATAAAAATATAAGATCTAGCCAGATGAGATATCAGTTATATAGGGAAATCCCTGGTGAGGAAATTCCTACCAATGAAAGTTTGAACCTTTTTTACAACTTAATTCTTGCAATGTTGTTTAAAGTACTGAGAGCTTGATTCAATTGCTTAAGATTACATAGCCAGGAAATGTCAGAGGTAAAATTTGAGGTCTTCCTGTCTTTAAGGCCAGGACTTCCTGTTTCTAAGGCCAACTCTTGGTCCACTATGTCAGGCTTTCTTCCCTTTATAAACACACACATAAAACATGTGTGTAATATGCATCATTTGTGTATGTGTGTATATGTGTATGTGTGTGTGTATATATATATATATACATACATACACACACACACACACACACACAAAATATGTAGGAGGTAGTTATGAAGTAGAGACATCTCCAAAATTGAAGCTGAGTAGCTCAGAAATCTATCAGTAAGGTGTAATGGATTAAACATAGAATTTATTCTGGACCAGTCTTGTGATTTATTTAGTGAGGGAAACTCTTTAAATGGAAGCACCCTCTAACAAAGGAGATTTGAATCTGTGATTTCATCTCCTTAGCAACCTAGTTACCTAGTTGTGTGGAAAGTCCCTGCAGTGATGGAAATCATTAAATTATTAGTGATTTAGACTTAAGGAGTTGCCAAAGGCATCAGGAGAGGCAAAGCCAAGCTTCTATCTACTACTCTCTTGTTGTCTCTACACTATGTGTTGATAAAATAGCATTAAATGAATGTTTAAAATTAGGGTCATTATCGGTAATGAAATTTGAGGATTGCAGATCAAAACACAAATTGAGAAGTTCAGCAATATACTTTATAATGACATTCTAGAATTCAATGGACTTTAGAATTTTGGATCATTGTCTATATTGGCAGATTAACATGGTTTGTAGAAAATTGTAACTGTCTTGTTACTATGCATAAATTCTGAATCTCCTTTCTCACTTTTCCCCCCTCTTTGTGCTGATTTTGTTCACTGGTAATTTTGTGATTGACATATTTTAGCCTATCTACAAACTGGCTCACCATCTGGAACTCAAACATACATTAAACATTTGTGAGTAGAAGATTGTTAAACATGAATAAAGTGACTAAACTAAACATAGGCTGATAGAAGAGAAATACCCATAAAACCAAAGAATTAAATGAATGAAGTGAAGACAATTGATTAATAGAAAGATGATAGATAGATAGATAGACAGACAGACAGATTCATAGATTCAAAATCAATGAAATCATTCTTGGCTAATAGTAGGACCTTAATAAATATTTGTTGATTGAATGATTAATCAATACAACATGACTACTAGTGAGTTAATCAGCCAAATACTAAAGACCTATTCTGAAAGATTTATTTCTATAGTACTAATTGCTTAATTATTTTGAGTTTTTCTTGCATCTTAAACACTGACAAAGATGTTTAGGTCCTATGGTAATTCATTGTTTGAATTTTGAGTATTGATATATTTATTAGTGATTTTAGTATGGATGATAGGTAGTATAGGAAGGTAAAAGGCCTCCTTGACTTGCATTCATGAGAATTATTGGTTCTCATCAGATCCTCCTTAGATGCTTGACCAAGAGTACATTACAACCTTTCAGCCTCAAATCTTTCATCTAGAAAATGGAAATAAATATAACCTATATAACCACTCACTATGTTGTTGGGAGGCCCAACCAAAACAATGCATATAAAGTTTATATAAGTCAGCTATTGTTATTATATGTATGTATATATACCCATAATATATGAATATATCATAACATATACACATACATATATCCATTATATATATCTTCCCTATATATCCATGATAGCGATAGCTGACATGTATATAAGCTTTATAAATATAACATATACAAATAAGCTTTATATATACAAGATTTATATGTACAATATGTGCAATATATACACTGTACAATATATGCAATATAGTTAATATGCCATTTATATATACAATATAAGCTTTATACAAATATATATATTCATTTCTCAGTCAGTTATTATAACTTTTCTCTTAGACATGCTGATTATTTCTTCCTCCCCTAAAAATTGATGTAAAACATTTTAAAATGTATTTATTTTCATTACATTTTAAGTTCTGAGCTGTCTTTTCTCCCTCCCTACTCCACACTAGAGAAGAAAAATAATTTTTTGAATATTTTTTATAAAAAGTTTATAAAAATATTACTGAAGATATGAATGGCAAAAGGAAAAAGAAACAATCCCAGCATAATGGGTGGATTTCCTTTGTAGAGTTTATGAGAAAACGAGAGTGGGCAACAACAGTAACACAAGGTGACAGGAAACAATAGAAAGGTCATCATTTGTGCTAATGAATAGGAATGCCCACAATAAAACAAAAAATCATATAATATTATCAAAGCATTGGGGGTAGCTAGGTGGCGCAGTGGATAAAGCACCAACCCTGAATTCAGGAGGACCTGAGTTCAAATTTGGCCTCAGACACTTGATACTTACTAGCTGTGTGGCCCTGGCCAAGTCACTTAATCCTCATTGTTCCACCAAAAAAAAAAAATTATCAAAGCATCAATTAAAGACATTATAAAATGTAGCTTTCGATTTTTGTTATTGTTTGTGGTCATAATCAGGATACATTATAATTCACACCTTTAGTTATCACTTCAAGACACATAAAACAGCTTTCTTGAAATAACTCTATGAAATTAGTGCTTTGCTATCCACATTTTACAATTGAAGAAAGTGAGGTTCGGAGACTTTCCTGTAATCACAAGGTAACAAGACTCATAGTCAAAACTTGAACCTAGATCCCTGAGTCTAAACACCAATACCCTTTTAAAAATATACTGCTTCTACTATATCACTTTTTTCCTTTCTTCCCAACAGTATATTTGACTTTATGAGAGATGGACTTATATGGTTGCAAACATAGTAGGGTCAGCCGCTCTGATTCTATCAGAATCATTTTATAAGCAAGGATTTTGAACTGTTTTATCAACTAATGTATCATACTTTTCCCAAGCTCTATATCAGTGAATTAATAAATAGAAACTCAAAGTCTTTTTGGTAACCGTTAACTTAAACATAATTATAATCTGCAAATCAGCAGAGATTATCTTTTTTTTAAGGCCAATGAGGGTGGAGTGACTTGCCCAGGGTCACACAGCTAGTAAGTGTCAAGTGTCTGAGGTCAGATTTGAACTCAGGTCCTCCTGAATCCAAGGCCAGGGCTTTATCCACTGTGCCACCTAGCTGCCCCCTGGGATTATCTTTTCTATAAACTATATATATATATATATATATATATATATATATATACACACACAC
Organism: Dromiciops gliroides; assembly: GCF_019393635.1. Lineage (NCBI taxonomy): Eukaryota > Metazoa > Chordata > Mammalia > Microbiotheria > Microbiotheriidae > Dromiciops > Dromiciops gliroides. Next base: position 518,379,629 of record NC_057863.1, read on the forward strand.
ACACCTCTTCTGTCAGTGCTTTCCATAAGGCAAACTGGAAAACAAAAGGAAAGTGTTGAATTTAAAATTAGTTATTTTTTTCCCACTTAGATATAGAAGTTTTAGGATCTAATAGTCTCCTTTTATCCACACTACAAATATGTGCCAATTGTTCTATGGTTATCAAGAATTTAACCAAGTTTGGTATCTTTAAATCTGTTCATCCTTTAACATCTGTGCAACATTTTATTAACAATAGAAAATAATAGCAAACATTTATTTACACAAAAACTCAAATCCCAGATTTAGGTTTTTGGTGCATTAGGAAATGAGAAAAAGGAAATTTTGTCTCTAAATCAATACTAGTGGTTTAACTACCTCATCACTATTATCCCTTTTGAAAGCAGTATTGGGGAGTCTGGGCCTACTAACCATAGGTGTTTAGATGTTTTATGTCATGAACCCCTTCTCAGAGACACATTTTTAAAGGCATAAAACAAATTATATGGGATTTCAAAAGAAGCCAATCATATTGAAATACAGCTATCAAAATTTTACAAAAAGCTATCCACCAATAGCTAAAACCTTAGTTCAGTTCATAGTAATAGAATGTGGTTGCCAAGTATTTCTGTGTTTCTCAATTGAGGTCCAGTCTCCTGTTCAGGATTTCATCTAGATCAATCCCCTCATTGCATTTAAAATGATAACCTGGGGCGGCTAGGTGGTGCAGTGGATAAGGCACCGGCCCTGGATTCAGGAGTACCTGAGTTCAAATCTGGCCTCAGACACTTAACACTTACTAGCTGTGTGACCCTGGGCAAGTCACTTAACCCCAATTGCCTCACTAAAAAAAATAAAAAATAAAAAAATAAAATGATAACCTGAACTTCAAACTCTGATGTAAGGAAGGAAGGCTGCAGATTTCTGAAATGAATGGTTAACATGCAAAATGGTCAATTGTGTTATAAACAACTATCTTTCTGACTCCCTTTGCTGTCTATTCATTACATTTGTCTATCCTTAAGATTTCACCAACTCAAAGAGAAGTGAAAAAGAGATATGTAAAAGAAGGGAATTTTAAGTCTTTTTGTTCCTTGAAGTTTCTGAGATGGCCATAATTTAAGTTTAAGCAGGATATCTGGAAGCATCCCTTTTCTATTAATCCTCAAAAATATTTATCAAGTTCAGGTTTTACATTTTTGCATAGTATTGAAAATGGCAACATTCCTATTCCCAAATAGTTTTTCTGTCCTATGCATGCTTTCAAAGTAACTTTCTATGTCATCTTTGTCACAAGTCTTCTTCCTTTATTCCCTAGTTGAATACTTTCCCTCTTGGACCTCACATAGTACTTTTTTTGTATCTCTTGAATATACTTATCCTTTAGTACTTTGTATTACTGCTATTTTTCATATGTTTATTTGATCATAAGTGCAATGATGGCCAAGGGCCATATCTTAGCTAAACTTTGTATATCTTCCAGTATCTAATGACATATTCTCCTGCACAGTATAGGTACTCAATAGTTGAATGAATAAATTATTGAATGAATCTAATATAAAAAAGATGCTAAAAATAAATCAAAGTAGTATCAGCAACTGAGCAAAATATTGAACAGATACACATATTAAATGAAAAAACGACATTATCTGAAAAGATGGGTATATATACTTAGTGAGATAGAGATTGAAGAAAGACTTTAGAAGTTTCACATTTAAATAATGTAAATGTGAGGTCAAATTTCTCACTAGTCCAAAAAGGTATTCATTTGAAGAACAGAAGGAAGGGTGACTTAAAAGGCAAGATACTCTGCAGAGCCAATGCTGAGCTGATGTCAGTGTATCTGAAATTACAATTGTTGTTCTTCTATGCTTGCCCTCTCCTTTAAAGGACAAGGTTTTGTCCTCCATAAATCTGTGACATTTCTGCCACTAACGTAACTAAGAGATAAGGGTTTTCTTCTCCCATTTCTTCCTATAGTTCATCTTGATTTGTATCAGGTCACATGACTATCTTGTACCATAGTTTTATAAATCACTTTAGAGGAGTTATCTTGACTCTGCAAACTGCATAGGTTATCAGATTCCTACAACACAGCTGATTTTTGTCAACTCAAAGCCAGCTTTTGAGAGCCTTTGTTTTGGGATATGTCTTAACTATAAGTCCTACATTTTATTTTTGTGAGCAACATATTTTTCTTCAAATGTATTCACCTGAATTCATTAGCCCCTTCCTCCTCCCTCTTCCACAAAAAAGATTCTCAACTAAGTTCCTACATCTATGTCTTAATTTAGGATGGAGGTGACCATAGAGTGCTAAATGTTACCCCAACCAAGTATAAACTCTGGTAGATTTCTAACCAACTTAGCTAAGTCTGGGTTTGTGACCAAAAGTATGAATAGCCAGCAAGGATGTTTTCATCCATAAGAAACCCTTGAAAATATTTACTAAGGCTTAGAGTTATTCCTGTCTATTAGTGATTTGGGGAATTATGACACTGATATAATCACAAATCCTTGAGTTTTTAAAGTGAATAGTTTTAAAGCACCATGATATAGTAGACAGAAAGCCAAACTCCAAATCAGAAAGAACTGGCTTCCAGCTAGTTGATGCTGCTACTACTGCTACTACTACTACTACTACTACTACTACTACTACTACTACTACTACTACTACTACTACTACTACTTCTGCTGCTGCTGCTACTACTACTACTACTACTAATAATAATAATAATATCTCTGACAATACTGTATAGTACCTTGAGCTAATCATGTGACTTTCCATTGCCACTAGACAACTCTCTCAAGACCAGTTGAAGAGGGAGTTGGTGTTTACTTGCATTTGTAGAGGGAGTTCCTCATTGGACATTTCTTATAAAATTAAAATACCCTGGGCAGCTAGGTGGCGCAGTGGATAGAGCACCAGCCCTGGAGTCAGGAGTACTTGAGTTCAAATCCGGCCTCAGACACATAACACTTACTAGCTGTGTGACCCTGGGCAAGTCACTTAACCCCAATTGCCTCACTTAAAAAAAACAAAACAAAACAAAACAAAACAAAAAAATTAAAATACCCTTTGACACCCTGCTCTTCCCCCCCACCCCCATCCTTCATGAAGTAAGTATGAGAAAGGAAAATGTAACACTGTTCTTAATGGGACTAAAATGAAGTTTCCAAAAGAACAAGCAGACACTATTTCTCAAAATATATGTTCTGTGGCTCCTTATCCAATACATTCCATTGTCAGAAAATCATTAGTCTCAGGGACTGTAGAAAAACTACAGGAACATGAGAAGAATCTGTGATTTCACAACTTTTTGTGAAAGCACTGTGTGAGAACCTACTCTTGCCAGAACAGATTTTAACCTACAGCTGACTTAGTAGGTATGGCCTAGGAAGCTGTCTGAGTAGAAGACTAATCCAGGATTGGATCAGAAGAAGCATTTGAATCCAGGTCTTCCTGATTCCATGCTGAGCACTCTATGATACACTATGCCATGCTACCTGTGTTGACCAATTATATAGGTAAATTATATATCTACTTAGGGAATCATTTTAAAAAGATAAGAAATATGTATGCTCAAACAGAAATGCAGAAGTGATTATCTCTAGAAAGTAACAGAGTGCACTGACTAGGGCTGGGAGTATAACCCATGATTTCATCAGCAGAAAGAACTCTCAATGCAGAAACTCCTTTCGACCATGAAGAACAAATTAAGCCATGAACAGCTACTAGCTATGTGACCCTGGACAAGTCACTTAACCTTTGTTTGCCTCAGTTTTCTCATCTGCAAAATGAGGATAATGATAACATCTACTTCCCAAGGTTATTGTGAAGATAAAATGAGATGATATTTACAAAGCACTTCGCAAAACTTAAATGCAATATTAGTGCCAGAAATTATTCCTATTCCTCCTCCTCTTCCTCCTTCCCCTCCTCTTCTCACCACCGCCACTACTATTACTATGGTGGCCACCACCACCACCACCACCACTACTACTACTACTACTGATATGGAAAATCACATGTAGCCTCTGACCTTGTCTGTCTCAGACAGACCCTGGCAATGCTGTGTTCTAGCTGCAGGCCTGTGTCCCATCACTGACCTCATCCTTGTTTGATATACTTGTTTGTATCTTGCTGACTATGCCACTATACCATGCCTACTCTTTTTGTATATAACCAGGTGGGCTACAAGACTCGGGGCCCATTCTTTTTAAGTTTGACCCCCTTTGGGCCTGTGCATTATAAACTTTCTCTCTCTCCACCTCAAGTACCTGGCTGAGTATTTTCTGCGTCAATCATACTGTCATACTACTACTACTACTACTACTACAACTACTACTATGACTACTACTACTACTATGTCTTGCTACTACTACATCTTACTACTACTACCATGGTAGCTAGGTAGTACAGCAGATAGAGGAATGGTCTTAGAATCAGGAAGCCTCATCTTCATAAGTTCAAATCCAGCATCAGACATTTACTAGCTGGGCAAGTCACTTAATCTTGTTGCCTCAGGTCCTCATCTGTAAAATGAACTGGAGAAGACAATAGCAAACCGCTCTAATATCTTTGCTGAGAACACCCCAAATGGGATCAGGAAGAGTCAGAGATGACCTAAAAATGATTGAACAGACAATACTACTGCTACCAGCAATCTAGCAACTTGACTAAGAAGTTAAGTAACTATCTCATTATCATATAACTAGAGGCAAGGCTTCAAACCAGATATTTCTTCAATCCAAGTGTATTTTTTCAAGGTCGGCTTTCTACTATGCCCTGCTAATTTTCACACATGCTTGTATTGATTTGATTTGAAGGAAATATTGCAGGAAAGACATCCCTAACATCAGTGATAAGAGATATAATAATAATTGGGGAAGGAGGGAACAGGTCCTTATTTTCTTTCATTTTTTATTTTCACTGATATTCCTTCAGAAGAGTTTGACCAAGACCAAAAGTTTTAGGTAATTTACAAAAGGGTAAAACTTAGCATCACACTATCTCAGTTCCCTGGAGATAGAACCAACTGAGGGGTCAGGGCTAACCATTTTTTGATAGCTGCATATGTAATTTCCACTGATGAGAGGTAGTTGTAAAAAAGGAATTTGATTTGATGTCTGGTACCTTGTTCTTCATCCCAGTCCAGCCACTTAATATTCTTATGAACTTAGACAAGTTACCTGACCTTCTTAAACATCAATGTCCCATGGGTAAAATGAAGGTTTTGGACCTTTGTAGGTGACCTTTGAGGTTTCTGAGAAGTCTGGATCTATGATTATATGATTCAGTCATCTCTATGGTTCATTCTGCCACTGAAACTTTGATCTAATGATGGTTTGGGGTTATGTACGTGTGTGTGTGTGTACTCAAACATTTGAGATATATTTGTCCACATATGTATATCCCCAAATACCTCATTTCTCTAACATTGTTACTGCTGGGAATAATTGAATTATTGAGATATTTGAAGATTACCTTTTTAAACATGACCATTTTAAGATCATAATCAAATGATAGAACATATCTAAAGTGCCTTTTAAACTGTAAAGCACTATATTGTTTGTGACTTATTCACTAATAATTTTAACACTTTTCTATACCAAACATAATTTTAAGTGATTTACTTGTTAGTCATCATTGTAAATATCATTAATGTAATATGATCTTAATACAAAGATGAGCTAAAGAATAATTGAGGCGTTCATAGATACTAATCCCTACATTAAATAATCCCAATATATTTTGAGTTCCTTCATATGTTGTAAAATAGTTTCTTTGTTACATCTTCAGTGTCAGGAAGACAGTTTTCATTTTTGCCCCCTCCTTTTCTGTATTGCACACTTTCCTCTGCTTTTCCATTTCTAATTTGTAGTTAACTGAGGAGTCAGATAATGTATTATTCTGGGAACCTGTGTAAGAGAAGAGTAAATAAAATCTGAGTGAAGACTTTAGGTCTGTTTGTCTGCTGGGTCTTTCTTTAATGGCCTTCCTTTTAGTGGCGACGATTGGAACTAGAAGGCCTCCTCTCATTTTACAGATGAAGAAATCGAATCCCAGAGAAGTTGTCAGGTTCATAGCAATCAGTAGAACTTGAATATAAATCCAAGTCCTCCAACTCTGTATCCAGCATACTGTCTAATTCATCAAGCTTCTATTTGGTTGCAGCCTAGAAAAAGAAAAAAATACTGGATAAATGATGTGTTGCTTTGTGCGCAAAGATCCATATACCACATTTCCACTTCTGTTCTAGCCCCTCAAATAGGTTCACAGGGGAGGAAAAAGGGGTTTCTTATTGTTTTGCTTCAGCTCCCAGTGTATCCACTCCATATCCTAGTACCTTGTCTTTTTAAGTGTTTTAAAAGGAAAAACTAGCTTTAGTAGAGGGTTTTTTTTATGACTAATGACATTGTCTTAGCACTTAGCAATAATGGCAAGAAAATTCTGCTTGCAATAGATCCTCACAAAGGGGGTGGATTTCTGCTGAAACATAACAGAAGAAATTGACAAGATCATTGCTGGTAGCTACTTTCATTGTGGGTGGAACCAAAACCATGTAGGCAGGGTGAGACACTTGATGTCTCTTGAAGCAAAACAGACACTCTTTAAATTGACATCCATTAACTCCCTCCAAGGTCTACACAGAGAATTGTAGTTCTTTTAAGAGGATAAGTTTTAGAAGACAGTCGTTTCTAAACTGAATATCTCTTTCATGAGCAACAAAACTGATGTACTGGATAAAATGTAGAAATTACTATTTATATCTGGGTTATATTAATAATTCTCTAATTATTTATTCGATGAGGATGATGATGATAAAAAAATCTTTCCTCCAAGGTAGAAAACTTGGCACCATTAAGAAACCCAAAAGATATTTACTGACTGTACCTGCTTGCTCATTCCCCTATAATCTCCCGTCTCAGGATGTATATCTTCTGTGAATCAAATACTGTACAAAACTATAGATTTATTGCTGGAAGGGAAAATGGAAACCATTTAGCCCAATCTCCTCATTTTACTGACAAGGAACCTGAGGCCTAAAGAAGATAATTTGCTTAAGATCAGACCCAAAGTCAATGACAAAAGTAGGATCTACTTATTCCCTTTATCCTCACAGCAGTGATAATATAATAGCAGGTTCATAAAATAGCTGTTCATTAATATATCCAACCAGATGGGCTTTTTATTGTTGAAAACGGGTTTGGAGGGCAGCTAGGTGGTACAGTGGATAAAGCACCAGCCCTGGATTCAGGAGGATCTGAGTTCAAATCCGGCTTCATACACTTGACACTTACTAGCTGTGTGACTCTGGGCAAGTCATTTAACCCTCATTGCCCTGCAAAATAAAAAAAGAAAACTGGGTTGAAGGAATGTTTCAAAAGAGCTAGTCCAGAGCTAGGAATGTGGCACTGACAGTAGTTCATTAACTCATTGATCACCTATATCCCCAACATGGCCTGGGGTCTAGATTACCTGTCAAGTATGTATGCACATAAATCTATTTATCTGTTATCCCTAGTTATCTTGTGAGGACACAAATACCCTTCCCTCACCACGCTACAGTTTTTAATATTAATTTTTATTTAATTTTATTTTTATTGATGATAAAAGCCTGACCATATCTGTTCCAATTCTTTGAATGGTTAAAGCTTATCATCAACTTTTTCTCTGCCTATGATACAATACTCCAGTTTGGTTTCTAGTAAATTAATGCCTTAAAGGCTGATATAAAGGATGGAGACCAGACATTACCCTCTCTGATCCCTCCTGTTACTGTTGTATAGTCATGTCCAATTCTTTGTGACACCACTAGGTGTTTTCTTATTAAAGATACTGGAGTGGTTTACCATCCTGAGCTGGGCTCAAAATCTTATCATCCTAAGTCATTTATGTGGACCTCTCTGGTTCTCAGGATTGCAAAGACAAGTTGCGTGCTCTTATGACAATTTTATACACATAAATCCTCATATTTGGCCCCATGAAGTATTTATGCATGGAATTCATTTGAATGTTATTGTTCTCTCCAGTCATTTGATATAGAAATGCTAGTGCCTCCCACCAAGGAAAGTAATAACCAAGGCACTAGGTTTTACAAAACCAAGTGAAGTGGTGCAATTGCAATTATTCAATGAACTCAGTCTGTGTAGTCAATAACATATATGGATAAAAGATACAAAGAAAATTATGAAAATAATGCCACTTTTGCTTTACCACATATAATATAATGACTGGCAGATAGTCACAATGAGCAATAAAGATGAGGCAGGGGGTGGAGGGAGTGAATGTGGAACATTGCATATAATATCAGAATTTTTTATACATCGATCACTTATGCTGATTGTTTTTTCCTTCCTCTTTTTTTGGTTAAAAATATTTTTTGTTAAGAAATGACTCTAGATGATGGCACTTACTTCTCTGGGCTATTGTGAATAAAGTTCTTTGTCAGGTATAAGGTACTATATAAATATTAGCTATTATTGTTGTTGCAATAATCAACCTCATGGGTGTTTTGCAAGGGAATCTCCCTTTAAAGTACTGTATAAATGTAGTTTACTATCAAAAAAAAAAAAAAGAGCAGGATGCTATTAGAAAAACCTGGAAAAACTTACATGAGCTGATACAAAGTGAAATGTACTATATGCAAAATAATAGCAATACTGTAAGATGATCTGCTGCAAATGACTTAGTTATTTGCAGTAATGCAAAGATACAAGACAACTCTGAAGAACTTATGAAAAATTCAGTCCATCTACAGAGAAAGAACTGATGGTATCTGAATACGAGCGGAAGTATATTTTGTTGTTGTTAGTTCCTTTTTCTAAAGTTTTGTCTGCTATGTTTTGCATGACTGCACATGTATAACTTACATTGAATTGCTTGAGTTCTTAAGGGGGGATAGGGAGGAAGGAAGAACATTTGGAATACAAGGTTTTAAAAATCGATGTTATAATTTGTTTTTACATGTAAGGTGAGGAAAATTCTAAATAAGTAAATATTAAAAAAGAAATAACTGAGTAGGGGAGGGGAAGAGATAACAAGGAAATATATATGAATTAACAAATAAATATTTCAATACATATGTATGAGAGAGAGAAATAACAAAATCAGAATGTCAGCAGGTCCTGGAAATATTGGCCTACAAGTTTATGAACCAACATAGACTTTGATTCCAAAGATATCCAAAAAGTATTGGAGAAATATGAATTTGCAGGTACATGTGAGACAGGATCCTTTCACCATATGTTATGATATGATATGATATGACTCACCCTGTGAGTACTGGACCATTGTTTTTTCTGTCCTCACCTATAAGCCACACCTTCACATTTAGTGCCAATATAAGAATATAAACCCCAACATTCAGAATGTGATCCATAGAATACCACTGAAGCTCCCATTAGATTTTGAAATCTTTGAAGGCAAGAGCTGCTTTTTTTTTGCTTCCTCCACTCCAGAAGTTGTGATAGATTTTCATAATTTAATCACAACGTCATTTGGTATGACTTTAATTAGCAGGATATATTTGCAAAATAACCTTTCCTGTAGTTAAGGATTTAGAGACAATGCATCAACTGTCCTTGTCTCCTCAGTGCGTAGCATAGGAGGAGCTTAATGAATGTTTGTTGATTAATTTACTGATTGATCATAGAAGTGTAGAATTTTAGAGTTGGAAAGGAGCTAAATCAGTATGGGATGGTGGGAAAAGCTGTGGAAATGAAACATGAGGGCCTGGATTCAAATCCCATCTTTCCCACTTAGTATGTGGGAGAAATGTGCATGTTAAAAAATCAGTTCACCGTTCTGGGCCTCAGTTTGCTCTCTGTGAAATAAAGGGGTTAGATTAAGATACATTTCAACTGTAAAATCTATGATACTATAATCTTAGTAAATACCATTATTATTCATTTAACTCATATCTCTATAGTGTTGCAAGAGTAACAATGTGATTTCTTCCCAATACTCTTGTGAGGTAGGTACTGAAAGCATTTTTAACACCATTTACAGAATGAGGAAACTGAGGAATTTGAATCCAGATCTATTTGGTTTCCACGTGTAATGTGCTTTTGCTGTCACATATTCTCCTTTTATAGAAGATAAGGAAACAGTAGATGACATGCCAACTTCTCTGAAAAATTTTAGAATAAAAAATATTTCTTAGCTATATTCAATATCAACTAAGCATGCAGAAATAGGCAAACAAATTACTGGTTGTCCTTCATGATCTCTTACCTTGGGGCAAGCCATAGCAACCAAGTGACCCTGTCACAGTTATTTGTGTTTATCTGTAGTTGGTAGCTAAAGCCATTTATGCACCTAAAGGGAAAAGGACAGTTTTTGTTTTTGTTTTTCAACCATTAACTCTTGGCGGGCTATATGATGAGTCTCCTGAGGGATTATTAGTTGGTTATGAACTAGAGCATTTCCTGAAGTGGTTTTATATTTTTATGGGATCCAGATAACCTAATTGAACAGGATATACTGACATGAACTTGGCTCCCATTGGATATGGTACCTCAGTGCTCCAATCACCAATTATCATCCTCCAGCATTGCCCCCATTGCACTTAGCAGAGATCTCTTTGGGACAAGTTATATCCTATAATGTTTGCTTGGCTTATATAATCATTACTTGATCATTATAAATTCATTAGATGTTGATTAATGCCAGATACCCTAGGCAATACTAGGAAATTCACAAGGGATATTAAATCTTAAAGATACTTTGAGGTAATAAATTCTTAATTCATAGATGAATTGAAAATATCAGTGAATAGGCAGCCAATTGGTACCAAAGTGAGAATAACACAAGCTCACAGATTTAGAGCTTCAAAGCACCTTAGAAGACATCTAGTCCACAATCACTGATTTTGTAGGTGAGTAAACAGGCTCAGAGAGAAGTGAGTTATATTGTCACACAGGTTGTAATAGAGGTGAGATTTGAATCCAGGTCTTTTGACTATAAAACCATTGCTTTTTTCCTTTGGACCTCACTGAGGACATCACTGACTCCTTTAAACTACATTTTATTTTTATTTTTGAAGGAGTTTTCTGCCATTGTGATGTAAACACATGAAAGATGAAAGTTTTCAAGATTTGCATAGCTTCACATTTGCTTTTTATTTCAAAATTATAGTAGTAATAGGCCTCCACCAGTCGCAGACGACCATGGATCAGCGCCTTGAAGAGCCACAGACCACAGTGTGGCTGTGCAGTCCAATGTGGGAGCCGCAGCTCCTGAGTGACTTATAACTGATAACTGCCGCATCCCGTGTTATATCTACCCCACAAGGAGTAGCTGGAGTGTCCTCCCCAGGGTGCTGGCCTGGGCGGATCAATATGGAAAACAAGCTGTTGCCCATGCAGCAGGTTTTCCCTCTCTGTGACATTGGTGGATCCAAAGGAGAGGCAGAGCCAATACAGTTTGGAACCAGTGCCTCCGCAGGAGTTGCCGGAGGTATGTGATGTCCAATATCCAACTGCCTAAGGAACTACAACTCCTAATTTTTCCTCGGGGTTAACTCCCGAAGCCTTTCCCATATATGAGTATAGCCGCAAGGCAGCAGAGGTTTAAAATCAGGTTTTCCTTCCCTTAGGCGGGTTGCCTGCCAAGGCTAAAGAGCCCCACCTGCCTGAAGCGACTGGTTTTAAGGTGCCAGTGACTCGCCTTTGCCCCTTCTCCTGTTAGAGGAAACAGTTCTGCCACGAGAAGGCCAGGAGTTGGGCTTTGGTTGTCAGAGGCTATTTGAGACACACGCTATTAGAGCATTTTATAGAGATAATTTTTATAATTTATTTGAAAATTATTAGTCAATAAAACATGAAACATTTATTAAGCACCTACTATGTGCCAGGCACTAAGCCACATGCTGAGGATTCAAAAAGAGGCAAAAGACAGTCCCTGCTCTCAAGGAGCTTACCAGGTAATGAGAGAGAAAACAGGCAAACAAATATACACAAAGTAATCAATATGCACAATAAATAGGAAATAATTAGAACAGGGAAGGTGCTGGAATTAAGAAGGGTTGGGGAAGGCTTCCAATAAAAGATGGAATTTTAATTGAGACTTAAAGGAAGTCAGGGAGGTTAGGAGGTAGAACACAGGAGGAAGAGCTTTGCAGTCCTTGTGGGGCAGACAGAGAAAATACCCTGAGTCAAGAGATGGAGTGCCTTGTTGTTGTTTTTTTCCTTTTGTTGTTGTTTTTTTGTTTGTTTTGTTTTGTTTTTCCTGGTAAAGAGGGTTTAAGTGACTTGCCCAGGGTCCTGCAGCTAGTAAGTGTCAAGTATCTGAGGTCAGATTTGAACTCAGGTCCTCCTGAATCCAGGGCTGGTGCTTTATCCACTGTGCCACCTAGCTGCCCCCAGGAGTGCCTTGTTCATGGAAAAGTCAGGAAGCTAGTGTCACAGGAACAAAGAGTACATGTGGGGAAATAAGGTATAAGAAGACCAGGAAGGTAGAAGAATACTATGTTATGAAAGGCTTAGAATGCCAATGAGTATTTTGTATTTGATACTAGAAGTGGTAGGGTTTAGACTGGAAAGAATGAGGATTGTGGAGAAGAAGGAACTATTGGTAGCCTTGGGTATTAGTATTGACTCTGCTACAATCTGTGCGTCCTTGGGCAAATCACTTACTATCGCTTTCATTTCCTCATTTTAAAAATAACAGAATTAGAATGGATAATTTCTAATGTCTCTTCCATTTCTAAAAGTCTATACTTTTCATTTTAATTCTAATACCGTGTAGCTATATCGGTATGATGACAGTGCCTTGGAATTAACCCAAGTGACAGGGTTTTAGACATTCTAGGTTTTGACAAAAGAAGATTGTCCTGGAAGTAAAGGTTTGTAACAGATTAGCCCCTGAAATAAAAATCTGATTAGGAAGTAGAGTTACTAGAATGTTTGCAAGTGCCACCAAACATTTGGAGAAGGAAATAAATGCATTCTCAGGAATAGGCAACAGTCTACTGGGATTCCATCTCAGATGCACAGCTCACTCTAAAGTAAGGTTTTTTGATGTGACCCAGCTTTGCTGCTAAGCCATGTGTCAAGACACTTATATGCATCCTCCCTCATTAGAAACAAAAATGGAAAGGATGAGAATGTGAAGGGAAACTGTAAAAGTCACTTTCTTTTCTCAGATGTCTCAACTTCCTTTCCCATCTGTGCAACAAAAATGTTTGCACAAGATTTAATTTGGAGGAAGTTGTGGCCTTTTCTCAGCCTTTAGTTAATTAAGAAATCTGCCTATCATTACTTAAGCTTATTCACTTTTTGTCTGTGTTTGTGGGTGGGCGTTCATGCTCTCAGAGGAGAGAGGTGGTGAGGGTGGGGTGATATAAGGAAGGATACAGAAGAACAAATTAAAAACTTTGAAACATTTATAATTTCACATTTTAAAAAAATGCAGGATTTTCCCCCTTCCAACCTATGATTTTCTTTATCCCTGTCATCCACATTGGGCATTAAAGTTGTCCTGGTGCTATTTTTCTCCTTTACTTTTTTTTTTTCTTATCCAGGTGAGCCTTACTCTATCTGTCCCGTTAGTCCATTTGCTAATCCATCCCACTAGTCTCTTGTATTGAAGTGGAAAAAAATGTTCTTTGCATCCTGAAACTGTACTGACACCATGAAAACTTACCTGTACTCACTTTGCTGCTCAAAAATCCTCTGTTCCTCCCTTATTGACAATATTTAACATGGCTACTGTGCCAAATCTTCTCATTCCTCATCTCCAACCTCTCGCTCCCCTTGGGTTTCAGTAGGAGCCCTCACTAACCCCTCTTGTAAGAAGGCATCTGAGTTCCTCAGTTTTCCTTCCATATTAGTATACTTTCTCTGTATCTCCATCTACTCTTCCTTCCTTTCTTCCTTGCAGTCTCTGAAGAATAAGTTGTCTAAGTGTACCTGTACTCTTTTTTTAAAAATTAAATTAAATTATTTTTTGATGAGGCAATTGGGGTTAAGTGACTTGCCCAGGGTCACACAGCTAGTGAGTGTTAAGGGTCTGAGGCCAGATTTGAACTCAGGTCCTCCTGAATCCAGGACCGGTGCTCTACGCACTGCACCACCTAGCTGCCCCTAAAATGGGAATTTGATGAAAGAGAGGACTTTCAGTCATTCTTTATTTATTTATTTGTTTGTTTGTTTATTTATCTATCTATCTATCTATCTATTTATTTATTTTAGTGAGGCAATTGGGGTTAAGTGACTTGCCCAGGGTCACACAGCTAGTAAGTGTTAAGTGTCTGAGGCTGGATTTGAACTCAGGTACTCTTGACTCCAGGGCTGGTGCTCTATCCACTGCGCCACCTGGCTGCCCCCTGTACCTGTACTCTTAATCCTTTCATATTCCCCTTCCAACCTTTTCTACACATCCTTGTTCTATCAGTTATCACTTCTTTTTTTTAAATTACAACATCATTTTTGTCCCTCCACTTTTTGCTCTCTTTCCCCTTCCCCTAAATATCTTCAGGTGTGGCTTATTAAAACAAAACAAAACAAACAAACAAAAAGCCATTCCCTTAACCCAGACTGCCTATGGGTGAGTGGATAGTCCCTCTTGGTAGTCAAATCACAATTTTTCTTTAATTTCAAAGATCTTCCTGAGAAGTTTAGCTGAAAAAAATAATCCATTGGTGGCCAGACTTCTGGGGATGAGGATCTCCAGATTTCAAAGTTTATTTATTTATTATTAATTAATTTATTTATTTATTTATTTATTTATTTATTATTTCAAAGTTTATATTTCCCTTTACCGAGAAGCAGGTTGCTTGTGTTACTGTATTCACAATTATAACACACAACTTTGTGGGACTTAGCATAGTTTGGGTTCCTCTTGCATAGTCTTCTAGAACCCAGGGGCATCTTCTTCTGGACAGTAGGATATTAATGGATTCTGCTTTAGGTAAAATTTGAAAACCACATTCCCTTCAGCTTATTGTTCACTGGAGGCTTTAAACCCTTAATATAATGCAAGAAACTTCACTTATTATACATACATGTATGTATACAACATCCTCTGAGTTGCAAAATAAAATATTAGAACAAAAAGGGACATTGGCAGTTTTCTAGTCTAATCACTGCAATCCAATCAATATAGTCCAATACATAGCTAGCTAGTTGCAGAGAGAAAAATAGGAAGTAAAACTCCTCTGTTTTTCATCAAGCTACCACTTGCTTTTTTGTACTTTGATTAAGAACATTCATCTAGAATTACCTAAATGAAACTACAAAATATATTCATCAAACTATGTTCTATAATGTATGATCATTTCTGCCCAATTTTTACAATCAGGGTTCATGAATTGTTTCAATCATCTAAATAAAAAAATGAGTCCATCATCTCATAAAAGTTGATACGGCGATGTTGAGTTCAGTTCTGTGACATGTGCAAGAACCTTTTTATCATATACCCTCATTCAAAGTGGTTATGACCTACATGATTTTCATCTCGTAAAAAGTTATAAACTCATATTTTATTTAATTTAGCTTATTTTTCAGGCCTAAAGAACAAGAAAGAAATTATCATAAGTCCACACAACCACACAAAACATCCTTTAAAAAGAATCAGTAAGTATGCTTTCCCACTTTGGAGGAGGAATAGAATGGATGGTTTTCTTCCTCATTATCTATTGCCACATATGGATCTGGAAGAAAAGATCTGGGAAGCACCTTATAGTGAGACTTGCATTTAGCTATGTGAATCAGAATCTCAGTGACTCAGGATTCCCCGAGTAAGAATAAATTCAGTATACTTCAGCTAAGTTTGTCCATAGCACAAAAGCAAGTAAATGAGATCAATCAACCCTGTATTAGAAATTCTTTCTTAGCTCCTTTTAGCTTCTGGCTGCCTCAAGCCAGCTCTAGCTAGTTGTCAAGATGAAAAGGGTGAATACATTTTTTAAAGCCATTGCATCAATTAAATTCCTTGCTGAACACATTGAACTTGAATCTGTTTGTTCAAGGCCCAATTCTCAGATTAAGTGTCTATCAGTATCATACATGTTATCTTATAGATTTATGTTTTAGTCAAGACATAAACATAAAATAATACAACTTTGAATGACAATACAAATGATCAGGAACACTGCCATCTGTATAGGGGAGGTCATTGATGAGTGAATGGTATTCTCTCTCTCTCTCTCTCTCTCTCTCTTTGGAAGGGTGGTGGTGGTGGTGGTAGGGCAATAAGGGTTAAGTGACTTGCCCAGGGTCACACAGCTAGCAAGTGTCAAGTGTCTGATGCCAGATTTGAACTCAGGTCCTACTGAATCCAGGGCTAGTGCTTTATCCACTGTACCACCTAGCTCCCCTCTGGTATTCTCTTTTTCAAGACTTATGCTAATCAATATAATTACAATTCTTTTAAGAACATATTCTTAAGTTTCACTAAAATTAAACCAATTGCTAAGGTAGTAGAATTCTGTATTTAAAAATAAATTAATAAAATGCTGACTTTTACCTTACTGTTTTGTTAAGGATAATCTCAGTTGACTAGGAAGAATGCATGAATATTTAGCTAGAAGATTGTAAAGATTCCATAAGCAAAAAGGAGAAAAAAACTAGTCTAGGTGTTTCTGCATATGAAACACAAATTGGATTGTGTTTCTGGACATCTTGGCTCAAACAATGATTGTACCATTTTTTGACTGAATTATTTTAGAAATCATTTAAACTTTATTCCTCAGTTTGTCACACATACACACACACACACACACACACACACACACACACACTTTTGTGAGATAAGGATAGGAACTTGACCAGTGTTTTCATTGTTGCGGGGAGTCTCTGGTAAGGTATTACTTCTACCATTGCAGGTAAGCACATTCTTTGCAATTTATAATCTTAACCAGTTGACTAGAGAAGTAATGTGACTTGGCCAGAGTTACTATAGCCACAGTTTTAGCAGCGGGACTTAAACTGAGGTCTTCTTGGCTTACAGCTAACTCAGCTTCCTATAAACAACACCATGCTGCTTGATTAAGAAAATATTGCCAAAAAAAATTTGGAAGATGTTACAGATATATGAAATGTTAGTATGAAAAACATCCAAACTTACTTACTTTATAAATTACACTAAAGACAAACAGGCCTCACATTTGTTGTTTTGTCTGGGTAGAGAAAAGGCATAAAGTTAAAGTAAAGCTTTCTCTCTTAAAATCTCTGAGTTTGACAATGAGAGTATTGTGTGTATTTTTTCTTTTACTAAATGTTTATTCAATGCTTTACTGAAATGAGTACTTTATAGGCTGGATTTTATTTATGTTTTAATATATAAAGTCAAGAAATGAGTATTTAAACATTCAGAAATGTATATGTAAAAACTAGAGACAAAATTCTAAAAAATACTTCCATGAGATTTAAAACACAGTTTTGGAATGAATAATTGTGACATATGAATCATTTGGTAGTCAATGAAAGGATGCAGGAAAAGTTAATATTATAAGTTTAAATAACATAGAACAAATATGGGACATGTATCAATGAAGACAAATTAATGATATATGGTGGATTTGAGTAAGCTAGCATATTTCCACCTTGAACCTATACTCAAGAAATGAGTTGACATATGTAAATGTATGTATGATCAGAAAATTAGCTGGGCCATCCTGTAGCAACAATGAATGATAATATAAGAAAAAAAGTAAATTCACAGGTAACCTCAAAAATTTGAAAAAAAAATAGTATCATTCTAGAAAAGGACCTTTAGCAAATCCTCTGTGGAGATTCTCTGGAAGAATATGGACAAGAATCATATGTGATGAAAAGTTGTGGGTTAGCTTTTATTTGTATCTGTTGAGGGAATACATACATTGATGAGGTTACAAATTCATTAAAGTATTATTGAAACTTGAAATATATACAGAGGGGGCAGCTAGATAGCACAGTGGATAAAAGCACTGGCCCTGGATTCAGGCGGATGAGTTCAAATCCAGCCTCAGACACTTGACATTTACTAGCTATGTGACCTTGTCCAAGTCACTTAACCCTCATTGCCCTGCACAAAAAAGAAAAGAAAGAAATATGTATAGTGACCTATTTCATCCATGAAATATATCATACTAAAGCTTATATACAAAATAAAAATATATAAGAATTATAAAATATAAGGAACTCATTTGTGTTGTTCCTGGGTGCCCTACTGAAAATATTGTTTTTCTTATTGATGTTGATTTCAATTTCAGTTGTATCTGACTCTCCATGACCCCATGTGGGGTTTTCTTGGCAAAGATACTGGAGTGATTTATCATTTCTTTCTCCAGCTCATTTTACAGATGAGGAAACTGAGGCAAACAGCGCTAAGTGACTTGCCCAGAGTCACACAGCCAATAAATATCTGAGGCTGGATTTGAACTCAGGTATTCCTGACTCCAAGATTGGCAGTGTGCCACTTAATATAAAGTTATTTGGCTATGCTATATGAAAATAAATTTAAAGACTTTATGAAATTGGAGAGGGGTTTTTTAGTCAAATTGCTGTTTTTTTTTAAAACAAATCCAACTGCCCTTATTTTCTTTTTGCCTTCCTACAGAAAATAGATATTTATTAAGTGACCACCAGATGTTAGGCACTGTGGAATATAAAGAATGTGACTTAGTCCCTGCCCTCATGGAACATTCAATCCAGTAGGGAAAATGAGGTTGAAGTGCATATAACTACATTACAAGGAAGAATGTGAAAGGACAGTATAAGATACAAAGTTCTATGATATTTTAGAAGAAATGAATAGTAGTTCTGTGGAGAGGAAAATCAAGATAAATTTAATGGAAGAGTTGACATTACTGAGGGAAGGGGTAGAGAGAGATAAACTTGAAAAGGTAAAATAGGACTAATTTACAAATGATCTTGAATGCAAATGAAGGAGTTTGGATTTTATTTTCTAGGTAAGGTAGAGCCTTGAAGGTTTTTGAAAAGAAGAGATTTATTTATGTGATCAGAGCTGCTTTTTAGGACAATTAATCTAACAACACTGTACTGGGTGGATTAGAGAAATGAAGCAAATATAATTAAAATTCTTTGCAAAAGTACAATTTCTTTTTTAAACTATGAGAATGTGGTTGGATTTCATACCTATGTAATGTCTTTGAAGTCATTTATTGAAAGAAAGGTTGTTCTACTAAGGGTCTACTGCTGCTTTGAATTTTTTTTTTTTTTACTTTTAATATAAACTTGCTCAGCTGTAAGAAGATGGAAAAGCAACATGAATTATGCAACATGTAAAAGCTTAGAGGTAGACACTCAGTGGCTGGATATACACCTGTGACTACAATAGTATGGAAATGAATTAGTTCTTTGGGTTTTTATTTCCTAGTAACAATCAAGGAAAAGGGCTATCGAAAAGGGCTATCAAAAAGGACAGTGCCAATGTTTTCCTTAAAACTTCTCTTGATGGAAAGCAAGATACTTAAGAGAAAACATGGCCAAATACCTACATGGAGGATGATATTACAAACAAAATAGAACTGTACTTAAGGCAAGGCCAGGCAAGGGCAAGGCAACAAGAATTTATTAAATGTTTACTATGGGGACAGCTAGGTGGTGCAGTGGATAGAGCACAGGCCCTGGAGTCAGGAGTACCTGAGTTCAAATCCGGCCTCAGACACTTAACACTTACTAGCTGTGTGACTGTGGGCAAGTCACTTAACCCCAATTGCCTCACTAAAAAATAAAAAAATAGGAGTGTGGGTATAAATACTCAGCCAACAAGCATTTATTAAGCACTTATTAAGGGTCAGGCACTGTGCTAAGCAATGCGAATACAAATACTAGTAGAGTGGGGTCACAAGGTTGCCCATTGGATAAAGCACCAGCCCTGCATTCAGGAGGATATGAGTTCAAATTTGGCCTCAGACACTTGACACTCACTAGCTGTGGGACCCTGGGCAAGTCACTTAATCCTCATTACCCTGCCAAAAACCAAACAAACAAAAAACCAAATACTAGTAGAAAGAAGCATTCAC
Source organism: Dromiciops gliroides (assembly GCF_019393635.1). Classification (NCBI taxonomy): domain Eukaryota; kingdom Metazoa; phylum Chordata; class Mammalia; order Microbiotheria; family Microbiotheriidae; genus Dromiciops; species Dromiciops gliroides. The sequence continues at coordinate 518,399,583 of NC_057863.1, forward strand.
TTGCCCTCAAGGAATTTACATTCTAATGGAGGTAGAAATCAGGTAAGGGGTACCAGACACCACTCTGGGGCATGGAAGAAAAAGTTTGGAGTGCAGCCTGGAGAGGAATTAAAATAATCATCCATTCAGAAGAAGAGGCTGCAGGAGCAGAAGGTATTCCAATGTGTGAATTCTGGGGTTGGAAAAAAAGCAAAAAAGAGATAAAGTCATTTCCTGCAAGCTTACTCTTTCCTGTTAACCTATAAATTAAGGAAATTATCAATAGTATGAGAAAATAAGGTCTTTAATGGGGCAGAGGAACTATAGTTTCTGGTATTGCAAATCAAGAAACTTGGAATACCCAAAGATGGAGGACAGGATTTTTATGGGGTAACAGAACAAAAGGGAACTCAATGTAAATGAACCTTTAACAAAAGAAACCATAGAACTTCTCCAGATTTAAATATAGATGCTACTTAACTCTAAATAGAAACTACTTAATGTAGGTGGATCCTTTTACATAATAACATAAAGTCCTGGGAGTAAGGTGGGGAGCCACAGAGAGGGGATAGTTTGCTTGGGGGGAGGTCCATAAATCCATCAAAAGTCTCCAATTGACTAAGATTGTTTAGCCCCAGGCAATTCATTGCCCTGGGAAAGGAGAATAGGTGGGGATCAATCAGTTCTTAGTAAATTTGTAGTTCTCACTCCATACACAAAAGGGTGCTGAAGTCTGGGAGGAGAAAGGGATGTGATGAAGGCACCCATGGTATTTAAGTTAAGTCCAGAAAGTCAGAGGAATAGCAGGAGAGGAATGAAGGTTGGCTAGCCTAGGTCTCTCCCCAAAATAGAGTTCCCAGTAGGAACTGTTCAAACAGAGAATAGGCCTGGCATGACAAAGTCCCGTGGTGAGGCTATAGGGAGCCAAGAACACAGCTGGGATGGGAATAAAGAAGGCTGGCCTGGCAAACAGTGCCTGGCTGAGATGCCCCATCTTAATTATTTTGTCAAATACAAAGAGTACAAGTATTGCATAAACACTTATTTGAACTGGAAGTCCAGGAATAACTCCTCTCAAGGGCTTTTCTGGGGTTCTTATATCAGTGACACAGAGGGTGATCTTGGCTCAAAGCTGTTCAATTGACTTCTACAGATATATGAAGTACCTACTCCTTGTCAGGCACCTGTGATACAAAGAGGAAAGCGAAACATCAAATAAAGAATCCTGTGTTAGGCTTTGAAAGATCTTCAAAACCTGCCCCTTCCTACCTTCCCAGTCTTCTTATATGTTACTCTCCTTGAAGTACTTTACAGTTAACAGGGGCCTCCTTGCTGTTCCGCATGAGATATTCCATCTCCCTTCTCCTACATTTTCACTGGAAATGCCAGGAATTCTCTCCCTTTTCTTCCAGATTCCTATCTTCCCTACAGCTGAAATTGCCTTCCCCCAGAGATTATCTCTAATTTATCTTTTTATTTCATTTGCATGTTGTTTTACCCATTAAAATTTCTTCCTGCTGAAGAGCAGGAAATGTCTTTTGTCTGTCTTTATATCCCCAGGGCTTAGAACAGTGCTAGACACTGGTAGTTCAGTAGTAGCTGACTCATCCTGAGGACATTTAGGGTTTTCTTGGCAAAGATACTGGAGTGGTTTGAGATTTCCTTCTCCAGCTCATTTTACAGATTAGGAACTAAGGCAAATAAGGTTAAGTGATTTGCCCAGAGTGACCCAGGTACTAAGTGTCTGAAGCCAGATTTTAACTCAAAAGGTTGAGTTTTCCTGACTCCAGCACTCTATGCAACCCTGCCTGGTACCTAGTGGATGCTAAATGATTGTTAAGCACTTGACAAGTCCCTGCTCTCTACTTCCACTGGGTGAACTGAATATTTTAGATAAGTATTTACAAATTAATTTAAGTTAAGAAAGAAAACACTAATACTTTGGGCTTGAGCTGTCAAAAAAGTTTAAAAGGAAGTGGTGATTATACTAAATCTTGAAGGGACCTAAGGATTCCAAGGATGGTAGAGGTGAAAGGTGAGGGTGTTCTAGTCAGGATAATTCACATACAAGAAGGGGAATCCCTAAAGGCCTTAGGTTCCTATGGAAGTCAGAGTCAGGGATATATTTAAAATATTCTCTACTACTTCAAGAAGGTAGAGGAGAAAGTGTGGAGAGGAAGGCAATGAAGGGAAGGGCAAGAAAAGAGGTTTTATAATGTTTCCCTCTTGTATCTTACCTGATTTATCCTTTACTGAAAGGCATTTAATTAACCCTTGGGGGCTCCACTTAACTACTGGTAACCCTGATGATAGAAAAAGAAGTTTATCCAGCATGAGTCATAAACCCTGATTTTAAACACATTTTTATCTGTAAAAGGCACACAGTTTTATCTAAGCCAATCATATTCTATAAAAATTCATTGTTCAGTTTAATTATATGTATTTCAAAAGATCTGAATTCTTCCATTTAAGCAACATACGCCGCCGGGATGGGAATCACAAATGCTTTTTAGGAGTGACTGTGGCCACTCTTCTAGTGAGACTCAGTCCTAAACCTAACTAGACTGGTCCTGGTATGATAGGTGTACATTCTGCCAGAGGCACACCCTTGAAACTTTTCCATGTTGATTATATTCATTTAAAATACCACGAGATAAAACAAGTGATATGGCTTTTTTTGTTTTTTTCATTCAGCTCCTGCCTTCTCTTACACAGTGAGCTCCAGTTAAACTAAAATCTAGGTCTGGAAGGAGGAAAAAAATAACTGACTTGGAAAAGGAAGAATCAGAATCCCAAATGTCTTAATAAAAATAAAAATGCTGCTTCCTGGGGGAACAGACATGTTTGCCTTGATTTAGGTAGTATTTTGAATAGTGATATTGCCTTAGTGAGATTATATAGCATGAAACAGTGGATAGAGGTTAGCAAAAAGAGTAAAAAAGAACATGGTAAGTAGAAAAATTTTCAGGAAATTATGTCTGCGATGCATAGACTCTGGAAAAAATATGCAGGAAGAGCTATGAGCTAATACTACTCTATCACTTGAATGGAACAGAACTTTTGATCATTTGTTAGGTGTGTGGTGTTGAAAATATTAATGCCTGATAAGAGACTAATGATTTCCCAGAAATTATCAAAAAAGATTTTAATAGCTAAAAGATGAAGCATTTCATATGGAATAATTAAGGATACATAACCCTCTTCTGGGTTAGAAGAAAAGTGGAAGAAGAAAATATTCTATGAAGTCAGTCCTCATTGCTCATCTGCAATTCCACATGCTTTTATTTATTTGGGCAATGCAAATTCTCTTTAAAGATTTTAGAATGATTAATGCTAATTGTTGTGAACAAAGACACATTTGAAAATATATTAAGTTAGAAGCATATACATTATGTGAAATGTAAAATCAAAAATTAATGTGAAAATTTAAAAAATAATGGGAGCACACATGCAAATTGAAATTAATAATTGAGAAAGGAAATTAAGGAAAGAGAAAATTATGTGAGGCACTCAAATTAAAATTTGACAACATAATCAAGAATAATTTTGATAAGGAAGGAAAAGGGGAGGGAGTTTAAGACAATGATATGGCTACATCAGGAGTTTTAAGAATGCAAATTTTAAAAAGAAATATACAAAATATAGAAGCAGAAACAAGAACAACAAAAAGAGCTACAGGCCTCCTGTGGAAATCTCCATCATTAATAAACTGGTAGATTAGGGAAATACTGTAAATATAGTTTACCCAAATTTCAGGAAAATGATAAAGGACAATATACTCTTCTTTAGGATAAGAAAAAATATATTGGCTAGATCCATCAATATCAAAGAACCTAGGAGGTTCAGTAATGAGATCATATCTACTTGGAAGGATGTCTTGTAGTGAGGAGGCCTCAGGCTTCGTGCATAGCCTTGCATTATTTTTTTTTTTAATTAGTGACTTAGGCATATTTGTGCTTATCAAATTTATAAATAACGTAAAACTAAGAGGGATAGTTAATGCATTGATGGCAGAATCAAATATCCAAAAAGATTTTAACAGCCTAGATCATTGATATAAATATAATCACTATCAGGCAAACTTCTTGAAAAAAATGTTTCATTGAGTAGAAGCACTCACTGCCTCTGATTTCTCACTTCTCCCTCTTTTCTGAAGCAAATGCAATCTGGCTTCCAATGTCATCATTCAAATGAAACTGCTTTCTGCAGAGTTACCAATGATCTCACAATTGCCAAGTCTAATAGCTTCTTCTTTGTCCTCATCTTTCTTGACCTCTATATAGTATTTGCCACTGTTAACCCCATCTTAGTATTCTTTACTAGATCATCCTCCTTATTACAGACACTAAATATTCTGGGCCTTCTTTTCTTTCTTTCTCTGTATTCTTTCATCAGTTCCCATGGGTTCACCTCTTTGCAGATAGAGTGCCAGGCCTGGAGTCAGGAAGACTTATCTTTCTGAGTTCAAATCCAGCCTCGGAAAATTACTCGCTGTGTGACCCTGGGCAAATTACTTTAACTCTATTTGCCTCAGTTCCTCATCTGTGAAGTGAGCAGAAGGAAATGGCAAACCACCCCCATACTTTACTCAGAATACCCCAAGTGGTATTATGAAGAGTTGGACACAGCTGAAATGACTGAACAGTAACAACAAACCAGAGTGATATATCAAGCCTTAATATGTCTTCTGAATGCCAGTCCCATATAACCAATTGTCTGTTGGACATTTTTAACTACTTTGCCCATAGACATAGCAGAGTCACTCAGGTTTGCCACTTTGGTGCCATGCTTGTCTTTTCACTCGTTTCAACTTTTGTATCAAATCAGTTGCCTAATATTGTCATTCTAGCTCCACAACTTCTCTTCCATTTCATACTGGTCTTCTTACCTACAATCTGTGTGCCAGAAGGGGGTCAAAGAATAATGGCATTCCCAGTCGAGGAGCTGTTCCTTTCTTTCTTTAAAAATATATTTATTATTGACATTAATTGTTTTAAAATGAGTTCTGAATTCTCTTCTTCCCTCCCATCACCTCCCCACTCATTGAGAAGGCAAGCAATATGATATTAATTATAGAAGTGAAATCATGTAAAATATATTTCTACATTAGCCATGTTATGAGAAAAAGCAAGAAGAATAAAGAAAGTGAAAAAAATTCACTTCAATTGAATTTGGGTTTTATCAGTTCTCTCTCTGGAGGTGGATAGTATTTTTCCATCACAAGTCCTTCAGAACTGTCTTGCCTCATTGTATTGATTAGAGTAGTCTAAGTCATTAACAGTTAGTCATCATTACAAGATTTCTGTTACTGTGTACAAGGTTCTCCTGCTTATGTTCACTTCACTTTGTGTCAGTTCATGTAAGTCTTCCCAGATTTTTCTGAGACCATCCTTACAGCACAGTAATATTCTATCAAAATCATATAACTTGTTTAGCCATTCCCCAATTGATGAAAAGTTCCTTGATCGCCAGTTCTTTGACATCACAAAAAGAGAGACCATAAATATTTTATTGGATATTTTTTTGGATATCAACCTAGTGGGTGCATAGCTGTGTCAAAGTGATTTAGAGCATGTTTTTTTTTTTACTATAATTTTAATTTCTTCTCGACAACTTGTTGCTCATATTCTTTGATCATTTATCAATTGGATAAAGGCTCTAATTTTTATAAATTTGACTCAGTTCTCTATATATTTAAAAAATGAAGGCTTTAGCAGAAAAAAAAAAACTTGCTGTGATGTTTTCCCCTAAGCTATCCTTTTTAAGCTTGCAGGGGACCTTTCCTGCCTGTAGTGGAAAGAAAGATGCCATTCCTTCCTGGACCCTCTGCCTATCTCCTGGCCTGGCTTGTTTTCCAAAATAGGAGAGAAATGCCATTCCATTAACTCCCTCCAATGGTCCTTTTGCTGGAACTGTCTAATATTTTGAGAGGAATCTATTATATGCCCAGAGCCCTAATGATGTTAATAACCCATCTGAATGTATTCCTCAATGATTAACAAAATTTCACCCAGTTCAACCCTTCTCTTCCAAGTGATTCTAAAACCCCAATCATTATTCAAATGCCATTATCACCCCCTACTGTCCACTCTATTATATTTATTTCCTTAAACCAAACCCCTACCATCTTACCCTCTAAAGCTATCCCTTTCACTGTGTTCTCTGGAATATTTCTTTATAGAAAACAAACTTGCTTTCACCCGAAATCTTCTCTTTTCCCACTCTTTTCATTTTTTGTTCCCCACTGAGACATGGCTCCCTCCTGGTGACACAGCCTCCCTGGCCACCCTTTCTAACATTGAATGTATTTTTAGTCCTTCTTCCTGACTCATAGGTTGAGGTTGAAGGAGCTGGAATACTCTTTGTACTCCATTGTGACTTCCAGGCTCTCCTTCTACTCCCATCACTAAGTAACCATTCTTCCTTTGAGATTCAGTCAACCCATACTACCAATCAAAATCCTCTTGCCTTTGTGAGAATCAGAGCGCTACCAACCTGCTGAGAAATATAATGCAGGGAAGCTCCCCCATGAAAAGAAAGCATGTGACTTCAGCATCCGGAAGTGACCTTTCTGGGGTTTTGAAAATCAGATTAGCTTAGAGCTGTGTGTGTGGACGGCCCTGTTTCCTGTTTCACAGGGGGCTTCTGGGAGAAACTGCAAGGAAGCAAGATCTTTCAGGTCTGGGCTTTGGGGTGGTGGCAGAGAACTTCAAGTGGGCTGTTAGGGAAAGGCAAGTTTTTCTCTCTGGCTATACCAAATAGATCCAAACTAGGGTTTTCCTCTCTCGCTCTCTTCACTAACTTCTAATACACTTTAATAAATACTTAAAAGGCTAAACTTTTGCTGAATTGATCAGTAAATCTTAGCTAGTTTATCCCCCCCACCATAGGGTCAGATAAGGTGATGACACATTAGATTTTAGACATCAGAGCTAGAATTTTAGACCTTACAGTTTTTGTCTCCTGAACTCTAGGATGCTCCTCTTCTCTTTTCAATGATTTCAGGGCCAGGCTTAGTCTTTTTCTGCTACCCAAATACTGTCTTCATACTATGGGATTTAAACATATATACTAATACTCCACAGACATCCTTACCTCCCAGTCCCTCAACTTGCTCATTTTTCATGACCCATTCCTCTAACTTACCTTATCTACAGATGTACCTTTGATTTTTTTTGTCACTCAGAAGTGTTCCACTTTCATGTTCATGAACCCTGAGATTCCCTGATCTGATCACAATATGTTGTTATTGCACCTTTCCCTCTGCCTTGCCACCCCAAATCATGTTATTCATCTTCATCGTGACCTCCAATCCCTTGACCCTTTAGTTTTTTTCCAGGCCCTGCATTGGCTACACTTTTTCCCTTTCTTCATCTTAACTCCTGAGACAATTACTTTAATTCTGTAGTGGCCTTTTCTCTTGAATCCATTCTCCCCCCTCCCCTTATCCTATCACTGATTGTGGTCTGCCAACCATCAGCCTTGGACCATTTTCACATTTTGATTCATTCATACCTCTAGTATATTGCTGAATGAATCTGAAGAAAATCAGATGATGATGAAACTTTGCTAATTGGATCCACTACAAATTTATCTTACATAATATATCTACTGGGTCCTCACTGCAGCCAGGTAACCCTTTTATACCTAATTGATTTATAGAGGCAGCTAGGTAGCACAGTGTATAGAGCACAGACCCTGAAGTTGGGAGGGAATTGAGTTCAAATCTCACTTCAGACACTTACTAGCTATGTGACCCTGGGCAAGTGACTTAAACCCAATTGCCTTAAATATCTGGGGCCATCTTCAGTTGACCTCATATTTATCTTTTCCACTGGACCCAGATGGCTCTGGAGGAAAGAATGAGTTCAGTGACCTTGCACAGCCCTCCCTCACTTAAATTGAATTCAATGCAAGTCATGACATCACCCTGATGTCATGGTCCTCTTCAAAAATGAAGAACAAACAACGGCAATTGATTCACTATTCCACTTACCACAGCAACTTTTCCAAACTTTTTTATTCCTCCTCAACCTTTCCATAGCTCCCCAACCCCACCTCTTCAGTTGAAAAAAAAAATAAAGGCCATTAAGCAACAGCCTTTCTTCTCTCCTCTTTCTCATCTCACTGGTCCCACATACCTCCTTTGATTATTCTTGCCTTCACACTATTTCATACAAAGAGGAAGCCCTTTTCCTTGCCAAGGTAAAGCCTCTCGTTGTGTGAGATATCCCATTCCATCCCACCTTCTTCAACAGATTCCCACCCCCACCCCGCCCATCTTCCCCACTATCTAATTTCTCATTTGTGCCTTAATTTAAGAAGACCCTCTATACCAAATACCTCCATTTCCTTTCCTCTCACTCTCTTCTTAATTCTCTACAGTATGGCTACCAACCTCATCTTTCAATTTTAATTGCTCTCCCCAATGTTAAAAACGACTTCTTAATTGCCAAATCTAATGGCCTTTTCTGAATCCTTTTTGACCTCTCTGAAGTCTCTGACATTCCAGTCACCCTGTTTTCCTTGATATTCTCTTCTCTCTAGGTTTTTGTGCCACTGCTCTCTCCAGGTTCTCCTACTCTCTAACTTCTCCTTTTAATCCCCTTTGCTCCAGTCCACTAATTGTAGGTGTCTCTATTCTGAGCCCTCTTCTCTTTTTCCTTTATACTGTTTCATTTAGTGGTTTCATCTATTCCCATGGATTCAGTTATCATCTCTATATGGATGATTTTCAAATCTATTTATGTAGAGAACTGACATCTCTGACTTGTAATCTCACATCTCCAACTTTGAATTAGACCTCTCAAACTGTACATCCTATCTTAAACTTAACATGTCCCAAACTGAACTAATTTTCTTTCCTCCCAAGCCCTCCTCTTTTCCTAACTTTCCTATTACTGTTGAGTGTACCACCATCCTCCCAATCACCCCAGGCTTTCAATTAAGTATCAGCTTCAGCTTTTTATTCTTTTTCACCCCTTATGTTCCTCCCCCTAATATTGAATCTATTTCCATGATCTGTCTATTGAACCTATTGAACATCTCTCATTTTCATTCATTCTCTCATCAGACACAGCCCCCACCTGTTATAAGGCCTCATCATCTCTTGTCTAGATTATTATAAAAACACAGATCCTCCTAACTATGCTAATTTTAAGAAAGATCTGTCCTGCCCTAATTATTTCAATTGTAGGATGGCAGACCCTATAAGATAATGCTAAGATACTGAAGAAAGAAGGACAGTTCACACCAGCATGGGAATATATGTATAGATTTATTAGGGTTTATTGAGTTAATTAGAGGAGTTTAGGAAGTTCACTCATGAGAACAGTACTTGGTGGCAAGGAGGACCAAATAGTGGATGCCCATACTACCCTTAGGCCAGGTCAGATATCATATAGAAACAGAGCAAAGAAGACATGGTGCCAGGGATTACCTAGGGTCATGTGCAAGTTTTCCCATGAGATAGTTGGAACTTATTTTGCTTGTTCTTGCAAGGTAATTTACATTAACTATGGAGTCATAGGTCACATTCTCATATTCTGGTTACTACTGCACACTCTACCCTTTGAGACCTGCTTATATATTCTTTCCATAATATTTCCTGCTAAAATTCCTGAGTGTGCTCACGGAAGAAGTAGAGGAGCCTTCCATCAAACTACATTGGGGGAACAATCCTCAACAGTAATGTAAATACAAGTAGAGAAATATCATAAGCAAAAAGAGAATTACCACACTTAATGGTCCATTCCCCAGCCATAAGTCTCCCTTTTCTGGTGCTTCTTCCATTCAGCTGCCAAAGTGATCTTGCAAAGATTCAAGTCTGATGATGTCACCCTCCCCCTCTCCCGTTCAATAAAATTCAGTGGCTTCCTTACACATTCAGAATCAAATATAAAATCCCCTATTCAGTCTCCAAAGCCCTTTACAAACTGTCACCTTCCCAAGCAGGGTATTATAACTTTAGGTATAAAATCTTCTTACATTTTACCCTCCCTCCCAAGGTATTGTTTCCATTTAAGCTGTCGTGTAGCTACTCCTCCTTCTGCATTGCCAGGTCAATGAAATTTATACCTAGTTTTGAACTAACTCCTACTTTTACATAATCTTCTCAGGGCATAATCAAGTCTCTTACCCAATTAGAATAAACTTTATATTACATGTAAATGAAATGGCATCAATTCAAAGAGGTGTCCAGTCCTGTTCATAACTAGTTGTAATTGATTCAGTCAAAAAGTGTTCTTGACTAACAAAGTTAAGTATATATAAGTGGGGTGGAATAATCACTAGATTTCCTGTTCTTGGAGGAAAAAGGTACTAAAAATTATAGCTGTTGCAAAATTAAATGGCTTCCCTTATAGGGTAGTAATATTCTAATTATTGTGAATGTTCAAAAGATTATTAAAAGACTATTATTGAGGATTTTGTTAGGAGGATCTATGAATAACCTCAGAGATCGGGCTATGATGACCTCTGAAGTCCTTTCTTTTCTGAAAAAGCTGTGAATATATGATTGGTTGGACAATTAAAAATAGGTTTAGAGTTAATTACTAACCCCAAAACTTACTAATTAATAAAATATCATAACACTTAAAATACTTCGGAAAAACTTTTAGGTCTTTTGCCCAAAGAAATCATGGAAGGGGGAAAGGGACCCACATGTACAAAAATATTTATAGCTGCTCTTTACGTGGTAGCAAGGAATTGGAAGTTGAGGGGGTGCCCATCAATTGGGGAATGGCTGGACAAGTTGTGGTATATGAATACAATGGAATACTATTGTGCTGTAAGAAATGATGAGCAGGAAGAGTTCAGAGAAACCTGGAGGGTCTTACGTGAGCTGATGATGAGTGATATGAGCAGAACCAGAAGAACACTGTACACAGTATCATCAACATTGAGTGTTGACCTACTGTGATGGACTATATTCTTCTCACCAATGCAATGGTACAGAAGAGTTCCAGGGAACTCATGATAGAAGAGGATCTCCAAATCCAAGAAAAAAAAAGAAAGAAAGAACTGTGGAGTATAGATGCTGATTGAACCATATTATTTCTTTTGTTTTGGGTGCTGTTGTTTTTTTTTTCTATTTTGAGGTTTTGCATCACTGCTCTGATTCTTTCTCTTGTAACAGGATTAATGCAGAAATAGGATTAATGTTATTATGTGTATATATATGTGTGTGTATATATATATCTATATGTATATGTATAGATATATATAGATATAACCTATATCAGATTACCTGCCATCTAGGGGAGGGGGGAGGGAGGGGAGGGAGGGAGGGAGAAAAATCTGAAAGTGTAAAGCATGTATAAACAAAAGTTGAGAACTATCTTTACATGTAACGGAAAAAATAAAATATCTCAAAAAAAAAATACTTCGGAAAAAATAGAGACATGTCATAAGCATTAACATCTGACACTGACATCTGTTGTTAGCTCTATCACTTGCTGCTGTGTGGTAATGGCTAGTAGATACAGAGAATCAAATCACAGATAATTAGACCAAGTCCTTGGGAGAGGTTACCCTCCACTACATTCACAGTAGTATTGAAGTGCCTCAGACATTCTGTCCATGTTAAGCTCCAGAAATTGCCATAAGTATTGCCTATGTCCCTCAAGCATTTCATTGAGACCTATGAAAGAACTCAGACATTTTCTATTAGGCATTTGATTGCTCATTGTAAATGAGAAAAGGGAAAAGCAACCATGAAATTGTTGATTAAGGACTCAGAATTTAAACTGAAGCCACAACTTCCATAGGTTCCACCTGACTCAGAAGAAAATGAGTAGCATCAAAGGTCATAGAAAGGTCAAGGAGGATGAGGAATGAGAAAATGCTATTGGAGATGCCAATTAAGAGGTCATCTGAGATTTTAGAAAAGTTTTGACATTGATGAGGGAAAAAGGCAATCTAAAGAGTTTTGAGGAAAGAATATTGAGGCAATGGAGACAACAAATACAAGACTACTCTTTCTGTATCAAATATAGAAATTTATCAGTGATGTGGAAGAGAAAAACAGGTTGAATTTTTTTAGGGGGAAGAAAACTCAGAAAAAATTCTTAGTATGGTGATGAACATGTTTGAAGTAATATGAGATGGATATAGTGCAGAGAGAGACAGAGAAGCAGAGAAAGACAGAGAGAAGCAGAGACAAAGAGAGAGACATAGACAGAAACAAACAGAAAGACATGTGAGAGAGACAGAGACAGAGACAGAGAGAAGAAAGGGAGAGAATTTTAAGATAAAGGCCTGGAGAAATAGGAGAGAGAGAAATGGGATCAATGTCACAAGCAAAAGGATTAGTCTTAAGAAAGAATAAGGTCACATTATCCTCTGAGATCAAAGATAAAGAGGAAAAGGTGGTTATAGATAGATGCTTTAAGGTGTTGAGGTGGAAAGATGAGGCAGTTTATCATTATTGTACAGAAATAAAGGAACCAAGGTGTATGGGGAGAGATTCCAATAAAAACCAAGGTACTCTTCTCACACCAATCCAGTTATGGATTTGCAGAAGCAGGTCATGCTGCTTCTTACTACTTCAATTACATAAAGTTTTAGAATCCTCTTCTGTTTGATTGGAATAAATAAATAACCATTGACTTGGCATGTTAAAAATATAGAGTTTGCATGGTGAGGAAATAAATGTTTGAACTCCAGAGCTGCCTTTTGACTATGTAATTCTATGTTTTAGGTGATAACAACATCTTAATAAGTTAAATCAATAAGAAGTTATTGGGATATACTTTTCAACTTTTAGGAGGCATTAGCTTTGTAATCTTAGGCAGCACTTAGACTTTGTTAACCTCAGTTTGTCCATGTCTAAAATGAGGAAGTTAAACTAAATTTATCTTCAAGGACCCTTTTAATTCACACATTCTGCAACTTTCTGAAGATTCTCATTCTCTCTCACTGTCTCTCAGTAGATTTTATCTTTTTTTTTCCATTTCAAGCTTATTGAGGTAAGAGGTGATGGCTTATTTTTCTTTATATCTCCCTCAATTCATAATCCAGAGTTCCACATGTAGTTAACACCATATTAAAAAATCTATTATTGAATTTTTAAAAAAGAAAGATAAAGCCATAGGAATTCTAAAGATAACGAGATGGAAATATCATTGATTCTGAGTTTCATATCCCCAGATTTCCAATAGTCTCACACAAAAATTTCTCAGATAAATGAGGGTCCTGTCCAAATTGAAGGCCACTGCAGCTGTGTTTGATAGAACTGCCAAAAAGCATCTATGAAACTATTAAAAGTGAAGAGACATTATAGATTGAGGCTCCAGTTGTTTGGAAGTATAAGCTAGTTATATGTGTTGGGTTATGGGTCATCTGATCACAAATGACAACAAAACAGTGAAATGATTGAGTAATTTTAAAAAACATATAAAAAGCCCAAGCAATATTAATGGAAGACTATGTCAATATACACAATGAAACAAAAAAATAATAAATAGAGGAAAGAAGACTGGGACTTTTTTTTAGGGATGCGATATGGGATTTTAAAAAAATTCTCATGTGTCCATCAACTAATAGGGAAAGAAGCAATAGTAGTAATGACACCAAATCATACATCAAAATATATACTATTTATTTAAATACACTCCTGACACCGTTGGGCATAGACAAGTAATCAAATGTTTTAGCTTTTTTTTTGTCTAACTTCAAGAAACAATAATAAGATTGCTAATATCATGGATATATATATACTCTCAGATTAAAAAGGACATCCCTCACAATAAATCAGTGAGGTAAGAAGTACAAGTATCAATTATCCCCATTTTACAGATGGGGATACTGAAATTCAGAGAGGTTAATAACTTGCCCAAGACCATTCAGCTGTTAAGTGCCAGATCTTGTATTTGGAACCAAGTCCTTAATCCCAGGTTCAGTGCTCTTCTACTTTTTCTACATACAGAGAAACCAGGACACAGAGAGTGAAGAAAGAAAGAGGCAGAGAGAAAAAGAAACACAGAGACAGAAAGACACAGAGAGAGAGAGAGAGACAGAGACAGAGAAAGACAGAGACAAAGAAAGTAAATGTGCTTGACTATTCAAGTCATAGACTAAAATCAGGGTCATGACTTTGTAGTTATATTGTATTTTACATATTTGTAAAGTTGTGTATGCAATGTCTATGTATGCATGTGATGCTGTCCAGCTCCTCTTTTCATCTTTGTTTTCTGTACTATCATTTCTACTCCTTCATGTAGTACATCCAAGACTGATTTAAGAGTTGAAATGTGATGCCTTCAAGATTAATGATGGAGAAAGTTTATCATGGAGACCTTTACGTGCCTTTTTCACCTTTTAAATTTTTTTTTGTCTCTTACTTGACCTCTTTCCATTTTCATTCTTAAATGACCTTGGGGTAATTTTATTTGTTTGGTTCTTTCATCAAGCTTTCTGTAAACTATTTTTTCTCTCCACCACTTCTTGATGTTTTGTCAGACAACGCCTCTTATTGCCTTCTACCATACTGTAAGATTTTACAAATGAATTTGTATTCTTAACATTGCCATGGGCTGCCATATATCTATACTTAGTGAAGAGAGCAAGTTTTTGCTAGTTGTGGTAATTTCCAAATTCTTTTGGTCTCTTTATTTGTGGTGATTGATTTATATTAGGTAAACTGCCTTAGGGAATTCTAAGTCCACCAAAGTATTAAAATATATAATGGATGCAAACACTTCTTTAAAAAATAACATAAGAAGTATAGAAATAAAATAGGTAGAAAAAATATACCCCAACATGTTAAAAAGTAAGTAAGTAGCTAATACCATAAGTTGCTTTTAGCTATAACATCCTATGGGTAAAGGAGGATTAAAATGGCCGCACATTAAATGGATTTCATACCTCAAGTTCTTCAAATAAAAATCATAAACAACTCTATCCTAGGGAGATTAATGTTTTAAAGAAATGTACTGACTTGGATTCAGCTAAAAAGATTTGAGAGGGTTATAATGATCCAGGAGAAAAGATCAAACTGATCACCGTCCTTTTGTCCTTCTCATCTTTATGTACTTTGGAGTTCAAAGGGAAAAAGTCTTATGACTTGCTGTAGTGACATTATTCTTAGAGTTTAGTGCTTGATAAACTGTTTTTGAGATGGATAAAATGATTGTTACAATTGAATTAAGGTATTGTGATGCAGGCTCATCTTCTGTAGAATCACTGTAATCAAAATCATCTTTGGGAAAATTACAGTAGTCAAAGGTGGATGGGGATTATGTATAAGTCTTTCCATTTCCATATGATTTTTATTTCTTCTCATAGGTGTCTATGTTTGGGAAGCTTTTCCTTACATCTTGTTTGTCACTGATAAGTGTTTATCAGAGCAAAGTATTTTAAAAACATTCTAAAGTTTTTGTGGGTCAATATTACATCTAGACAGTTGTTGGAGATAGTTTTATATCTGATGATGCTATGATTTCTTATAATTTACTTGCTGAATTCTCAAAGACATTTTGAGTTTTGTACTTGTACAAAGATTTGTTTTCTGTTAGTTAATATTAACAAACCTTTTGTATATGCTTCTGACCTCTTTTCTGTGTCTTTCTAGCTAGAGGGGGAAATATATTTTTGCAACATGAAGTTATGCTACCTATTGTACATAGGATCAATAAGAAAATGATCCAGAATTGTTTTTAAACTGTTCACCCAACAGTGGCACCTAGATGGCTTTTGCTGATTCAGTGCATCTCACTAGGATCTGAATTTTGTTCACTATATAATACAGTTAGTAAATGATGCTCTTTTGATCTTTGGAACAGTTCATACATGACTTCCAGGTTCCCATTTGTAATCTTATTTCCTGCAGTTGCCCTTTTGTACTGGCTACTCACAAAGTTATTTACTGTACTGTCTAGAAGAAGAGGAGGTCCATGGGAACTAGAACAAGATAAAATTTTAGCATAGCTGTTTCTGTTATCATTGATGATGTTGATACTGGTGTTTCTTATCATCATTTTTGAAATTTAATATATCAAAACTTACTTTTCTAACTTTTAAGACTACCTAAGAATCATGTATTATATTAGAAAGAACTATAACAGATGAGAACATTCTATGAAAAATGAAGTATCTCACTAATAAGGGAATGATATTGAGAGCAAGGATTGAAAGGTGGCTGAGAGACAGTGTCCATGAACATATGGCCATAGATTTTTGCTTGAAGGAAGTATTTAAGAGGATGTCCAATCCAATTCTCTGTTTATTTTTGAGGAAACCAAGATCCCAAGATATAAAATAGACTTCAAGTAGTAAGTGGGAGAAGTGGGATTTTGATCCAGGCCTATTGCTTCCAAATTTATCCCTTTTTTTAACTTCCTCACAACACTGTACATCCTTTTGGGTTGTTGTTTTTTTAATTGTTAGGTAGAAGAATTCTATATATTATCTATGTAAATTGAAGTAATTTGAAATAATCTATAGCTTTGGTAAAATGTGTATATACCTGTGTACACATGCACACACACCTATAATACAAATATACACATACACACATATGTATACGTATATACATATATATACACACATACATATACATATATACATACATATATATACACATGCATGCATCCACACATGGAATGTAATATTGAATTCTCTTATCTGTACCTCAACATCTAGGTGACACAGTGGATAGAGTGCCAGGCCTAAAGTCAGGAATACTCATCTTCCCAAATACAAATCTGGTCTCAGATACTTAATAGTTTTGTGACCCTGGACAAGTCACTATATGCAGTTTGCTTCAGTTCCTTCACTTGTAAAATAATAATAATAAGGAAATGGAATACCGTTCCTGTGTCTTTGCCAAGAAAACCTGAAATGGGGTCATGAAGAGTCAGACAGGACCGACACAACTCAGTATAAACAGCATCTGTGTGTCCTTTGTGTGACTAAATCAATGATTCGTAAACATGAATCAATAAACTTTTTGTAGTTAAAGATCTCTAAAACCCATATTTCAAACCCCAAATCTCCTAGTGCAGGAGTTCTTCAGCTTTATTTTTTTTTTCTGTCATCAACCCCTATGACAATCTGGTCATACTTATAGACTCCTTTTATGTCTTTTTAAAAATTTTTAAATGGAAGATAATGATACATTTCTCTTTGAAGTTTATGAAAATAAAGATGCATATTTTCCTAATCAAATTCATAGACCCCCTAGTATCTGACCACAAAATCCAGTTTAAGAATCCCTGCTATGAGACAACTCATTTACCATAGTGATGTTTTACAAACACTTAAATTTCCATAGTGATAGACAAAATTTAAATACAAAGTAAATATTGCAACAGAAAAAAGGAAATGATGCAAATGTCCAATCTTTAGGGGCAAAAATCTCAGGAATTATTTTTTTGTGCATGAAAATTATTATGTTCAAAATGGTAATTTTCATTGTTTTATTTAAAAATAATTTTCCCTTCAATAAAGTACTGGTTTTAATATATAGTAATTTGGCTATTTCTCCCAAGATTACACTATACCTAGGACACAGGGTCTGCTACAGATAGAATATTGTCCTATCCACTTAATCCAAACTGCAGTCCAGGCAGGATTTTAATGACTGGCTCACAAAAACACTGAGACATTGGTTTCCTGCTCTCTAAATTTGATTATTCCTCTTTTATAGAACTTTCTTCACTCATTCATTAAGGATTGTTTAACAGTGCTAACGGTTGCATATTTTTGATGTCAAGATTATAGGAAAAAAGAGCTCTTCTGCTTAATCTTGTTAAAGGGGATTTCAAACAACAAAATGTGACAAGAATACTAATAAAGGCTTCTGTCTTGCAGTTTATGAACATTGACATTATATTTTTGTTATGCCAAGTATATATTTCTGCAAGGATATTTAAACTTTTTGCTACTCTCAATGGAGTTTGGCTTTTAAAGCTTTTCCGCCCATCTACCTTTCTGATCTTCTTATACTTTATTCACCTCCACTACTCTTCTATCCATTGATAATGACTTACTAGCTGTTCTTCACACAGGACACTCAATCCCCCATCTCCAAACATTATCCCTGGCTATACCCCATGATTGAAATTCTCTCTATCCTCATTTCCACTTCCTGGTTCCCCTGGCTCCCTTCCCTCAGTTCTAACCTAAAATTCCACCTTCTGCAAGAAGCTTTTCCCCAGCATTCCTTAATCTTATTTTCTTCCCTCTGAGACTACCCCCAATTTATCCTGTATATATTCTAGACATGATTGTTTTCATGTTGTCTTCCCTATTAGACAATGAGTTCCTTGAAAGCATGGATTGTTTTTCTTTCTTCTTTTTTTGGTATTGTCAACACTTGGTACAATGCCTAACATCAAGTAGGCACTTTAACAAATGCTAACTGACTTGACTTGGCATGTATACACACATGTATTTTTATTAAGATGATTCTTTTTTGTTACCCCTGATTTCTCCCTTAAGAAGATGATAAGACAAAGTCTGATATATATATATATATATATATATATATATATATATATATATATAAGTTATATTTCAAAAGTATACTATTTTTCTTAGAGAATGTCATATACATATTTTAAATTTCTAGTGCTGGATTGAAAGAACAGTTCTTTGATGACAACAATATACACAATGATTGCAACAATGTAAATGTAAAGAATGATATCAACAGAACAATCACAACTAAATACTGTAAAATTGTAATAACCAAGTTTGGTTCCAAAGTAGAGATTTGAGAAGGCACTTCTCTGCCTTCTTTCCAGAGGTCAATGACTATGGGTATTGAATACTACATACAATGCTAGACTTGTAGATGTGTTGATTAGTTTTGTTGAACTTTTTCTTTTCTTTCTTTCTTTTTTTATTCTTTGTTTAATTGATGTGTCTCTGGGAGAGGGCTAGGGGAAGAACATGTCAGGAAATGTAGGTGTTGGTAAAAGCAGAAATAGCAACAAAATATTTTCTGTAATGGATCACTATTAAAAAATATGACTAAAACTTTAGGAAAACTGCAGTTTTTACAAAATCCTGGTTTGAACAATAAAATACAGCAGATATTAACTAATAGATAGAGAACAACATTCTTGAATATTTAAACCTGACATATTTGCTAAATCTTTGAATTGATTTCATTAATCTTCGCTCCCCCAAATTATCCTGTTTTTTTCTTATGTTCAGAAGATTCATACTTTGCCAAATCATAGCACTTTCCTAGAGAGATACAATCAATCAATCAATCAATATTTATTTAGTACCTAGTATGTGCCAGGCACTGTGCTAAACACTGGAGATATGAGATAAGAGACTTCCTGCTCTCAAAGAGCTTACACTCAAATATGGGAGACAACATACAAGGAAATATGTATGAAACAATCTGAATACAGATTTAATCTTTCTTATTAAAAGAATTAATTAATTAAGAATTAAAAGAGGGCAAGCACTAGAATGAAAAGGAGTTGGAGAAGGCTTCCTGTAGAAGGTAGAATTTTAGTTAGAACTTAAAGGCAGCCAGGGAGGACAGTAGTTAGAATAGCATTCCAGTCATGGGGAAAAGCCAAAGAATGCCTGGAGGCATTCCAGAGATAATTGTGTTTTGTTCATAGAATAGCCAGGAGGCCAGTGTCACTGGATTAAAGATAAATGTGGAAGACTAGAAAGGCAGGAGAGTATTAGATTATAAGTGGCTTTAAATGCCAAAAGGAGCATTTTACATTTACTCCTAGAGGCAATAAGAAGACACTAGAGTTTATTGATTGGAAGATGCCATTATTGGACCAGTATTTTAGGAAAATCAAGTGGCTGAAAGGAGGATAAATTGGAGTGGGGAGAGATTTGAGACAGGCAGACCCACTGGTAGGCTATTGTAATAATCAAGAAGCAAGGAGATAAGGTTCTGTTACAGAATGGTGGCAGTGCCAGAGGAGAAAAGGGGACATATGAGAGATATTGTAAAGATGAAATCAAGAGGCCTTGGCAACAGTTTGGATATGGGGGACTGGTGGGCAATGAGAGGTAGTGATGAATTCATGATAACTCCTAAATTGCAAGCCTAAGGGCCTGGAAGAATGGTGTTACCTTCTATAGTAATAAAGATAGGAGAGAGGGGGATGTTTAGGGAGAAAGTTTATGTCTGTTTTGGACATATCAAGTTTAAGATGTCTACCTGACATTGATGTTGGAAAGGCAATGAGAGATGTGAGACTGGAAGTCAGCAGAGTAAATGAATTAGGATAGGTAGATATGAGAATCATGAGCATCGAGATAACAATTAAATCCATGGGAGCCGATGAAATCACCCAGTGAAGTAGTATAGAAGGAGAAGAAAGGGGGGCAGCTAGGTGGCACAGTGGATAGAGCACTGGCCCTGGATTCAGGAGGACCTGAGTTCAAATCCAGCCTGACACTCAACATAGCTGTGTGACCCTGGGCAAGTCACTTAACCCCAATTGCCTCACCAAAAAAAAAAAAAAAAAAAAAAGGAGAAGGCAAGAAGGAACAAGAGAGAATTCTTAGTAACACTTATCATTATAAGGACTTATATGAAGGAGGATCCAGCAAAGACAGAGGAGTAGGAAGAAAAAGCCAGGAAAGAATATGGTGTCCCAAAAACCTAGAAATAAGAGTGTCAAGGAAGAGAGAGCTATCAACAGACCAAAGAGAGGTAAAATATAATGAGGACTGAAAAAATCCTTTTGATTTGGTCACTAAGAGATCATTAGTAATTTAGGAGAAAGCAGTTTTGTTGGAATGATAAGGTCAGAAACGGATTGTAAGGGGTTAAGAAGAGAGGGACAGGAGAGAAAGTAGAAGTACCTATTGTAAACAGTCTTTTCACAGAGTTTAGCTACATGTGGCAGAAGAGATTGTAGGGATGAAGAATATATTTATATAAGGGAAGTCAAAGGGGGAAAGCCAATAAATTGTAGTCAAATAAGGGGATTTCAGAATTCTTGAACATAGAAATGGTACTTTTGTAGGTGATAGTAAGATTAAGTGGGCCAGGGAGAAGTGAGTGCTTCATAATAAATAAAGTTCCATAGTTCAAGGACCAATGATTTCTTAGGTGCTGATACTCCCTGCACCAAAACAAATCACAGCTACTTTATAACTCAGTAGTAGATAGTTCAAGAGCATTTCTTTGGCTGGAAAAAAATAATCATGACTTGTGAATATTAGTGAAATTAGCCTGCCTGACAAAAGTACAGGGTCAATATCACTGGGTCACATTCAAAACAATTCTAATTTAAAAAGAAGAGTCAAAAACAGAAAGGGATAGTCTCTCAAATAAACCTGGAAAAGAAGATCTTTAGGGGATGTCAAGAATCTAAAAGAAAAAGAAAGCAAAATGAGACATGTTGCATACAAATAAATATAAAGAAAAAAATTATCATAAAATAGTAATGGGGGATTTTAAAAAATATCAGAGGGTGAATAGGCCTTAAAGAGACTGCAGGAAACATGTTAGAATAAAACAGATATCACATTTAATCTTTAATACAACAAACTACAGGCGAAAGTCAATAAAAAAATTTGGGGTTAGAAGAAATGAAATATTTCCTCCTGAGGAATACAAAAACAAACAGGTTCCATTCTCAGAATACACCATCACTAAAGACTTTAGATCCTAGTTAGTTGTCATGTTGGGAAGGAAAGAGTTTATAGAACTTTCTCAGACAGAATGGAGAAAGGAATGGCATCCTTTGATCTTGGGTAAAAGACTCTCAGAAACTGAAATGGACAAAAAATTGAAAGTTTTTAGGGACTTTAGATAGCATATATTCTAGCCTGCTCATAAAGAAACTGCGGTATAAAAAGAGGTATAGCCTCCTATATACCTCCTATGTGCTAGGCACTTTGCTTATCACTGGAGATCAAAATACAGGAGAGGGATAAGCCTGCTCTCAAGGAGTTATAGATTAAGGTGGGGAGACAACAAGCAAACAGCTCTACAACTATGTAAAACAGGATAAATTGAGGGTAGTTTCAGGGGGAAATTTAAGGAGAACTGAAAAAGTTTTCTTTAAGAAGGTAAGACTTTAGGGGGCAGCTAGGTGGCACAGTGGATAAAGTACTGGCCCTGGATTCAGGAGTACCTGAGTTCAAATCTGACCTCAGACACTTGACACTTACTAGCTGTGTGACCCTGGGCAAGTCACTTAACCCCCATTGCCCTGCAAAAAAAAAAGGTAAGTCTTTAGCTGAGACTTGAAGGAAGTCAGAGAAGCCAGGAAATGGAAATGAGGAGGGAGAGCCTTCTTCAGGGTATGAGGGGCAGCCACTGAACATGTTTGGAGATGGAAGATTGAATGGCATATAAGTGCAATGTCAAGGAAGATAATGTCACTGGATTGAAGAATGTTAGAGGGGAATAAGGTATGAGAAGTAGCAAAAGTCATGGTTATAAAGGTTTTGAAAAGTCAAAACGAGGATATTCTACTTGATCTTACAAGAAACATGTAGCCCCTGGAGTTTATGTCGTAGAGTAAATGATATGGTCAGAAATACACTTTAGGAAGTTCAACTGGACAACTGAATGGAGAATGGTCTGGACTATTACAATATCCTCTCACTACCTTTGTAAAAGCTATCACCTGTGCTTAAAATGTACTCCATCCTCACTTTCTGCCTCTTAGAAACACTAGCTTACTTCAAACATCTTCCAATTATGGTCAATGGGTCTTTATTTTTTTTAAATTTGTTTTCTTTTTATTTTTAATCAGTAAAAATCCACCTTTGTCCCTTGCATCCTACACCCATATAAAATCGAGGAAGAAAGAATAGAACCCCTGTTAGAAACATGTTTAATTAAGCAAAAATAATTTCCTCATTGTCTTGGTCCAGGAAGATATACAACATACGTACATACATACATACATACATGTTTGTGTGTATTTTTCCCTCTACTTTGAGTCACAAAAGAAAGAATTGGGAGAAAGATATTCTGTTTTGTTATTAGTCTTTTGAATTATGATTGGTGATCAAGATTTCTTGAAATGTAATGTTTAGGTTTTGTTTTTTGTCACTGTTCATGTAGTCCAATGATTCTTTATTTTTTCCTTCTTGACCTTTTTATAAAACAGTTTTTGTTTGGAAGAGTTTTTGTTGTTGTTCTGAAATATGTTATATTTTATTGTATTTCTTTCAGCCTTCTGGCATTGTACTTTTGCTGTTGTCTCATGAAGTCCTTGGCTTCTATTTGATCCGTTATAATTTTCAGGGAATTTGTTGCTTAGGAAAGCTTTTATTTTTCTTTACCTTTTGTGCCAAGCTATTTTCACTTAGTATAGTACTTGGCACATAGTAGGTTCTTAATAAATGTCTAGAGACTAACTGATCTAATCGACTGACTTAATTTCCTTGCCAGTTCATTCTTCTATAGTTCTTATTTCTTTTTCATTTTCCCAATAGTTCTCTCATTTTACTGACAAGACATTGTTAAAACTTGTTTCATCTGTTTGAGTTGAATTTGTGCTCAAACTATGCTTTTCTTTGAGGTTTTGTTTGTAAATGCTTTGGAGTCATTCTCTTCTGGATTTGTCTTGAGGATCCCTGTCACCAAATACCTTTTTGGGGAGGAATTCTTCTTCTTTTTTTATTTGATCTTTTTTTTCTAGGCTACTTCCTGATCTTGGACTTGATGTTAGGGCCAGGCTTTGCCTACTTCTACAGGAAAGGTCTGGGCTGGTCTCATTGCAGTTTTCTTGGAATATTGAGTGTTATATTGTTCCAGGATCTCATGGAAAGCTCAAACTGGGGATTTGTAAGCTTTCAGTGGTGTCAGTGTTGTCTGAGTATGATCCCAAAGTGTGATTGCTCTTCCCCTGGTCTCAGTTCTTTAAGTTCCTGACCTGAGTTTGGGTCAGAGCAGCAGTAAACTGTTGCTGGACTTAACCAACTGGTAAGTACTGCTAGTTTCAAGTGACAGAACTGAAGGTCTCCCTTAAGTCTTGACTTCCTTACATAGCTTATTCTTCTGCAGATTTGAGACTTGGCTAGAAGATAGAACTGAAATCCTGTCATGTTCCTGGGATCTGAGCCATGCAGCTATTACTTGCTTCTGAATATGCTCCTATCATAATTTACATTCCAGGACATTCACTGAGAGTAGAGAGACTGGTCCAATCCTTAGTCTAGCCTGGATCTCTGACTCAGAACAAGTTACTGTGTCAAAAACTGCTACCCAGGACATGGACCCCTCAAAGTGCCATGCTATGGGTCTTAATTTGTCTATTATGGTACTGGAACTTCAGCTTGCCCTGGTACAAAACCTCTTCTTGAACTGTAATGTTTCACTCTTAGTATTACTGAAAACCCTCAGTGGTCACAGTCATCTCTGTCTGTTTCACCACTTCCATGGACTGGGAAAAATGACTCTATTGGACTTTTTCTTGAATTTTTCCATCTGATTTTAGTCTGTTACATTTCTAGCTCTGGAAGAGTTTCAAGGGAATTTTATGATACTTCTTCCTGCTATTCCACCATCTTGGCTATGCCTCCAGTTAGGCATTTTGTAATCCTCTACCTGCTAATTTCTATTTCCCAATATTTTCTCTGTATAGTTTATGTCTCTCTGTGTATAACTATTTATCTATCATTTATCTATCTATTATCATCATCTATCATATATCTATCTATCAGTCATCTATCTTATTTCCCTGAAAGCTTGTTAGTATGTTAACTTCTAGAGGTCAGGGACAATTTCATTTTTTGTCTTTATAGCCCCATTGTCTACCATGGTGACTGGCATATAGTAGATGCTTTTTAAATGTTCATTTATTTATTTATTTATTGGTCAAGGTTCTAGAGGTGGTAAGCAGCAAAGTGATTATGCAAACCAAAGTCCTTTGCCTCTAGATTTCATGGCTTTTGCCCCAAAGCTGGGTACCTCTCAGATATCACTGAGTGTTTAAGCATATATATATATATATATATATATGTGTGTGTGTGTGTGTGTGTGTGTGTGTATGTGTGTATATATATATATACACATAAAAAGCAATAAGGAAAACAATCTGGATAGAAATGGAAAACACAGGATAGAAAGCAGACAGGAGTCAGTGATAGCAAAACAATAAATTCAAACTCCAGCCTTCTGGTTTCAAACTGAGCTCCTTTCCACAATACAACACTTCTCTTTTTTCAATGCCCCCTCTCCCATTTGGTGGTGAAAGCAATACACATATGTAGCTATGTGATACTTAAATACTTAAACATAATATAAACCTATATAAGTAGCTATGGAAATGCACATTGCACCCAGCATCCAGGAATAACAATCAACTAGAATGTTTGATATGAATTAGGCAATGGGCTTTGAAGACTAACCATCAGCTGTCCTAAAAGAAATTACATGTTCTTTGTCTCTCTTTGCTATTTCCTGAATGTTTGGTTGTTCAGCATGTTTTATGTTTGTGGGAGGTTAAAACAAGCAAAATTGGGAGCATTGTCTGAATGTCACTGTCATCTCAGCTTCAGGTATGCATAATTGTATTTCTTTTAAGCAGTCGTGTTATGTTTGAGATTGTCCAAAAGGGATTTTAGTCCTTTCAAAAAAAAAAGTAATTGCTGTCAGCAGCCACTAGTTTGACTGACATTCCATGCTCCCAAGCAGAGGCAGTGAAGAGTAAATAGCTCTCCTTTGTGTACTGAACTGACCTGTGTTGCAGAAAAGGTTGGAGGGGAGGAGGGAAACAGAAAGTCCCTTCTGTCATGTACTAAAGTAGACCAGGGAAGCTAAAATATGGGGGTTGGGAATTTTTGATAGAATGGAGGAGTGTCCAGTGCAGCCAGAGTATAATGCCATTGGGCATATAGGTAAAAGATCTTTATTGAGGTTTGAATCAGGGAGAGACCATATCTGGGGATGTCTCAACCTTGCTTCACTGAGAATAGACATCACTTAGAGCAACATGTTGTTATTAATAATTCTTGCTTAGAAAGCACTATTAACAAAATAAATTTCTCACAATAGTCTAGCAAAAATAGTCAATTAAAGAAATGATTCATATTAATATAATCACCTTAATCATAGCAATACTGTGTCATCTATACTGTAGAATCTAGGTGGTATAGTTGATAAACCAGTGGACTTGGAGTCAGGAAAACCTGAGTACAAATCCTGCTAAAGACATTTACTATATCTGTGATATAGGGCAAGTCACATGTACTCTCATCCTCAGGTGCCTCATCTATACAATGGGGATAATAATAGTACCTATTTCACAGGGCTATTGCTAGAATCACATTTGAAAAGTGCTTTGTGGTACTTAAATGCTGTATAAATGCTAGCTCATAATTATTATAACTATTATTATACTCATTTATACTTGGAGAGATTTAATGATTTAAGGCCATATAGCTAGTAAGTCTTAGAACTAGGTCTTGAATTCATTTCCTAACATGGAATGGTACATAATACGCACTAAATAAGTTCTCATTGCTTGACTTGTAGGTTTCCTGTCTGCTCTGCCATATTACAGGTATAAAGTGACATGTAAATGGGTTCATTCATTCATTCATTCAACAAACCTATATTCCATACCTACTTGATGAAGAGCTCTGTGTTGAGTGTTAGGGGAGGTAACACTCTTGTATGTACAAATATAATTGTCAGCTTTAGGTGTTTTAGAGGGAGATGCAAAATAAAATTCTATGTGAGGCTGGGATTGTGGATTAATAGTATTATTCATGGAGATGAGAGAAGGCTTCTTGCAAAAAAGGGACAGGTCAGTTGGAGTATTAAAGGATTATAGAAATGCATCAGGTGGTTGTTCTACATGTAAATAATCTCTTAGACTCAAAACATTCCTCTCTCCAATACATCATTCACATGGTTTCCAAAGTATTATTACTGAAGCATAAAACTGAGCATTTTACTTCCCTACTTAGTAAAATCAAGTGGGATTCCTCATTGCCTCCAAGAAAAAATATAAACCCCTATACTTGACATTTAAAGGCCTTCATATATTGGACACAACCTGCCTTTCTATGCTTAGCATACATTTTTCCCCTTCCACAAACCTAGAATTCCAGCCAAACAGGTTGTATTGCTTTTGTTACACACATCTCCCACTCCTTCATGCTAGAAATGCAATCTATCCATCAGAATCCCTAGTTTCTTACAAAGCTCAGCTCAAGCACCACTTTCTATAAAAGGCCTTTCCCAATGCCCCTAACTGCTAGTTCCTTTCCCTCAAAAATCATAATTATTTTGCCTGTGGCTATATATATGTAAGAAAGGCAGCATATATTGATTAGAGAAATGCAAATTAAAACTACTCTGAGGTATTGACTATCAGATTGGCTAATATGAAAAAAAGGGAAAATTATTAATTTGGAGAAGATGTGGGAAAATTGGAACACTGATGCATTGTTGGTGGAGTTGTGAATTGATCCAACCACTTTGGAGAGTAATTTTGGAACCATGCCCAAAGGGCCATAAAACTGTGCATACCCTTTGACCCACCAATATTGCTACTCGATCTATATCCCAAAGAGATCATATAAAGGGGAAAGGACCCACATGTACAAAAAATATTTATAGCTGCTTTTTTTGTGTGGTGGCAAATTTCCAATTGGAAATTGGGGCAGATGGGGGGGCGGGGTTGAGGGGATGTCCATCAATTAGGGAATGGCTGAACAAGTTGTGGTATATTAATGTAATGGAATACTATTGTGTTGTAAGAAGTGATGAGAAAGCAGATTTCAGAAAAAATCGGGAAAGACTTAGACACTGATGCTTAGTAAAGTAAGCAGAACCAGGAGAACACTGTACATAGTGTTCAACATTGTGTGATGATCAACTATGATAGACTTAGGTCTTCTCAGCAATACAACGATCCAAGACAATTCCAAAAGACTCATGATGGAAAATGTTCTCCACATCCAGAAAAAGAACTATGGAGTCTGAATGCAAATTAAAACATACTATTTTCACTTTTTGGTTGTTTGTTTTTCTTTCTTGTGGTTTTTCCCTTTTCTTCCAATTCTTCTATCACAATATGACTAATGTGGAAATATGTTTAACATGATTTTATATATATATATATAAAACCTACTTAAAATTGCATGCTGTGTTGGGGAGGGGAGAGAAAAAGAAGGGAAGGGGAAAATTTGCAACTCAAAATCTTACAAAATGAATGTTGAAAATTATCTTTATAAGTAATTGAAAAAAAATATTTTTAATTTTCAAAAATCATGTAGCCTCAGAGAAGCTAGGTAGCCCAGTGGATAGAACACTGAGCCTAGAACTCCTGAGTTCAAATCCACCATGAAACAGCTTGCTACCTTTTTGACCCTAGGCAAGACACTTAACCTCTGCTACCTCAATTTCCTCAACTTTAAAATTGAGATCATACTAGGACCTAGCTCACAGGAATGTTGTGGGAATCAAATGAAATAATATTTGTAAAGTGCTTAGCAAAGCATCCAGCACATACTAAGTGCTTAATAAATTCCTTTATCTTCCCATTCTTTTCCCTAGTGGATAGAGAACTGGCCTCAAAATCAGGAAGATTTGGGTTTAAGTCCTTCCTCAGTTACTTGGGCTATATGAATTTGCAAGAAACAACCCCTCTATGTAACCAAGAATAGAAGAGAAGATGCTGGCCCATATTGATAGGGTTTCGTCATCTGGAATTTTTCTATTCTAATAAAATTACAGGTCTAATCCCTATCATTATATAGATACTCATTGTCTCTTCACAGAAAGAGTGTAAGCACATTGAGGGTATGAATTGTTTTATGTCTTTGTTTAGTTGTTTTATTCCCATTATTTAGCACACTTCCTAGGATATTATAGGTGCTTAATTGATGCTTGTTGGTTAATTAACTATCGATCCCAAGCACAGAGAATTCCTAGCAAGAATAAGCATGAAAACAGAAACATGAAGAATAACTTTGGAGATTGAAGTAAGATAGCTTATGATGAGTGAAGGAAAATGCTATGAGATATTTGGGAAAATATCACATTCAGTGGGGACAGGGAGAAAAGCTGATGAGAATAGATGTTAGGAAAGGCTTCCTAGAGGAGTTACAGTAGATATCGCTCTTGAAGCATGGAGGTAACTTTAGTAATTCAAGAATAGGTGAAGGAGGACAAAGACCTCCCCCCCCCCTTGTGGGTTCATCCTAAGCATCAGGGATGGCATGAGCAAATACACAGAGATAGAAGAGTATGGAAATGAAAGATAGAACAATTTAGCTGGAGCCATGATTATGTAAGAAATTTTATAGATTTTTGAATATCAGGATCAAAGAGTTTCTGTTTTATTTGGTAGTCAGTGGGGAAACACTGGTATATGAGAAAACTGGTGAGTGATAAGAAAGAAAAATCGTTTTTTGGATTTGATTCATGATGTACTATTGAGTCTTTCATTAAAGCTCTATAATATCCAAAACCTAATATTTTTATAATAGTAGGAAGAAAAGAAAATGCTGATCTGATAGACTCCTTTTGCTAGATTTATTGCCATTAAATTTTATTCTTTGTGATGTTTTCACTCTATAGTTATTACACACATTCCTTGCTAGTATATCTTGTATATTTTTTATTCATAGTTTCCTGGTTTTTTTACAGATATAAACCAAAAGATGCAAGTAACTACCAAGTTGAATATTAAGAAATTTATGCTTATGGGGAAAGTGGTACAAATTGAAGTCAACACTCTTTTCAAATAGTGTGACAAATAGAATGTGATTATTACTTTTAAACAAAACTGAAGGTTTAAGTGGCTAGTCTATGAGCTTGAAAAATATCAGTAGCCCTATCCTAGAATAGAAACTATTCTTCCAGATTGCCTATAAGTTGCTTTGTCCAATTGATTACACTTCCTCTCCTGCAAGGGCGTGGATCTGCTATCATCTCAGTGGAATAGCCTATACATCAGTATATTTTTTGGTCAATGGAACAGTATTTTGGTCATTGGAACCAGAAGATTTGCTTTCTATATAAAATCTACTGGGAAGTATAGACAATGTATCTGCCTGAATAGGCTAACTATTGACCACAATGAATACTTAGCTTTAAAAAAAAAATCTATATTCTTGTGAGTTGTTTTCCTTGTAGAAATTTAAATTAAAATTTTAAAATCTCCTAAGAATCTACTGAGCACTAGGCAATGAGTGAGATGACAAAGTAAGACAATGTGATATTAAAAAACAAAAACAAAAAAAGAATCACTATAGTGGCCAACGGTCCCTTCCAGTTCTATAACCCTGTGATACTGTGATTCAGTGACTTGCTCTGTTCACACAGATACTCTGTTGCCAATTTAGGATGACTTATCTGATCTTCTGATTCTCAATTTCATGTGCTTTCCATAGCACTCCATAAGGATCACATGGTATAGGTTAAGAAAAGATATATTTAGCCTCAATATGAGGAAGAGCTATCTGGCATTGAAAGTTTTCCAAAAATAGTGAGTGACTAGGTGCTGCCTCACTGAGAGTGTTCTACCCGAGCCTGAATAGCTGGTTATAGAATCACAGGAGTTGGAAAGAATGTTAGAGATCATCCAGTCTGGTGCTTCCTAACCTGTGGTCTCTAACATTCAAAAATCGATGGCTATTTCAATATAATTTATTTCCTTTGCAACCATATACATTTAATTTTATGCATTTAAAATTATTTCAAGACAGAATCCAAAGGTTTGGTTAAACTTCCAGAGGAGTCTATGAAACAACAAAGGTTAAGAGCTCCTCATCTGGTCCAACACCTTCATTTTACAGATGTTAAGAGGTAAAATGATTTGCCCAAAATCATACCAGTAAGTAGTGAGAATTGTCATTCGGACCCCCCTTCTCTAATATCAAAAGCATTATGCTACAGAGATGAATTCTGCAATGTATGGGAAGTTAGACGAGATACCTTTTCAAAGTCTCTCTCTATATATATCTATGTAATAACTGGATTTACCTGTCTAATTCCATTAGAAATGTAAAATTGATCATGACTAATAAAAGTTCCTTTTCCATATTTGAGTGACAAAACTTATCTCAAATTTAAGGATGACTTGGAGGGGCAGCAATGCAGTTAGAGTCAAAGGACCTGACATTGAATTCTGGCTCCACTATGCCCTATCTGTGTGACTCGGTGTGTCATTTAATTTCTCTGGGCTTGTTTCCCCATCTGAAAATGAGGTTGGACCATATGTCCTCCAAGATCTCTTCTCCCTTTTAAAGGAAGATTTTGTAATCATGCATTATGAGTATGGTGAAAGTCAGTCTAATTCACCAAAATTATAAAAATGACTAACCACCCAAACACTGTTTCTAATATTAAGATTATGAAGTTTTTTTAAATATCTCCCAGTAATTTAACTTTTCTACTCTAGGATATTAATACTCCTGTGCTTGGCTTAGTAAACTCATTTAAAGCAAAGAGGATATTCTGAATCACCAAATCAATGGGAGCTTGTCCATTCACAGTGATATGCTGTTCAGTTTGTATTGTATTTGCTGATGGATTTATATTGAGCTTTTCCTCCCAAGCACTCAGTGCCTTAGAAGCAGCATTATGGAAATAATTACAAATTTAAATTCAAATAAAAGAGCTAACCTTCATAACAACAGTGTGAATCAAGCAGGAAAACATTCATGATAATATTACAAAGTAGATTGACTCCCCTTCATGTGTACACCAAAACAGAAAAATGACAGTACCTAGGAGGGAAGATAATAGAAATATTATTTGACCTACAGATTATTTTCAAAACCACCTTATTATTGCTATTTGCAAAATATTCTTTACTCTCTTTTTTGAGTCATGATTTAAGACTACAGAGAATAACCGATTATTCTGCATACTCCTCAAATTTAATAAAACATTCTTTATACTCATGTGTTCCAGGTTTTAATGATTATGTATGAACTACAAATTAATTTTATCTCATCTCACATGTGTTCTCACTGATATATAGCAATCCTTTTATTTTTCTCTTATTTAATCTCTATCATACATCTGTGCATGCTCTCATCCAGCAAAATTGTCCTTATTGATACTTACACCCAACACTATCTTCCATCTCTCTGCCTTTGTCAATCAACAAGAGAATTTATTAGGTACCTACACTGTTATGTACTTTGTTCTGATTGTCTTCCATACCTGGAATTCATTCTCCCTTCTTATCTACAAATCTTAGAATCTCTAATTCCTTAAGGGGTCTATTCAGAATCCATATTTTAAACTTTTCCTTAATCTCTCAACCACAATGACCTTTTCTGTTTGTTTTCTCCATTTTTATATAAATATAGAGATACATGTTATTGCTTCTAATTAGATGATAAGCTCCTTGAGGGCAGGGACCATTTCTCTTTTGCCATTATATCTCAGTGCCTAGCACAATGCCTGGCACACAGCAGGCACATAATAAATACCTCTTAGTAGGTTGACTGACTTTATAAAGCTACTTCTACTCTCCTAAAGCTCAAAGATTGTCTGCTAATCCACTTCTCATGGGAAAATTCTAATTTTATTGCTAATAGCAAAGATGAACTTCTTCATCTTCCCTAGTCCATACCTCAAAATTCCTTATTTATTCTCTCCTTCTTTGCCTCAAAGGAAGAGGTAGCTCCTCTTGTCAACATTAATGCCTCAACTTACATTCTGAATTCCATTTTTTTAACTTCTCTCAGAGCTTGCTTTCCACCCATCATTCCCCCTATACAATACAATCTTTAGTATTTTCTAATTTGGGGGGGTCCTTCAATGCTCTAACAAAGTCACTTCTATTTCATCAATCGTTAAATAATACTCATTTAACTTTAATATTCCTTGACTCTTTTATATTATTCTCTTCATTGTTAAATTCCTAGAAAGAGTTGCCTACACTTGCTGCATCTCCTGACCTCCCACTCATCTTAACTCTTTGAAATTTGATCCTAAACAAACCATTTTTTGACATTGCTCTCTTTTAAAAACTATCCAATGATAACCATACACTTTTTCTCAATCCTTACCCTCATTGACATCTCTATAGCATTTTGGATTAGCTGCTCCTCCTCCTGAGTAATTTCTGCTAAATAACTATTTCTTAGCCTTTTAGCACAAGTATCACTTGGGGCTCTTTTCTGGTTCCTCTTCTCTACTCACTATACCCTACTTTCTTTGGTAATTACATTTGCCTCCATGGGTTCAAATGTTATTTCTATTGTAATGCTCTAAACAGTAGGTCTACTTCAAATGTCCAGTTCCCTATTGGACATATATACCTGGAAATCAGCATATCATAATCAAAATGTCTAAAATTGAATTCCTTATCTTCCTCCTCATCTCCACTCTTAAAAATTCTTATTTCCTTTTAACGTATAACTCATGAATGACCTCCTCCAGAAGCCTTCCTGATACCTCCTGGTTAGTTTTTCTCCTTCCCCATATTAACTTATACTTATCATTGTACTTGTATCACTAAATGAAAGCCAAGATCCTTTTGCCTTCATTCCCCTACACCCTGTCACTGGTCCCTTGTATTTAATATTTGTTCTTGTTCTATTTTGTTATTGTACAATCAAAAGTTTAACCATTAGGTTAATGGTTATAACTTGGTGTGAGAAAAAAGCCATTTCTGTTTGCATTCTAAGGTGTGTTTTTTTTAATTGTATGAATAAATACTTTTACTTCAAAATTTTCATTGAAAATTATTTCTATCACTACAAATTATTAAATCATACCTCTATGATATTCTATTTTTGCTTTTTAAAATAGTTTTGTGATCAGTTTTATTGCTTGGAGAAAGATAATAAACACTGAAGAATAAAAATATACAGGGAACTGAAAACATTATGGAGGATGTAAAATCCTTGAAGGTAGGGATTGCTTTATTTAGGTCTTCATATTCTCAGTGAATGAGAAGGTGTCCAACATACAGTGCATGCTTAATGAATGCTTGTTGATTTCTTAATAAAGGGACTCCTGTACCACAGCTTGAATTGCTTTAGCTTAAGTACTTATAATGTAATAATATAACCATTTTGATGATTTCTGCAACTGTTTGGGGGCTCCATTAGTACAAGATTTCTGTATAGGCTCTACTGTAGCAAGAAAATGATTTGGCAAATATGTCAGTTACCTATGCCATTTAATAGTAGGGCAGCAAGAAAAATTCCTTGCTATACAGTATTTCTTCTGTTGGCCCTGTTAGTAAACTGGAATTCCCAATAAATTACTCTTTAATATAAAAACAATTATTTCACTGTGACAGTGGAATTATTATCTGAGAATAAATATTAAGTCACTGTCAATTATTACTACTTTTTCTCAAATCATTTTATCAGATCCCCCCTGGCAGAAGTAGAACCTAGGGAAAATGAAATAAGGGGAAACAATTTTAGAATCCAGGTCATTTCAAGGGATGGGGTAAACTGGCCTTGTTGTAGTACAATTTTGAAGGGGAGGAGGACTGTCAAAGGTGAGAGAGAGGGGATGATAGAAGCATTAGAGCACTCTTAAAGACCAACTGAGTTTATTTAACTAGAGCATTATTATGCCTTTATTATAGCTGTTGTAATTAATTTCCCAAGATTTGTACCTGTGTTATTTCCCAAGATAAATCTGCATTTAGGGCAGGAGTCCTTAAACTTTTGTCCACAGATCCCCAAGGAATCTATAAATAGATTTCAGAATGTCCGTGAATTTAAAGAGGAAAAAAAAATTATGTCTTTGCTTTTAGTAAAATTTGGTTTCCTTTGCAGTCCTATTAATTTTGTGTACTTAAAAACATTATTTTGAAGAGTCCATAGGTTTCCCCAGACTGCCAAACAGGGTAGAAAAATACTAAAAACCTCTTCTCTAGAAACTGTATCCAAAATTCAAATGAATATGTAGCTTAATCTAAATGTAAATTTCAGATATTAATGAAAACTTAGGGGTATTTAATATAATAATTAAAAATTAATAGAATGAGGAGAAGTAGAATGTAAGCTTATTGAAGGAAAGGACTACATTTTTTAAAATCTTTAAAGCCTTAGGTCTTCTCACACTACCTTGCACATATTAGGCCCTTAATAAATGTTTAATAGATTGGATTGCATTGGAAAACCAGTGAAAGGTGCCTCAAGATTTTCTTCCCTATAGAATTTGAACTTTGGAGGACTGAGAGATAAGGAATTCTATATCAGTTTGGCACATTGAATAGTTTCCTTGGTTTCAGTCTACAAGGTAATTGTCTCAATATATATGAAATAATATATATGAAATAACAACAACTACAACCCAATTTCTATAGTACTTTCAGGTTTCAAAGTTCTTGTTCCAGTAGCTAATGAATTATGTAGTTGTATAGAAAGGACTGAACCAAATTGTCCAAATATATGTTCTTCTGTAATTTCTATTGTGTGATTGAAATCCAACCATTCTTTTTGCTTTTCCTGGACAATTCATATTTGTTTTTCTAACTTTAATGCTGGAGTTCTATCATGGAAGTATAGGTATTATTTGTACTTTATCATAAATCAGTTTTAGGCCTCAATAAAATCTTGAAGGAATATAGATTCTTAGGACACTTTTATTGTGACCATTTAAACCTTGATCAACTGAAATAGCCCCAAAGTGAAGTGAGTTTTCATGAATGAATCTTTCTAATGAACTTAATTCAATGAAACTAAACTTTTAATCTTTGGAGACTCTCCACTGAATGCTAATGTCAGTGATAGCACTGGCATTCTGCCACCACCAAATGAGCTTAAACACAATAATCAAAAGTACAGAAGAGAGAAGAGAAGCTACCAATAAGCCCTGAGAAAGAAGTAAATCTCCAGGAGCCTGTATCCCACACACAGCTTATACAGAAACTGCAGAGAGGTGCACGTTTCAGAACAGAGGCCAAATATGAGTTTTAGTGAATCATTTATTTTAATAGATGTTTTGCAAGGAGGAATATAGATTTATCATTGTTATCCTTGCTCTAGCCACTGGCAACAGGATGATAATATTGAAAGTTAATCTGGAACTGTGGCCTTATTATTTGGTACTCTAATTACTTACCTCAGTGCACAATACAGCTCGAGGGCAAGAAAACTAGAAAAGACATCACGTCAGAAAATTGGAATGATTGAAGCTCTAGGCTAAATGATCAGAGGGGTTGTCACTCACAGAAAAAGGGGAGAAACACGCGCAACATATTTTAGGCAGCTTGCTTAAAGAGCCTTTTCTTCCTAATGTCACAAGTAAATTACCTACTCCATTTTGTGCAATAATTTTCAGTAGTTTTGATGAAATTGAACTATCCTGTCCCATGCCATGGCATTCAAATTTCATTTTGTAAATTCTTGCCTTAAAAAAAATAATCTGACAACCTCACAGAGGGTTTTCATGAATTTGTCAATGATGTGGTTTAGAGCTGCCCTAAAGAGTGCATTGCTGAGGTTCAGCAAGTGAATTGTTTTAGAATTGCAGATGAGGCCCATTGGTGAGGAACATTGGCTCAGTGCTGAGAATTTCCAGCATGTACTGATGATAAAACATCTGCCCCTCTGGATTTATTCAGACTTCTGTTAGCAGCACAAACAAAATGTTGGTACCTGAGTACATTGTTGGAAACATAGACAGTAGCAGGAATGAACAACACTTGTTTTCAGTATGTTCTTGTGCTTCCCACCCACCTGAAATTGCTGTGTTTTCATGCACTTTTATTTCTGGCTAATACCTAAGTTGCCATCTACAAAAACATATGCTCAACATGGTCATTGGCCTTTGCTATGAAAGCTACAGAATGGAATTTAATTAAACCGCTTTCTTCATTCAAGAGTAGAAATCCTGTCAGTTTAATTGATACTTGGTCAAAGTAATATTGATCTGATAAAAGCAAATCCATTTCTCTCCCAACAATTAAAACATTCAAATAGACTATGTCTATGTTTTTTTTTTTATAAATGAAAGGACACAAAACCACTGTCAACCCTCCCCCTATAATCGATGTTAAACATTAATAAATAAGTTAGCATCCATTTCATTGGAAGCTGTCCATCTTTATAAATATATAAAAGTACAGAGGTCGCTCCCCTCTTCAGATTCAGATATTGTCACAAAAATACTGGCGATATAGAAGCCCAAAGAAATATCAAAGGTGGTTTTATCCAGTTTTGTTAGAAGATCCCACAGAGACCTCCTTGTAGTACAACTTGCATATGATGAAGAATTGCTTAACCTTAGTTTACTCATCTGTCAAATAAGAGAATTGAACTCAATGGCCTTTAAGGCTCCTTCTAGCTCTATATCTATGAATCTGTAATTCCCCTCTTCAAAATATCTGACAAATGTTTTTTCAGCCTTGATTGAAGACCTCTAGTGAAGGGAAACTCACTACCTCCCAAGGTAGCACATATCATGGGATCATGTTTGTTTAAGATTTTGTATCTTGAAGCTAACAGAATTTTAAACCGTGAAAATCAAAGAAGCTCAGAGTTATAAGGTATATCAGATTTCATCTAGTTTATCCATTCTTAAAACATGAATATACTCTATAATGGTCATCTGACCTTTAAAGGCTAGCCATTAATGGTCAATAATGACAAATATGTAGTCAGTCTTCTTTTGAGGCCAGTTAATTATACTTCTATCATCTGTGGCCAAGAAAAGAGTGAATATGTTGAATACCAGTCATGACTTCCCCAGAATAAACATTTCCAGATCTTATAAAAGTCCCCATATGGCATCATCTTTATTGCTCTTCTTTGGGTGTTCTCCAGCTTGTCTGTATCCTCTTAAAAAGAAGCAGTCAGGGGCAGCTAGGTGGCTTAGTAGATAGAGCACAAGCCCTGGATTCAGAAGGACCTGAGTTCAAATCTGGCCTCAGATACTTAACACTTACTAGCTGTGTGACCCTGGGCAAGTCACTTAACCCCAATTGCCTCACAAAAAAAAAAAGGAAAAAAAAAAAAAAGAAGCTGCCAGGATTAGGTATTCCAGCTATGTCCTGACCTGAGAAGAATCTGGATGTGTGAAGGGAGTGGGTAATCACATTCCTTCTTTTAAATATGATTTCCATTAATGTAATCCCAAATCACATTATTTTTGTTGTTGTTTAATATAGTTACTATGCAATATTATCCATGAAAACACTTGTCTTTTTTGATTAAATTGCTTTCTAAAATAAATGTCCCATCCTATTTTTGTACAGCTAAAATTTTGACCTCAAGTGCAATGCTCTAAGTCGATTCAATCTCCTTATTTTAGAGATGAGGAGATTGTGGTTTGTAGACATTTCATTCAACCAGTTAAACAAAGATCTAGGACTAGAAACTGAATTGTTGGAAACTCAATCTAGTGTTCTTGCCACTGCATCATACTATTTTCTTCTCAATAATATGCAATATAATGTTGCAGTCAGACTCAGAAATAACTGAGTGTTAGTCCTGCCCTCATCTTATTAGATCTACAATATTTATTTGACTTCCTTATTTAAAGATGCACTATCTCTTTTGGATTCAAGTATAAGAAAAAAATGTAATAAGTACAGTCTCCAGTGCTCTAAGGATTCCTTCATATGATCTCTTTTCTTATTTTGTATCACTTGGGGAAGTTGTTTTATTTTGTTTTTGCAAAGCAATAGGTAGATATGTAGAGTAGTCACATACACAGGCTGAGTAGACAAGTATGCTATGTTTTTAGGATTTCTAGGATAGTTGGAAAGAAGGAAGGAAGGAAGGAAGGAAGGAAGGAGAGAGAGAAAAAAAGTTCTTTGACTTCCCTCAGATAATTACATTATTTTTACTCTGGGTTCATCTCTTTTCATAGTATTATACATTTAGAAAGAGATCTTGGAGATCATCTAGTCTTACCCTTTCATTCTATAGATGAGAGAACTGAGGTACAGAGAATTTACATGACTTACTCAAGGTCACACACATAACAAAGAGCAGTGCTGAGATTTTTAACTTGTCCTTTAACAGTATATCTTGAACTCTTTCTACTTTAGTGTCTAAGATTATTTAAATGAATAGACCTCTGAGAAGGAATAGTCTATCAAATTTTAATAGGGAAAGCAGGCACTACACTCCTGAGAAGAATCATCAAAACAGGATAAAAAGGCCTTGGTTATACCAAAGAGAAGCCTTGACTTCTTCAAAATTTTGCCTAAGACCAAATAGCTTGATTAGTGAGTGGTTTAAGTGACTTGGTTTCTGGAATCCCTCATCTCCTTTATTTTTCAATTTTATGCTATCAACTACCCAAAACATGAACATTTCATTATATAATTATGAGCCAGCTAGGTGATGCAATGGATAGAGCATCGGCCCTGGAGTCAGGAGGACCTGAGTTCAAATTTGACCTCAGACTTACTACTTACTTATTGCCATTCTCTATCCATAAACGTTGATTCTTTGCTACAAAAATACAATAACAAGCAAACACCTTTGCCTGGTGGGCATGCTCAAAAAAGATGCAACTTGCTTTCACTTCTGTGGCCTATGTTACTCTGGGCCCAGTCATATCTCAGCAGTTTGTGGTGAGGCTACATAATTTTAAGTTATGTTTCAGTGTGTCTGTGAAGCATTTCTTCCTCTTGAGTTGCTTCTATCCAGGTCATAGCATTACAGCATATCACTTTTTCTGTCTCGGGTTGAAAAGCTGCATGGTAGGTAAAAATTCTTTTGAGTGACAGTTTTTGTCACCAATGGCACAAAGCCCCCAAGATTACTATCCAGGGGTGAATGCTGTGGTCTTTGGGGAAAAATAGTTACACACATTTAAATGTAGTTGATTTTTAACTTGCCTTTAGGAAGTTAAGAGCGCTGTCATGAAATGACGAGCAGGATTTTCTCTAGTTAGTGGAGCTGAGCTTCAAAAAGAGATTATGGGAGAAGCATCTGCCCTTTCTCTGACAGTTTTCTGGTTGTAGAAACAGGGTTCATGCCCACTTTTCATTAACCATTTCTGTGTGTAAGATATTTGGTTAGGCATAATACAGAATTAAACAAACGATAGAAAAAATGGATTCCTTCTATCAAAGGAAATTACAACTACAGCAGTGATGATCATCATCATCACATCATCAAACTGATTCCATAAAACTGATTTCTGGGAAGCTAAGGTGACACAGTGGAGAGTGCTGGGCCTGTAATCGGAAAGACTCATCATCCTGAGTTCAAAACTAACCTCAGACACTTGATAGCTGTGTGACCCTGGGCAAGTCATTTAACCTTGTTTTTCTCAGTTTCCTCATCTGTACAATGGAGCTGGAGAAGGAAGTGGCAAACCACTCCAGTATCTTTGCCAAGAAAATCCCAATTGGGGTCAAAGAAAGTCTGAAAAAACTGAACAAGAAAAAAAAATAATTTAAGATTAGCCTGGGAAACCTGGGGCATATTTTCCTGCTGTGTAAGTTGTTGTAAGATAGTTTATGGAAAGAAAAAAAAAGGCAAGTTAAATTCAATTACATTAAGAGGACACCAGTGAGGAATAATAGAAAGAGGATGAGATTGGAATAAAAACATCTGGCTTTGAATCCAAGGTCTGCACTTATTTGTGTGAATCAGTTCCCTTCTCTGGGCCTTAGTTTCCTTATCTAAACATTTATGGTGTTAGATAAGATGACCACTAAGAACCCTTTCAGCTGTAAATAAATGATCATATATGTAAATACCCAGTCCTGCCTTGTTCATTAATTTTAATCTTAGGCGAAATTTGTGACTTGTAGTAATTGGCAATCTCACTTGTCATCTATCTGACAGACAGTGGCTTGTAAAATTCTTGGTCCATTTTAAGATCCTCATAGAAATGTTCCCCATATGGTTATTACATTAGCTTATTTAAGTAGTATTGAAATACTTGGC
This sequence comes from Dromiciops gliroides, assembly GCF_019393635.1. Classification (NCBI taxonomy): domain Eukaryota; kingdom Metazoa; phylum Chordata; class Mammalia; order Microbiotheria; family Microbiotheriidae; genus Dromiciops; species Dromiciops gliroides. The sequence continues at coordinate 518,440,314 of NC_057863.1, forward strand.
TGTGTAGGTAAGAAATGAAAACTCAAGAGAGGTTTCCTATAGATGGAGCAAAGCCAGAAATGTATTACAGGATACAAATGAGACAAAGCACATCTGTGGTACAGTGGGATAGAGCATCACATATACAGTCAGGAATTCATGTTGGACAAGTTGCTTAGTTATTCTCAGCCTCAGTTTCCTCATCTGTAAAATGAGGGAGTTGTATCAGATGGCCTCTAAAGAAGGTAAATGCATTATCTTGAGACTAGTGTTTTTATTTGTTGCTTTTATTTTATTTTGGTGTGTGCATTTTATGTGGTTTTTTTTCTTTCAGTGAAAGATGGTAACCAGATATTTTGGGAAGGAATTCTATGGATTCAGGTGATAGTTTAAATCAGAAACTGGACCTTCCTAATGAAAGTTTAACATATTTGTTTGACATTGTTACTTTTTATTTTCTTGCTTTTCAAGTGGTATACCTTTGGGGAAAATTTCCAGTTAAAACAGTTAATGATGATGCTTCAGTCTTTATACTGTTTTCTGATTAGGGAGCTGTTTTTGAGTCATATGTGAAGAATTAATGAAGAATTTAAATGCATACTGCCTTACTATTTTTGTTTGCTTATTTTTATTATGCTCCTTTGCGCTCAATGATACATTGCTACCTTTTGCAATAAAGTTGTCCTTAATATCTTTGTCTTTAGGACTTGTGATTGAAAATACCCAAACCTTTCCTCATTAAGCTCCAGGAAGGATGTCCTTTTGTTTGTCACTGCAATCACTGTTGTAGTGCCCAGCCTTGTCTGTCTCTAGGGATCAAATTTTGCCAAGAGCTTTTGTTCCAAGGAGCTCTTCCCATATCTGATTACTGCACCCCACTGTCTGTCTGGTAGGAAATGCTTGCCTCATGCAAACATGGCCGGATTGTATTTAGTCCTTTTCAGCTTGGCTTCATAAGGAAGCCTTTTAATATGCCAAGCAGTGTGGTACGAAATACTAACCTAGCGATTGGCTAGAAAAGACTTTGTTAATGTTTAATCACTGATAGGGGGAAAGGGTCTGCCGCTCACCTCCATCCTCATTAGAAAAAAAGAAAAACATGATATTTTAGTTATAGATTATGGAAAATAGAATGTTGTACATAATGATGTTAGTTTTCCTTTTATATTTTCTAAAGGTGTTTTTTTTTTATCGCAACTCTAATAAAATTTTAACAATTGTCAATTCCCTAGGAAACAATCCAGGTTTCTTTTTAGCACTTAAAAACTCTTTTTATTTTCCTTTAATACTATTAAAAGCAAATTCAGAAGTTGGGATCACATAACAATGACTAGCATAGTATTAGCTTAAGTAGATAGCAATGATATGTTAGTGTGGGGGCCACCTTCCAAAATACACACACTACCCACATGCATGCATATATACACAACTCTTTGAAGATGTAGAAGTGAACAAAGACACACCTCCCCAAAATATGAACTCTAGGCACACTGTCTTCACCTATTTTGTTACAAGTGAGCTGAAGGACATAGCTGCTGCTGCATCTGTGTTCTTTAGTGCCCTCTTCTTACCTCTTAATAGAACCAAAAACCCTTAGCTACTGAAATTGTAAAAGTCCAGAGTCCCTGAGAAAATTCTACCTTTCTGGTCTGATGGGCAGATTTCTTTGATTTAAGTTAGACCAACTATATTCAGACAATAAACCCTTTATGCATTAGCTATAGCTAAGAGTACATACTTTTCTATTCTTTTTGTAATATCCATAGGTCTGAGGAATAGACATCTTTCTTTTCTTTGTGTCATACAATGTTACTTTGAATAATGTTTAGCTTATGAATGCTGCCCTAAAAGTCTGTATATATGATACTCTTATATCATCCTTAGCGTAGGTTGCCATTCATTTTGCTATCTGCCCTTGCTGGCAGGAATAAAACAAAACTTGCTTCAGTCTTAAATGACTCCTTACTGCTATTATGAAACCCTGACCTCAAGAATCCAGATTGGTAACTCATGAACCTCTTGTGTCCCTAAAAATTTCCACTACAAAGACCATGTCATAACTACCAAAGGTGATTTTCATAAAGCAGAGTTCCAACTGTTACCCCCTACTCAATGAACTCCAGTGATTCTCTATTACGTCTAGGATCAAAAAATAAAATCTTTTTTTTGTTGTTTAAAGTTTTATTGTTCTTTTTACAACCTGACACCTTCCTATATTTATTGCTTTATTATATATTACTCCTCACCACACATTCTAACACAAAGGCAAACTGATCTGGTTGCTGTTATCTATACACAACTCATTTTCTGTGCTTTGGCTTTGCCTGCCTTCTTCATCTGAAATACTTTCTGTCTTCACCACCCTTTCTTGGAATCACTGTTTCCTTCCAAACTCATGTCAAATATCACTGTCTGCATGCTAGCTTTTCTGATTGCCTATCTTTTTGTGAACCCCTCCAGCCCTGAAGGTTAACATGAATTAGTACCTGATTTGTACCTGTCTATATAAGTATATATTGCACCTCCACTATTAGAATAGAAGCTCTTTAAAGACAGGAATGGATTTGGTTTTTTATCTTTGTATCCCTAGAACTTAGCACTGTTTAGATCACCTATTTCACACATGAATGTTACCTCAATGATTTTTTGATCAATTATTTTTTTAAAGTGAGCCAACTGGAATGGAATATATATTTTCCCACAAAATTCTCTTCAGACCATGTGCCAATAACCAAAATCATTTACTTTATCTGTAAGTGTGACTATAACCTCTCTCCACCCCCACTTTGACACATATGCACATATTTACACACACACATTACCATGGCTCCAGAACCTAGGATTAAAGATAAATATTTATGTTCTGATAGAGAGCAAGAGCTTCCAGATCACTATAGTATCATGTTGGCAAACAAAGCATTTCAAAAGAACTCAAGAAAGGTTCTAGATCACTGAGATCTACAGTAAAGGATGAGAATCACGCAGAATAAAAAAGCATGAATGTAAGAAGTACAAAGCATGTACAAAGCATGTAAGTAGCACTTGTGGAGGAAATGCCCACATCATTGATAATCTGAATCCATCAAAATATTAAAATATATCTGTAGGGAGAAATAATATGTAACCCTGCTATGACTTTGCATGACAGGCAATCAGATACCCACTGTATTAGTACAACTGTTTGATTTTAGAATACCCATTCTTTTCTGTAAGTTCAGGAAGTTTTTTTTTTACTTTATTACTTTTAGTGACAGAAGAAGAAGCTTTTCCTATATATATACATATATAATATATTTATATAATATATGTATAGAGTGTACATGTATATATATAATATGCATATATTGGTTTAAATTTATTTCACATTTCATATCTTTCTTTCTGCCTTGTCTACCCATCTATTTAAAAAGTAAAAGCTAAGAACCTTGGATTTATTTTAACATATTTTATTAAGGTGATGAAATCAGCAAGCATGAACCAATATGGGCAAATGACTTACTGTGAGTTAAAATGTGTTGCCAAAATTTAATTAGTTAATTAATAGTAAATATATATTTATTAAGTATATATAATACTCTAGACACTGTCAGGTATTTTGAGAGTCTATAAAATAAGACACAGACCTTGCTCTTAGGAAATTGATGCTTAATTAGATAAAATATGTATACTGATGAGGTACTTCACCTCCTTAGGGCACAATTCTCTCATTTGAAATAAGAGATTTGTACTGGGTTGAGTTTAAAATCTGATCCAGTTCTAACATTCTGTGAATCTACAAATATGAGTATAGCACCCTCGTACAATAATTTGTTCATTTTAATCCCAGAGGGTAAAATAATGGTACCTAAGGTGCACTTAGTTCCCTCTGCTTTAGCTTTAAGGTATTTAATTTGATCTTAAAGATGTTAGTTCAGTCACAAACACTCTAAGCCCCAAGTTAGGAAAAATTATAATTCCCAGTTAAGAAGAATTAACTTGTCTCTGTTAACCCCTTTAGTTAACCTCTGGCCTTTTTGCTATTGAAGCAAAATTCAATTTACTGGAAACATATGGACAACTAAACTGTAGATTGTACTAAAACTTCCATGGTTAGATAGGCAGTAGAAGAAAATTGGGAAAAGAGCTGATATTTTCTTCAGATAGAGGAAACCACCCTTAATCCTCTTCTCTAAAACACCTGTAGAATCAAATCCTCAATATCTCCCTTCTCTGCCATAGCTCAGTGCTCTTGCTCCTCAGAGGTGGACAGGAAATGCTATGCTTGATATACTCTTTCAGATTCAGAAGCTCACTACACCTTTCCTCATTTCTGAAATACTCCTCTCCTCTCCTCTCCTCTCCTCTCCTCTCCTCTCCTCTCCTCTCCTCTCCTCTCCTCTCCTCTCCTCTCCTCTCCTCTCCTCTCCTCTCCTCTCCTCTCCTCTCCTCTCCTCTCCTCTCCTCTCCTCTCCTCTCCTCTCCTCTCCTCTCCTCTCCTCTCCTCTCCTCTCCTCTCCTCTCCTCTCCTCTCCTCTCCTCTCCTCTCCTCTCCTCTCCTCTCCTCTCCTCTCCTCTCCTCGCCTATCTTTTCTTATTTAAAAATAAAATTTGCTTAAGATATAACCCAGTCTTTTATACCAGGGCTTTTCAAACTTTTTCTACTTACCTAGAGAAATTATTTATGCAACTCTGAGTATTTAGGTATATAAAATAAGTATACTTAACCTTTTAGTGTTGCCAAATGTTTCATGATTCCCACATTCAGTTATGTGACCCCATATGTGTTTGCGGCCCACAGTTTAAAAAGCTTTGTCTTATACCATGGCTTTGATTGATTGAAATCTGTGGACAGTCCCTGTTCACAAGCTGGTTCAATTATGCGATTTAAGAAAAAATATTCTTAACTGATTGATGCATTAGAGCTACAATAGGGTGATTTTAAGTCCAACTTTAAGTATATATACCTCTTCTGCAATGTTTAGACTATAGTACTTCTGGCATTTCTTGCCACTCTAAGATTCTAGGATTAAAAAAAAATCAAAACACACGACCTAATGTGTTGGGCATTGTGTTAGGCATAGGGAAAATAGTATTTCTGTCTTATAGGTGTTTGGATTATATTAGAATGAAAGAATATTACTACACAAAATAATACTGTTATACTTCTGAACAAAACACTACATTTTATCTGTGAAATGATGCCTTTAAGGCCACCTCTAGGTACAAGATGTGAGTTGCTACATGATACAACGAAACCTTTCAAAAGAGTGTGCTTGTTGCCTGAGGTATTGACTAGTGTAGGTAAGAGGCTCATCACTATAAGGTTCACTACCAAGTAATGAACAAATATTTTTGGTCACAGCGAACAATGACCTGTCACAAAATATGAATTGTTCTCAATCTTAGAAGGCTCCTGTTCCCCTTTGTTATTGAGAGTATGGAAAGTAGGACAGAGTATTCTATAAGTCACATGGTTCTCGGACAAACTAAGACAATAACGATAATAAGAGACTCTTATTAATCACTTAACTATGTGCCAGCTCCTGTGCTAAGTGCTAGTAATTAAAAAAAAAAAAGCAAAGCAAAAACGCAGTCCATTCCCTCAAGGAGATCACATTCTAATGAAGAAAATAAAATTCAAAAAAATCACTGATAAACAAGATTACTTGGAAATTCTCCCCAGAAAAGGAAACATAATAAAGTTATCAGGGTGAGTTTCATCATGCTTTCAAAGGCAAAGAGAAATGTCATTTCCTGGGGCATTTTTTATCTGAGCTTGTACTTGATCATAAGTAAAGCAATCACCATGAGGCTTATTCAATTGACCAATAAACATTACATATCTAAGATGTGTCAAGCACTGTGCTAAGCACTGGGGAGACAGAGACAAAAGACAATCCCTTTCTTCAAGGAGTGTACAATCTAATGGAGGACACAACATGCAAACCAATTATATACAATGCAAGCTATATTCATGATAAATAGGAAATAATTAACAGAAGGAAGGCACTAAGATAAGGCTCTCTGTATAAGGTAGCATTTTCGTTGGGAATTAAAGATAGTCATAGAGGTCAGTAGTTGGAATGGAGGAAGGAGAGTGTTCCAGGTATGGGGACCATCAAAGAGAATGCCCAGAGCTGGGAGATGGATTCTTTTGTTCACAGAACAGCCAGAAGGCCAGTGTTGCTGGATGAAACAGAACATGTAGGAGAGTAAGGTATAAAAAGACTAGGAAGGCAAAAGATAAAGAAATACTGAAATTCTATGAAAATTTTGAAGAGATCCTTCAAACCAAGGTATTATATACTTTCATAGTCAAACTAAGACAATAACTTGTTATTATAGTTTGTCCTTCATTCTAGAAGGGGACCATGGCATCATGATGTGATGCCATGACTTGCACTGAATTGAATTTAAGTGAGGGAGGGCTGTGCTAGGTCACCAACCTCACTTCTCCAGTGTCATTTGGATCTGGTGGCAAGATATAGATCTGGATGACTGGAGATGGCCATGGATGGGTTTTTTTTTTTTGTTGTTGTTGTTTTTGGTGAGGCAATTGGGGTTAAGTGACTTGCCCAGGGTCACACAGCTAGTAAGTGTTAAGTGTCTGAGGTCGGATTTGAACTCAGGTACTCCTGCCTCCAGGGCCGGTGCTCTATTCACTGCACCACCTAGCTGCCCCTTGGCCATGAATGTTTAAGGCAATTGGGGTTAAGTGACTTGCCCAGGGTCACCCTGCTAGTATATGTCCAAGGTGATATTTGAAATCAAGTGCCCCCAACTTCAGGGCCAGTGAATAAAGATCCACTGTACCATGTGGCTGCCTCAGTCACTGACTAATATCAAAGAGGAAGAAAGCAAAAACTATGGTGAAAAAATATAGTTTAGAATCAAGAAGGCTACTCAAAAGCCCCACACCTGTACATCATGAATGCTTTCCTCAAAAAAAGAGAGAGAAGATATTGAGTATAAAAAGCACTTGGCATAATAAAGAACTGAGCTGACTCATTATCAGACAAGACAGAATGGTTACAGATCATCATTTCTTTCAGAGTCAGCTGTCTGCATGTTGTTAGGCTATCAGTTTGTTTTGAACAAAGCTAAAAGAAAAAAATGCCAAATTAAGAGGAATAATGAACATAAGAAAAATGCTGCCTTATCTTGCCTCCCATAATGAACTCACCTTTGTATCAAAGAAAAAAAGTTGAACAAGACTAATGAGCATAATGGTCACTCGTTGTTGAGATGTCCTATTTGTGACCCAATATGAGGTTTTCTTGGCAAAAATACTGGAGTAGTTTGTCATTTTTTTTCCTCCAGTGGATTAAGACAAATGGAAGGTAAGTGACTTGCCCAGAGTCACACAGCTGGTAAGTAGCTTAAGCCGGATTTGAACTAAGGTCTTCCTGACTCCAGCCCCACAGCTCTATCTACCAAGACAGCTAGCTGCTTCATAATGGACACAGGAGATATTAAATATTAGGCATGAGCTCAATGTAAATAAAATATTCCCTAGAATGTTTTTTGATGAAAGCAGAAGATCTCTGAAATCTCATTGTAACATTGAGGTCACCCAGAACCCTGGGTTCTCAAAGACAATGCTAGTAGAGTATTAGTTCTGACAAGGCCCATTTCTATTATGCAGTGACCAGCCTCCTTACATTTGGAGAAGCTTGTGCATGCTGAATAATTATAATGACCAATCTTGGACTCCATGGTGAGATGATAATAACCTTTCTTGAGGCAGCTAGGTGGTGCAATGGGTAGAGTCAGAGAAACCTGACTTCACATCCTATTTCAGTCACTTACTAGCTGTGTGACCTTGGGCAAGTTATTTATCTCTGTCTGCCTCGCTTACCTCATCTGTAAAATGGTGATCATTTGCCTTATACCTCACAGAATTATTTATGATGATCAAATGAGATATTTGTATAGTGCTTAGCATAGTGTCTGGTATATAGTTGACAATAAATGCTTATTTCATTATGATATAGATGGGCAACCATGGGGGTTGAATATTGCATTTAATATCATATATACCCACTATGCTTATTGATTTTGTTCAACTTTTTTCCCTTTATTTTCTTTTTTTTCTTTTTTTTTTACAAAGGAGGGCTCATTAGGTGTGGGAGGGTAGGATAGCATATCCAGAACTGATTAAGATGAAAAAAATAATATCAATATAATTCATTTATTAATGCAAAAACAAACATGAAGAGATTTATCACCAGTCTGGCCACAGAAAATATGTGTTTGTCAATCCATGATAGTTGTTGAAGTTAGTTTACTAAGCCATAACAGTGTTGTAACTTGTATTTCTGGAAGGGACATCTGAAGTAATGAAATTAGAGATCTCTGAAATCAGGAAGAACAAACACACACACACACACACACACACACACACACAATCACAGTAGTTCAGAGCTGTATAAATAAATGCCAAAAGACTTTCCTTTTCATTTCCCTTTTAGTGTCTCCTTCTATTTAATGCAATGGGCCTATTTTCAGACTTCAGTTCGATAACACTTTCTCTGCAGGTGACACGTGACATTTAACTGTGTCATATTAGGCTGGTTAGTACCTAAGGAAGACTTCCTTTTGAAAAGGGCATTCATGTCCTATAACCTTGGAAGTCAAAGTTGAGGCTTGTCCTGCAAAATCAATCTCTTGAAGCAAGCATTTGACTTGTTTTATGCTGAGGAGCTGGATTGTAGCAATTATGGCCTTGTGTTTCCTGGCACACAGACAAAAGAGGATAGATTTCCTCTGTTTTATGTTTGTGTTAATTTAACCTGTCAAAGTTAATCATCCTGTCCAAGTGCCAAAGTACTGTGGTGTTAGGCACCGGAGAGCTGCCTGGCACTTTGGTTCTAATTCTGTCCCTGCCACACTCTTCTTTGTGTGACCTTTGTTCAAGCCATTTACCATTCTCATTTTCATTATCTCTAAAAATGGGATAATTAATAATTATCTCCTGCGCATATGCTGTGTTTTATTACTTTTTTCAATATTTGTAAAGGTCTATCTAAATACCGGCCTTTTAGGACTGCTGTTAGCAGAAGGACTCAGCAAGACTTGAATCACTGTGTAATTTTTGTTATTTTTTGGTTACTATTCTGTTATACATGCAAAAGCTGAAGTTTCTCCTTGCATTTAGAGATAGAAAGGAAGCTTTGAGGTCATTTATTCCAATCGTCTCACTTTACCAATGAGCAAACTGAAATCTGAAAGAAGTGATGTGACTTGCTGTGATCACAGAGACAATGGTTAGAATTTGAATCCAAATTGTCTGACTCCATAGCTAGTGTTTGTTCCTTTGGCTCTATATGTTACTCTTCTACTCACACTCCCTAAGAAAGAAAGAAAACAAACCTCATAATCTGTTTGTAGCAGAATAATAGGATGCAAAAGAGATGAGAAGGCTAATACAAAAATTTCCATAGAATATATCTATATATGTAATATAAAATACAAATTATATAATAAAATAAAATATTAATAAAATAATAAAATTCAAAATATTAATTAAATAAATTTTATATAGGAATAAAAATTTAATCCATTCCTTTCCTATTTTCATTTAGAGGCCTATGTTGTGAAAGAATATATGAACAACTTTTCTTTGGGATTTTTATGTGAATATAATTAGCTTGGAATCAGAAAAACATGGTTTCAAGTCTAGCTTTTGACACATACTAAGCAGTGAGATTGTATTCATGTCACTGAACCTCTCAGTTCCTTAGGCAAGTCTGAAGGGCTTTACTACAAAGGACATTTGCTGCTAGTGTCCATCAGTGGAGAGAGTTTATACATTGGGTTTTCAACCCATGAAATCACACATATGCACACATAGAAATACACACATATGCAAAGAACCAAGGGAAAGTAACCCTCAAATCACAACTGACTTTTAAAATTGGCAAAAAAAAATCCTACCTATGTGCTATGAATATTGAGGTCCCACAAAATCCCGTCTTGGCCAAATATATCCCTTTCATCAGCCTGTAATGTTCACTGAAATTTCACCATGAAAGTTTTAGTCTTGAATATTGATGACTTATTGATCTTAAATAATACTTACTAAAATGCATTTGCCCATATATAATTTTTGTTAATACCTAAAAACATTAATCTGTTATCAGGTCAGATCTTAGGAGGGATGCATTTATCAGGTGCTTCCCAACTATGTAACTAGAGTAAATCCCTGAAGAAATTAAGCATTACTGCCACAGCTGTTCATTGTTGAAATGGTGACCAAAACTACAATTTTGCCCCAGACTTGTCCTATGTCAGCTTTTCCCCCTCAGATCAGAAATGCCTAAAAGCAAAGTAAGACCAAAAAAAAAAAGAAACCTCTTACATAATTATACAAAACTTGATTTTAAAATAATATTTTGAATTGTATGTACTTCTCTAGAAATTCACACAATTTCCCCAGCATTTTCAGTATTTCAGCTTTCTGTACCTGGTCAGGTTTATATATCCATTTTCTGGTATCTCTTTACAGTCATTGGCTTTTCTTCTTCCTTTTGTATAGTTCTTTCCTGAGCTCAAAGAGTCAGAGCTTTTCTAAAGTTCATTGTCCATACTTCTTTCCATAATGAAGTGCTATGATCCTTAAAGCACCTACTGCTGTGATAGCCATTGTCACTACCTTTGGAGGACTCTGCTACTGGCTGGTTCACCAGTGAGAATTCTAATAGGATCTCTGAATTGTCCATTCTCACAGGATTGATGTCTGGTCACATTCACTTCAGACTATTACTTTGCCTTATCAATAAGCAATAAATTCAAAAGAAGCAAAAGTACCATGTGCTTAAGGACAAATGACTCCCATAAAGGAAATGAAAGCTTGTTGCCACTCTCCTAGCAGGCAGAACAATTCTCATTCAAAGTTACCAAGAAAAGAGACTGAAAAATCACTGCATCACACTTTTTGTATGTATACTCAGTTTTGTCTCAATTACTCCTGAATCATCTTTTCTTTTTGGCTCCATGACTAATTAGAGGACTTTTCATTATCACATTAAGCCTGAATCATCATGACTGGAAACTGGCTTCCCAAAGTTATATGTGGATTGGTGAATGCTTCAAGGATTACACTCTTATTAGCCAATCCACCAAACCTCCTCATTATACTCTTCCCCCCAATTAACATTTTAGCTGTCATATGCAAATTCTCTAGAGTGCATTTTGAACTTATTACCTATATTCCTAATTCAGAATCGTTCAATGGGATCCCAAAGAGGCTTAGGCATTGTCTTTTTTTGAGTGCATACCCCTGTTCATTTTGCTAAAGAGTTTCAGAAAAATTCACATGGCACCAATTTATTCTTTCCTAAAGTTTAGGAATTCATAATTACCTCCAAATGCAGAGATGTGGAGATTCAATAATCAAGGAAGAATTTACAAAGAATACTGTAGATTATTTTTTCCCTAGAATTTACAAAGGATCCATTTTGTTGCTTTGCAAGGACCTTCCTCAACTCAAAGGCAATAAAGAAGAAAAAGAGTAAAGAAATCAATCTTTAATCTAAAAAGTAAAGCCTACTCCCTTCAGTGGTTCCCAGAGAACATGGACTTTTCCCCACAGGAAATAATGAACTGAGAGCTACTGCAAATAAGCTATTCACTGTTCAGGTGAGAAGCCAATCTGATCTGGTTTTTGTTTGTGTAATAACACTGACCCATTAGCTCCACTGGGGGCCAAGGCACTTGTCTTCTCACTTTCCCACTGAGGGATCCCTTTGCTCTAGGCTCAATAGGGTACCAAGTGCTACAACAAACTAGCAGTGATTCCCTGTCTTGGAGCTTTCCTACAGTAAGTCTCCAGCAGGTGGCTAATTTAATAATGGAAATTTTCTATTAGTCTCAGAAACATTAGGTGTCAAAAGTTTCTTCAGGGATTCCGAAAACACATTGGGAGTCCAACTAGACTTCCCCACATGAGATATGGTGAAATCCTCTGGATCCCTGCAACAACATATGATACCGCAAATTTCTCCCAAGATTTCTTCTACATTTATGAAATTTCAACTGGAGCTATGAACTCATTCCTCATTAGAGCAATCAGTCTGGGTTTAAGCAGAAAGAAAACAAAGTCAGATAAAGCCTGGACACATGTGGGCCTCCCAAGAGGGATTAAGGAATTTTAAATGTCTAGGCCTGCTTAAAAGAAAAAGAAAAAAAATGAATATTTATGAGCTATCAGTGCTTTCCAGGTGAATTTCTGGGTTCTAGTATTTTAGGAATTTGAAATTCATATTGTTCATAATAGCTGCATTGTGTTAATAAGTAACTAGGTGATCTTGAACAAATGGTTATAGTATTATGGTTATAGTATTACATTAAATGTCACTACATAGGCATGCAAGCAAGCAAAAGTTATTTCAAAGGAATTCCTCTGACTTATAGAGAACACAAAGAAAAAATAAAATTGTCTAATCACACCCTAAAAAAATTTTTTAATGTGTGTATACATACACAAAACACACATATACATATATGTGTGTGTATATGTATATACACAAATATGTACATGTGTGTGCATGCACGCATGCATGCATACATGTATTTTTCTTCTTCTAGAGTATTGATGAAAATAAGATGTCCAAAATGAAAGTCCTAGGTAGAAAATCTCTCCAGTGAGTCCTTACAAATATAAATGGCCTCAAATTTAACCCTAGTCACACTCTCTGACAAGCATAGGTCTTGCTATAGAATGTATTCTATCCTTTCTGTTTCCTCCTTCCTTCTGGCAGGGGCTTCACCTACTTCCAAACTGGATCCATTCCTTTCTGACATGAGAGGACGGAAACTGAATTAACCACTCCCTATCCCAGCTGTTATTCAGGTCTCTGTATGTGTGCGCACACACATGCGTGCGCTGTGTATGTATGTATATGTTTATTTGCTTGTTTTTTTCAGTTTATATGAAACAAAATCTTACAGTTATAATCACAATAATTTAGAGACCCCAGTGGAAATTCCTATCATTCATATAGAGGTTTATTTCTTTGTTCTTATTTAAAGTTCTGTATCTCTTTAGGTAAAGGCTTCTTTATGTTTGAGACAAAATCAGGATACAAGACATAATTAGGTTTAAAAAAAACAACTAGCATATATTGTTGCAAGCTAATGTATCAAGCCAGGATATTAAAAAGGCATCTAATTTAATATGCAGATTTCACAACCAAGTACAAATGCAAAATAATTAAACCATCAGCATCCTTTTTAAATATAAAATTCCAGATTCAAAGTTCAAGAATAGCACAGTGGATTCATTGCAACTTCACCACAATTTCCTTTAGAGGGGGCTAGCAATTATCTGCCTAATTCACATATCAAAAAAATAAGTCAACAGGTAATCATTAAGCATTTATTATGTGACAGGCATTTTGATAATGGCTGGGAATACAAAGAAAAGAAAAAGACACTTTACTGTCAAGGAGTTTACATTCTAAAGAATAAGAACACATAAAAGCGAGGGGGAAAGTAAGGTAAAAGTGGTGAAAAAAGACCGGAGAGTCAAGAGTGGGGCCTAGAGAAGAAGGAAGGAGTGAACATGGTTGTCCTTTTCCATTGTTTATAGTGGAAGTTCTATGAGGAAGTGACAGCAGGACCAGAGAGATCATCCAGAATGAGAAGGCTACATGGAGAGAGGTATCTTTTAGAATGAGAATGATGCTGGAACATGATGGAGAAAGAAGTCCAGTCATAAGTCAGGGAAGGGAGGAGAACAAGCTAATCTGTTTCCCCTTTTGAACTTCCCTCTTCTCTCTTTATATTTTTAAATGTTTCATTCATGCTCTTTTCTCCATTGTTTATGTCAATAACACTATCCCTCTATTTAACCCTCACTCTCTACCCACCCAACAATAGCACTCACTATTAACAAATAAGAATAGTTAAGCAAAAGAAGTTTACATATTACTTGTATGTGAAATATTATCTAATTTTAATAGAACCCTTGAAGAAGATTCAAACTCTCATTTGCATAAAGAAGTTAACAGACTTTCCACTCAGAATTTTTTGTTACTAAAATAGACTTAATTTTTTCCCAAATGAGTAGGTCATTTAGGGCTCTAGATTCTAAGTGATAGGCAAAAATAATGACTTTCAATAAGTGTTAATTATAAATTGGATTAATTTTTATTTTGGTTGATATGAGCGGGTAGAGTCAAGATGACAAATTAGAAGCAACCCAGCTGAACTCTCTCAACATTCTCCTTGAGAAAACTTTAAAATAATGCCTAAAATCAAATTTTGGAGTGGCAGAACAAACAAAAGGTCATAGTGAAATATTTTTTTCTAGTCTAAAAAAATTTGGGTGGTGTGAGATTTAAAATTGGATATTAGATCATAAATCTCCCCTACTTAACCTTTCCCTTAATTTATCTCCCAAACTAGTAAATGGAAGCAGGTTTTGGTTTTCTAGATAGACCTTTTTATTTATAGTTATGATAGTCACAAGGTGATGTTGGTTAGAAGGATAGGAAAGTAGAAACACAATACAAATCGTCTTAAGTCTAAGCTTAGTCTATATTCCTTATAACAACTCACCAAACCGACAAGGCCACCAACCGACAAGGCCACCAACCGACAAGGCCACCTTTGGAGAGAGAGAGTCCGTGCCGCGCCGTCAGGAGTCCCGCCAAGCAGGCAAAAAGGCCTCTCTCCTTTTTTCCACCCCGGAAGTCAAAAAAAACCCGGCAGGCAGTCTGATATGCGCAGCAGGCGGACTGTTCATCTCCTCCCCAAAAGGGTGGTCCTTGAAAAACTGGCGTCTTTCACTTATCCTAACCGACTGTTAAAAACTTTCATATTTTACCACATTTCCCCCCTTTGCTTCCTCAAGAAACGGAATGTTTCCTTGATGGAACAGTAAAAAGAATATAATAACTTTTGCTGACTAATAATATGCGAACAACAATACAGAAAAGGAAGAGAGGAAAGTTTTGTCCAGAGGGGCGATTTTTTTTTTTCCTCATGAACCGACGCTTTGACATTAGTCTTGCAAAGGGAGAGCCTCTGCAGAGAGTACATGTTACAGATAGTATATAACAGAAAGGAGATAGTAAAAGCTAATAAAGCAAAACAGTTCATATAAAGTCTCTGAGTTCTCTTGTCTTCTTGAAGTGGTAAGATGTCATCAGGAGGAAACTGGATTCTGGTCTGGAAAACTGGATTCTGGACTCTGGTCTGGAAAGCTGGATTATCTTCTTTAACTGTTTGAATTGCTGTATTTTTAAAACCTTAGCATAGCATTGTCAATGATCAAATTAATAAATTCCATTACATTCCCTCCTTTATATGGTTAGACTTGTAATAGAGGGTTGAGGTAGTTATGCAATGTGTAACACTTTTTACCACCATGTGTCTGGATCAAAGCCAAATTTAGTATGTGTTCATGACACCTGAAAATGTTATGGAAAGGTTATCATACCATATCTCATGGTTCCGAGACAGCCAGTGATTGTGCTAGGCCACAGGTGAATTCAACTGAGTGAGATAAAAAGATAAGTAAGTTCAGTTAAATTAGGTTAAATTAGGAGGGAGAGAGGATGAATACTGGACTGTGCCTAGTAATTGTGCTCTACATAGTCACCATCATAAGCAAACCATGGACTTATGTATACCTGTCTCTCCTTTTGTTGCACATATATTCTCTCCAGGGCCTGCATCAGAGTTCACAGCAAGTTAGTCTCTGAAATGATAAGTTTCCATATTTCTGAAATCTCATTAATTTCACCAAAGACAATATGATGGTAAAAATGTGTGCTATGCTGCATAACTGAGAATATATTAGTGATATATACAATAATTCCAAACCATACCCAGAGTATAATGACATATAAATAATAAACGAATGTAAATAGCTGATTATATTAGACATTGTTACATAATCTTCTTTTAGACATTATTACATAATCTTCTTTTAGCAAGTAGACCACATCATCTTATACATGAATTCTCTGGTATAACAGTAGCAGATACTTAAAGTGGTGATTAATTCATCAAAAAGAAATAAGACTTCAATTAGCAAGATTCAATATTCAATGTTTTCAGTGAGGTATCAAGCAATTTCTGGTACTTTTTAGTTAAACAGAACAACATACAAGAGAAAGGAGAAAAATAAATAAATAAAACAAAACTCATTAGAACTCATGGTTCTCTCAAAAAGAAAGAGTAAATAAAAAAAAAGAAGAATTCTGGTAGCTTCTGAGGCCCGATAGCCTCACCCACAGCATATACTTAAAATGTCTTTGAATAATCACTTAGTTTACAAAATTTAGTTTTAAAGAAAAGCAAAAGAAACAAAAGTAAAAAAAAAAACCAAAGCAAAACCAAAAATAAAAAATAAAAAGCAAAAGATTCGCTAAGCACCCTTTTGTGCTCTTAAAGAACTTAAAGGTGCAGTCAATTCCAGGTCTTTTCAGTGCCTTTCAAAAGTCAAAACAAAAACAAAAAAACCCAAAAATTAATAAAAAAAAAAATAGTTGAGGTAGGCCAGAAAACTAGGCCATGTACTTCAGTGCTTTTGCCTGTAGAAGGAAATGCTTGTTAAATTATAAGGTATTTAAGCTGCTAGAGTTTGGGGTATGCCACATTGTTTTAACTGGTTCCCCAATTCTCTGCATGCCAAAGTGGCAGGGGTTTCTGAATTGTCATTGATCTTTCTAATGCTGTCATAATGTTCTTTATGGTAGAAAATGTGGAGTTCTGTAGCATCAGTTTTGTCTGTGCCACTGATTTTCAATAAAGGCTGATTTAATTGATGAACCACAACATTCAGCTGATGCTGCTTAGCAAATGCTACAATTGTATCATTTCCTCCCCACTTTCCAAATTTCTTTAATTCATCAACATATTCTTCAAAAGGGGAGTCATTTACTATAAAAGACTCAAACTCTTGTCTATGGTTAATCATATAAGAAGCAGCTTCTTGTCTGTGTCTGAGATGATTTCTACAGTGACCTTCTAGCTGGTCTGCTAAAGCCCTAAAAAGGCAATTTCCGTCTCCTGATACTTTACGAAGACTGAGTCCCAAAGCATTTAACTGATCAGTGGGATTCTTAAATGGGAACTTCCTGTTTCCTCTGAACTTTCTTTGCTCTTTAACAGTTGCTATCGTTAGGGTTTTTACCTCTTTAGCGTCTACCTCAGGTCTATCTGAAATCTCTTCACCTATGAATGGTGCAGGCTTTATATGAGAGCAATGAATCCATGAGTCTTTTTCACCAATTTTAATGGCGGTAGGAGTTGTCAATAATACCTGAAAAGGTCCTTCCCAGGCAGGTTGAGTTCCACTGGTTCTCTGAAAATTCTTTACATATATTTTATCTCCTGGGTTGAAGTTATGCAATGAAAAGTCTAATGGTCCTGCCTGGACCACAGCTCCTGCCTCATGGAGTTCACGTAGCCTGGTCTGTAATTCCTGTATATAGGAAGCAACAGAAGTATCACCTCCCACCAGTGATGTATAAACTGGGGAAAAAGTTTTAGCTTGGATAGGAGGGTGACCAAAAAGCATTTCATAAGGAGATATATGAAGTTCTCCTCTTGGTCTACTTCGTAGATAGAATAATGCCAATGGTAGAACATCAGGCCATTTCAAATGGGTTTCAGTACATAATTTGCCAATCATACTCTTAAGCTCTTTATTCATACGTTCGACTTGGCCTGAACTTTGTGGATGGTAGGGCGTGTGGAATTTTGGAGTCACTCCCAAGAAAGAGTAGATTTGGGATAAAATCGAATCAGTGAAATGTGTGCCTTTGTCAGAATCGATGCGGGCTGGTGGGCCAAAACGAGGTACTATCTCTTTAAGAAGAATTTTGGCAACAAAGGCAGCTGTGGCTCGGGGGCTGGGAAAGGCCTCCACCCACCGAGTGAGCTGATCAACTATAACAAGGCAAAATTTATAATGTCCTGCTTTTGGCATAGTAATATAATCAATTTGTAAGTGCTCAAAAGGTGTATATGCTAGAGGACGCCCTCCATAAGCTTTGGCCTTAAAAGCATACTGATTATAAGACTGACATGTGGAGCAGCCCGAGCAGATTCGAGATGCTGTATTAGTCACACCTGGTGCTATCTAGGTTCTCTTAATAGAGTCTACAATGCCTTGTGTACCAAAATGGCCTTTTCTGTGAACAGAGAGGCATACCTGGTGGTAGAATTTCCGGGGAAGAAATGGCTTACCTTCCGGAGACACCCAGATGCCATTGATCTGTTTCGCCTTAAATTTCTTTTTCCACTTTTCTACTTCAGAATCGTCATAGGTTAGGTTGGAAGGAATATCCTCAGAAGGTGAAAGGTTAAATACATGTTCAGGAGCTTCTAATGCAGCAAGCTTGGCTGCAGAATCGGCTCGTGCATTTCCCTTTGAAACAGGGTCACTATTCCCTGTGTGGGCAGGGCAATGTACAACGGCTAGGGAAGAAGGCAGTTTTAGGGCATCTAAGAGGTCCTTGATAAGGTCCCCATTGGCAATAGCCTTGCCCGAGGATGTTAGAAAGCCTCGTTGACGCCAAATCATACCAATAAAGTGGCATATGCCAAAGCCATATTTCGAGTCAGTAAAAATGGTGGCACTCTTATCTTTAGCTATATTACAAGCCTGTGTAAGAGCCACAAGTTCAGCAGCCTGTGCACTAAAATGGGAAGGCAGAGAAGCTGCCCAGAGGGTGTCATAATCAGAAACTACAGCAGCTCCAGTAAAACGGGTTCCCTCTCTCATAAATGAGGAACCATCTGTATAGAGGACAAGATCAGGATTTTCTAAAGGTGTATCAAAAAGATCATCACGGGGTTTTTCAGCCATATCAACTAAAGAAGCACAGTCATGCAACGGTTCCCCCGAGAATGGTAAATTAGGGAGTAGTGTTGCTGGATTAAGAACTGTGCAGCGTTTTAAAGTGATATTCTCATTACCTAACAGGGTTATTTCATACTTAGCCAGCCTTTGATCTGAAAAGGCTTGTGTCCTGTGACGTAGTAAGAGAGCCTCCACTTCGTGAGGGCATTGCACAGTTAGAGGGTTACCTAGGACCAAATCAGAGGCTTTTTCTACCAAAAGCGCTGTGGCCGCCACTGCTCTAAGGCAAGGTGGCACTCCAGCCGCTACAGGGTCCAGCTGAATTGAATAGTAGGCTATAGGACGCTGGTTAGGCCCCAGTGACTGAGTCAGGACTCCAGAAGCCACCCCCCTTTGTTCATGCACAAAGAGAGTGAAAGGCTTACTATAATCTGGCAGTCCTAGGGCAGGTGCTGATAACAAGGCCCGTTTTAATTCTTTTATGGCTGAGAGATGCTGGGGATCCAACTGTAAAATGTCTGGAACAGAACTTTTTGTAAGAGCTATGAGGGGTTTAGTAATTTCACCAAAAGAGGGTATCCATTGTCTACAGTACCCAGCTGCTCCCAGAATGGCTCTCAACTGCCTCTTAGTAGTGGGGGCAGAGAGTTGTTGAATGGCCTGGACTCGCTTAGAAGAGACAGAGCGAGTTCCAGCAGCCAAAATAAATCCTAAATATTCTACCTGGGGCAAACACCATTGTACCTTTGTCTTAGAAACCTTGTGTCCTCTCTTGTGCAGCTCCAGCAGTAAGTGACGGCTATCTTCCTGACAAATTTCAGCATTAGGAGAGGCCAAAAGTAAGTCATCAACATATTGTACTAGTGTGGAGGCTTTAAAGGTAATAGAGGCCAGATCCTGCTGTAAAATTTGGGAAAATAATGTGGGACTGTCTACAAATCCCTGTGGGAGTCTAGTCCAGGTCCACTGTCTATTTTTCCAGGTAAAAGCAAATAAATATTGGAAGTCCTCATGTACTGGTATGGAGAAAAAGGCAGAGCAAAGGTCTACCACTGTGAAACATGTAGATTCATAGGGAATTGAGGAAATTATCATAGCCGGATTTGCGACTATAGAATGTCTAGGAATAACATAATTATTAATCGCTCTAAGATCTTGCACAAAGCGATAAACAGGTTTACCATCTGGCCCAGGCTTGGGTTTTTTAACTGGCAAAATGGGAGTATTGCATGGAGAGTGATGACATGGAATAATAATACCCTGGTTTTTCAAAGCCTCAATTATAGGGGTGATCCCTTCTATTGCTTCCCTAGACAATGGATACTGTGGAATGGAGGGGGGTGGTCCCCCCTTAACTTTAAAGGTAACAGGCATGGCAGACTTAAGGAGCCCCACCTCATTAGGGGATGAGGCCCATAAAGACTCAGGAATGTCAGAGGGGATTTTGGATACCTCCCCTGCTGTTCCTTGAGCTTCTGTAAGTAAAATTGGTAATAAATGAACAGTATCCTCTGGCAATTGTAAGGAGACAGCCCCATCTGGAGCACAAGATATGGTTGCTCTAAGCTTGCAAAGGAGATCACGACCTAATAAATTTACAGGGGCATCAGGCATGAGTAAAAATGAATGTTCTACTGTTAAGGGCCCCATAGATACCATGCGAGGATTCAATTTTGCCACTCTCTGGCTCTTTCCTGAGACTCCCACTACATTCAAATATCCTACAGGTCTACACCCAGCATCTGGTTTGCTTACTAATACTGATTTAGAGGCTCCTGTGTCTAGCAGACAATCATAATAAGTCTCCCCCACTTTTAAGGTGACATGTGGTTCATTACTCTGGGGAGGTGAATGGACTGGCACAAGTGCATTCAAAAAATCCGGATCTGGGAATATATGGCTTTCATTATCTATGTTCCATTCCTCCCCAAGACACCATCATTCCTGTGTCCTCTTCTGAGGGGGGTCTTGGTTACCATTATTCTGGTACTGCCTTTCTGTATTCCTCCAAAAAGATCTATTTCTATTTTGATTTCGCCTGTAATTAGAATTAGAATTTCTTCTCCAAGTCCTACATTCTCTCAATTCATGCCCCTCCTTACGACAGTAACAACACACCTTAGTGTCCTTGCTCCGGTATCCACATGGCTGACTAGTAATCGCTGGTGCCAGAATGCTCTGTTTAGGGTGATCTGGATCTTCCTCACGTGAGTCAAAGACATAATTTGCAAGTTCCTTAATTCTATCTACTGAGAGATTTCTCCAGTCTGGACATTGTTTCAGAAAGTATCTGCGTATTTCTGGCAGTGAATTATAAACAAATGTGTTGAGAATGATACAGGAATCTCTTAAATCTACTGGATCCAATCTGGTGTACTGTCTAGCGGCCTCACAAAGTCTATCATAAAATCTGTTTGGTCTTTCATTAGCCTCCTGAGGTAGGCTTAAAAATTTCTGCCAGTTTTCTGGTTTTCTAGAGCAAGATTCCATTCCCTTCAGAAGTGTTTCTCTAGCATCTTTTAATCTTTGGAAATCCCTATCATCATTATAATTCCACTCTGGATCCTTTAGAGGCCATTCCACATCGGCCTTACCTTTCGCAACAAGGGCATTTCCTGCTGAGATAACATCTGTAATCTCAGTTGGGGACAGTAAAGTTTCCAAAAGGCAAGTAACATCAGCCCAACTGGGTTGATATGCATTAAATATAGTCCTTAACTGTGAAATTACAGTGTTAGGATTTTTCTCAAAACTAGGGATGATTGATTTCCATGCGCTCAAGTCACTTGGTCTAAAGGGGCTATATTTTCTGACTTGAATTGGCACTCCCTTCTTACTATGTTCTATAGCTTCCTGCAGAGGGAGTAGTTTCTGCTGATCTGATTCTGAACTTGGATCATCTCTAGTAGAAACAGCCATTTTGAGGTCTCTCTCCATATGTGAGAATTTCATTTCGAGGTCTCTCTCCATATGTGAGAATTTCCCCCATATCATAACAATGATAATAACAAAAACAATGATAATAACAAAAACAAAAAAAAACAAAAAAAAAATAAAATCCTTAGTCGTATGAACTATGGATGTGGTATTAAAAGGTATTTCAATTGCAGGCATAAAATTTCTACTTATATTAAACGTATTTTCCCAAAGATTCTCACGTATACTATTATACAAAAAACTTTTTGCTGCCTGAATGAGGAAAAAACCAATAATGTTATGAAGGACCATTGAGTAAACTATTCCTCTAAGTCGGGATGTTATGCTGTCCCAATACATTCCGATGAGAAAAATCAAAGGGATAGTAGAATATTCGAGCATCTTGCCCTTTAAACTGGGCTGGCTTTTCTGTTTAAAGCAAGACTCTTAGAGGCTTAAAGTCTTTAAGGGAGATTAGACAAAGGGAAAGT
This sequence comes from Dromiciops gliroides, assembly GCF_019393635.1. Classification (NCBI taxonomy): domain Eukaryota; kingdom Metazoa; phylum Chordata; class Mammalia; order Microbiotheria; family Microbiotheriidae; genus Dromiciops; species Dromiciops gliroides. Next base: position 518,462,499 of record NC_057863.1, read on the forward strand.
CCGTGGGGGGGGGGGGTAATTTGGAAAATCCACCGAATTGGCCGGCTTATGGCCAAACTAGGGAGGGTGGGAGGGTCCTTAAGGTCCCTTCGGGGTCGCCAAAACTGTGAGATTTAAAATTGGATATTAGATCATAAATCTCCCCTACTTAACCTTTCCCTTAATTTATCTCCCAAACTAGTAAATGGAAGCAGGTTTTGGTTTTCTAGATAGACCTTTTTATTTATAGTTATGATAGTCACAAGGTGATGTTGGTTAGAAGGATAGGAAAGTAGAAACACAATACAAATCGTCTTAAGTCTAAGCTTAGTCTATATTCCTTATAACAACTCACCAAACCGACAAGGCCACCAACCGACAAGGCCACCAACCGACAAGGCCACCTTTGGAGAGAGAGAGTCCGTGCCGCGCCGTCAGGAGTCCCGCCAAGCAGGCAAAAAGGCCTCTCTCCTTTTTTCCACCCCGGAAGTCAAAAAAAACCCGGCAGGCAGTCTGATATGCGCAGCAGGCGGACTGTTCATCTCCTCCCCAAAAGGGTGGTCCTTGAAAAACTGGCGTCTTTCAGTTATCCTAACCGACTGTTAAAAACTTTCATATTTTACCACAGTGGGAAGTAAATTTTGTGACACTAGGGGAGAGGCCTATCTAAACCTAACACACCTGATGACAGCAGCTGCAGGAGCTCTCAGTCCAGAGAGAGTAAATGTGTGTGTGTGTATGTATATGTATATATATGTACATATATGTGTGTGCATGTATGTATATGTGTATGTATGTGTGTTTACATACACTCAGTTGTGTATAGAAATATAATTTATTCAATATGGGAGTAAGAGGGAAAGGTGATAAAGGTAAGGGGGAGGGAAGATAAAGGAGAGGACAAATTAAGTAAATTATCTCAGAAGTATCCTTAGAAGTAAAATAGACTTTTGAAGAAAGATAGGATAAAAAGACAAAGAAAAAGAAACAGAAGAAAATGGGATGAAGGAGAAAACACAGTAATTGTAACTGAATGTGAATGGGATGAACTCACCCATAAGACAGGAGTAGATAACAGAACAAATTAGAAAGCAGAATCCAACAATATGTTGTTTTCAAGAGATATACTTGAAACAGAAAAATACATACAATAAAGAGTTGAAGCATAATCTAATATGCTTCAGCTAAACTAAAAAAAAATGCAGGGGCAGCAATCACAATCTTAGACAAAGCAAAAATAAAAATAGAACTCATTAAAAGGCATAATCAGGGAAACTACATTTTGCTAAAAGGTACCATAGACAATGAAGTGATATCAAAAAAATTTATAGCAAGTCTCTGATAAAGGTCTCATTTTTCAAATATCTACTGACTATAGAACCAAGTGAAATTTATAAAAATAGGAGCCATTTCCCAATTGATAAATGGTCCAAGGATATAAGGAGGCAGTTTCCAGAAGAAGAAATCAAAACTATGTATAGTCAAATGAGAAATGCTCCAAATCTTTTTTTTTTTTTTGGCGGGGCAATTAGGGTTTAGTGACTTGCCAGGGTCACACAGCTAGTAAGTGTTAAGAGTCTGAGGCCAGATTTGAATTCAGGTCCTTCCAGGGCTGGTGCTTTATCTACTGTGCCACCTGGTTGCCCCATCTAAATCATTATTGACTTGAGAATGGAAAATTAAAACAATTCCAAGGTACCACCTTATACATTTCAGAAAAGACAAATGCTGGATAAGTGAAAAATAGGTACACTAATGAATTGTTGTTGCAATAGTGAACTGGTCCAATCATTCTAGAGAAAAATTTGGAACTTGGCCAGAAGGGCTAAAAACTCGTACATGTCCTTTGACCCAACAATACCACTCCTAGTTCTGTATCCCAAAGAGATCAATGAAATAGGAAAAGGTCCTATATGTAGAAAATATTCATATCATCTCTTTTTGTGGTGGCACAGAATTGGAAATTGAGGGGATGCTTATCAATTGAGGAATGGCTGAACAAGTTATAGTATATGATTGAGATGGAATACCATTTTGTTGTGGGAAATGTTGGGGCTGTTTCAGAAAAGCATAGCAAGACCTATATAAACTCACCCAAAGGAAAGTGAGAATAACTGGGAGATCACTGTGTACAGTAACAACAGTATTGTAATGATGATCAACTGTAAAAGACTTGGCTATTCGGATCAATACAGTGATCCAATTCTAAAGAACACATGATGAAAACTACTATCCATCTCCAGAAAGAACTGATAAACTCTGAGTGCAAACTGAAGTATAATTTTCTCACTTAGTTTTTATTGCTTTTTAAAAAATATGGCTAGCAAAAAAAATATGGCTAGCATGGAAATGTTTTACATAATCTTATTTGAATAATTGATATATGGCTTGCCTTCTCAATGGGTTTGGGCATGGTGTGGGGAAAAGGGAGATGATTTGGAACTCACATTTTAAAAAAATGTTAAAAAAATAATGAAGTAAGAAATATTTAATTAAAAATGGGTTTTCTAATAAAAAATAAAGTTAGAAATGTTAACACATTGTATCATAAAATCAACAACAACAAAGCTTTCTAACTCTATTTTGAATATCTTTGCCTAAACATACTATCATAGAATTCTTTTTAATAATGTTATGCATCTTTTCTCTGTTATCCAGATTACAAATGCCACTTTTGGTAATGGTGGTAGTCATAATGAGCAGAGCTTGAGACATGGTTGTGGACTGCATATAAAATAATGGAAGCTTAAACACTCATCTTTTGATTTACAGACTTAGAATATTTAAGGCAAAATCAGTAATGGTATCTAAATTTCTTCCTAAAATTGAACTTGAAGGCTCTACATCGGTAGAGTAGAAAAATTCTATTTTTTCTTATTATAAACCTTTTTGGAAAAGACTAGACATTTTTTCCCTTGTAGTTTTATTGTATGTGGAAAAGTCTGCTATTATTTATTTTTATTTTATATTTGATGGTCATATTCAGCAATCACATTCATTTGCCCCATCTCTGAGTACTACTACTACTACTGCTGCTGCTGCTACTGCTGCTACTACTACTATTGTGCCTGGGGGGACTATATTGCAAGGGTTTAAATGAATAGCTTGAAGTCTACTCTTCAGTAAACTCTAATTTCTTTGTATTCTAGTTATCAATTTTAGTGACTTTTCAGAATCAGTCACTATTTTTATCTTTTTCTTGAGTTGGCAGAGTTTTTGTACAATAATTTTGTTGAAAAATACTCATTTCACCTTTGATTTCATGCAAGAACAACAACATAATTCTGAGTGAACACAGTATCTGTAATTTCCTCAGAACTGGGAAATTTCCAGAGTGGGAACTCCCTCTACCAATACAGATTTGTCTTTGACTTCGGTTTTTCCTAGGTCAACAATTGAAGTAAAAATTAATAATGATAATAATAAGAAGCAGTAGTAAAAATAATCATTAGTAATAATAATATCTTCAATTTATAGAGTTATATATCATGCTTACTGTTTACTTTATCTACATAATCTCATAAACCACTCAACAATTCTGTGAGTAGAAGTGCTATTATCCCCATTTTAAAGATCAGGAAGAGATTAAATGATTTATCCAGTGCTAAGTAACTAGTAATTTATTTAAACAAGTCAATGAGACAAGCATTTATTAGACAAAGTTACTTGTGTTTGGTGCTGAATACAGAAATATGATGGGCCTTTGAATGGGTCTAGTGTTTAGTGTGAGAACCAGGGGTGCCACCCCGTGCTGAGAAAAACATGAGGTGACCTTTCTGAGGTTTCTAAGATCAGATTGGTGTCCTGGAAGTCATGTCACAATTCATGGACTGCCTTTAAGTCATGTCAATCAATGGACTTGAATGCTACCAGCCAATTAGCTTGGAGCTGTGTGGGGACCACCCCTCTTCCTGTTCAACAGGGGGCTTTGGGGGAACTGAGTGGGATTCTCCCTCTCTTGGAAAGGGTGAGCAGTTAGGTGAAGGAGCGCTTTCTCTCTCAATCATAGATCTGAGCTAGGGTTTTTTTCCATTCTTTCAGAGACGTGCTCTCCCTCTCTCTTTACTAACTTCTAATATGCTTTAATAAATGCTTAAAAGCCTAAACTGTTGCTGAATTTATAAGTAAATCCTAACTAGTTTCCCCCCACACACATTGCGGGGGTGGGGGGGCAGGTAAGGACACACACATTAGATTTTCCTTACATAAATCTTAAAGCTTTTGCTCTGTAAGTTTTACCCAGTATTCTGTATACATTCATAATTTGTTTTGATGTAAGTTTAATTTGGGAATGAAGGTGTAGTATAATGTAATATTTTAGATTACCCAAGGATTTTAATCATCTCTACTTTCTTCTATTGTGGATAAAAAGAATCAGCTTAAGAAATGGTGACATTTTGAGAGACAGATGTCAACAACAGAGAGAATATTTATTAGGTATTTGCTGTGTGCCAGGCTAATTAATGGCTGGAATACAAATATAAATAAACAAGACTGCCTCTGACCTTAAGGGGTTTAACTCTACAAGGGAGAAGAGGATACATAAAGGGGTGCTGAAAGTGGGTCCTATGTTCAAATTCCATCTCTGATACTTAATCTGCCACATTGTACCATTTACTTTACTCCTCTTAACCTCAATTGGCTCGTTTGTAAACTGTGCTGTTGAACCAGATGACCTCCAAGGTTCCTGTCAGCTCTAAATCTGTTATAAGTATGAATTATGCTTGCTGGGGCCAAGCAGTAGAAAGTATATCCAAGCTATCTCTCCACCCCTTCCCCTCTTGCTTAATCAAAGTTCCACTAGAGGCTGTCTCAATAAGTAATTTCTGCTCTGGCATTAACAAATAGTTGTGCTTAAAAGCATAAATGGTCATGGAATGTTAGCACCTGAATGGTCCTTATAGATTATCTAGCCCAACCCCCTTACTTGAAAAATAGATAATAAAACATCTGGGACCCAGAAAGGTGGTGATTTCTTCAATAGCATTAAGTAAGGCAGAGCTGAGACTAGAACTTAAATATTCTGACTCTAAGTGGAGTGTTCTTTCCATTACACTAGCTTACCTCTATCACAGGTGGCACAATGAATAGGGTGCTAGTCTCAGTCAGAAAGCTCTAAATTTTTGTCTGACCTGACACTTACTGCCTGTATGACACTCAGTAAGTCACTTAACCTTAACTACTTCCTCAGTTTCCTCATCTGTAAAATGGGGATGATTATAACACCTACATCCCAAGTTGTTGTGAAGATCAAATGAGAATATATTTGTAAAGTGTTTGACAAATAGTAGACCCTACATTAAGACATTCCCTTTCTTTTCCTCCTAGCTATAGGTCACAGCAATGGAAACCAGTCAGTAGCATTAAAGCAGCAAACGAAGTATCTACCTTTGATAGCATAAAACTAAAAACATTGAAGTTATTCTATCTTGAGCTAGTTTGTTCTACTTCCCCTTATTAGGGGCAAGATGTTGGGTAATAAGACGAAAGCACAGTCTAAGACCTACTATATGCTCAACAGAAAAAACTGTCTTTGCTCTATTAAAAAATGATGGGAAGTTGAAACATACAAATTCATATGTATTTCAACACAGTGGTAGTATGTAAACATAAATATATATGAGTGGGTATGTGTGTGTTTTAATATGTATACACATATATATGGGAGAGAGAGGGGAATTATATATCATAGATTATATATGATAAACTATGTATATATCTGTATACACACATATTGTTGGGGTACTACTCAAAGGGAAAAAAATGAAAGATGGAAAGACACCAATGACCCTTTGCCTATAACCCAGTTTTTCTGAGGGCTGACATTGATTGACATGGACATAAATAAAATAATGTAAGCACTGGAGCTGGGTTTACATTGAGAAGCTTTGTGCTATGAGGCACTGAAAAACTGCATTATCTTTGTCCTACAGACACACACACACACACACACACACACACACACACACACACACACTTACATTAGATGGTTCCACAATTTACCAGTCTAGTATAGAACCAGACTTAAAGCCTATGTGTATTTCAGGACTCCTAAAATACAGAGACTGAGTTCCTATAGTGCCTCCTGTCAATATCACTAAGCCAATCTCTGGTGTTGAGATAGTTTCAAGTTTATCAGTGCCCTCCAAGGCCACGCCTCAGGAAAACTGAGAAATAGCCAAATTTGCCTTTGTTTTATTCCCACCTCCTTTTTCTCTACCCTTTTAAAACTCTAATTAGTACCATCTCATTTCCAGTTCAAAGTGTATAATAATATCTAGCATTTATATAATTCTTTGTTTTTCAAAATGCTTCACAAATATTATCTCATTGGTAGTACTTTCATAAGGGCTCTTTTTTCATTTTACAGATGAGGACACTAAGTCTAAGAGGTTAAGTGACTTGCCCAGGACAACATATCCAGTAAGTGTCTGAGGCAATATTTGAACTGAGTTTAAATTTCAGGTACAATGTTTCATCTACAATGCCACCTAGCTACCATGACACAAGTACTTGTTATCTTTCCCAATAACTACTCTATCAAAATGTGATCCCAGTTGATGAAAACATTTAAAGATCTCCTATTAGTGAGGGATGCTTTAGTATGAATTATGGCAAATGCATTAACTCCCAGAGAAATTTGCTTTTTAACCCAATCTTCAACTGTGGAAAGAAAGATTTTTTTCCTTTGTGATTTAAAATTGAGATATCAGTAAATGAGACAGGAAAGTTCAGGTAAAGGATCCTTTCCCATGACCTCTGAAATCACTGCATATCAGTGTCCACTCAGCTTAAACATAAGACTCAGCCTACTGCCAATCCAAATCTGAGAGTTTGTAATCAATTACACATTTTGTTGCCACTGTCACAATCCTGAGACAATTCCCATGCTTTGTACCTTCCCCACATGTTTTGAATTGCATCAATTTGTAAAAAGCGTCTATGATCTTTTCAGAATATAACACAGAAAAATCATTGTTCTCACATTTATCCCTTTCATTGTGCATAGAAATTGACTGCCTGAGTTTATTGTTTCCCCTCCCCCATTCCTAAATTATTAATCTTTTGTGTAATCAAAAGGATTCTTATGTTACAGTAAAGTTAATATGTGTCTAGGGATGGGGGAAGAAAGCTAATGTAATTAGAATTATGAATTTTTCCTATGAATTCTTAACAATGGGAGTAATTATATACCTGATAAAATGATGATGTGAAATGCAAGTGGAAATAGTGTATTTTCTACTTATTTTAAGTACCACAGAGGATATTGAGAAGTCATAATGTTAAAAGATAACTTTACATTTTTCCAAATAATTTATGAAATACATCATATTGATATATTCATGCAAATAAACACTAGGCACGGTTCATTTGCAATATGATATAAGACACTACAGCATTGCATTTTCTTTGTTACACACACACACACACACACACACACACATATAAAATGGTGCTACAATCGACCTACAGTCAAGAACCAGACTTAAAGTCTGTTTATATTCAGGACTGTGGCACTGCAGAGAATGAGTGTATAATTGGTCATAGCACCTGAAATGTAAGTTTTCTTTATAGAAAGTATTGGACTGTATACTATTTAATTAATTCAATTAATTGGTCAGTCAACAAGAATTTATTAAGCGATTACTGTGTTCTAGGCACTGTACTGAGCACCGGGGATATAAACCTGTAGAAGTAGAAAGAGAATCCCTGTCCTCCAGGAATTTACATTCAAATGGAGGAAGACAACACATAAAAGAAGCTGAAAGGGAGAGTGATGGCGGGGAGAGGGGTGAAGGGGTACTATCTGTAGCTGGAGCATCTTGGAGCAAGTTCAAAGTACATTCTAGAGAGGAATAAAACATGGCTGACCTAGATGTCCTCCTTAAAAGGAGGTTTGGGGCAGAGACATACAATCAGAGGAAGAGGCCAAAGGAGCAGAGGGTACTTCTAATGCATTAAATCCAGGGCAGGGGTGAGGCCTCAAGATAAGGATCTGAGGCATAAGCGAGGAGGTCCAGAATGCAATCTGGAGAGGAACGAATCTTAGACTTTTTGGAAAACTGCTTAACATCATCTGACCTAACCACCCCATTTTATAGAGGGTGAGAAAGGAGGTAATGTGTCCAGCATCACAGTTCATAAAAGAAATGAGACTGGAACTCAGGTGTTTTGACTCTTCTTTCTAACTATAGTCCGATGCCTCCTTATTTTAGTATAATGTCTGAGAAGGAATTTAGGCATTGTTGAAGGTTTTAATAACTGTAAAATTGACAGGGACCCTGTTAATGAAACAATACAAAGATGAATCAATCAAGCATTCACCAAGAAACTTTTAAGTTTCAGGTACTCTGAGATGTCCTGAGAATATAAAGGCAAAAGTGAAACAGTGCTTATCCAAAAGGACCTTAAATTCTATTAGAAAAGACGTTATGTGCATATGCTAGGTGGCACAGTGGATGGAGCTGTGTTAATTAAATTATTGGGGGACTAGGCTGGGTTTTCTAAAATGTTATTAAATTATATATCAATCCTATTTCACCAGTTTTGGCAGTAAGCATTATTATTCATTAATATCACATATTATTAAAGTATTGACCTCATGTCTCCCTAACTTCCCCACTAGTCACAGGTTTACAGGCCTAAACAATTACATACACAGTGTATTGAGCCAAGAGGAGAGGGCTCTTGGAGAGTAAAAATGAGTCTAGGGAAATCGAGAGCAAGCCCCTCATGGTCTAGTCATTTTCTTCTTTTCTATAAAGGCAGCACCTTACACACTGATCAAAGCTAATTGGCTATCATCATTCAGTTCCACTGGTTGACTTGACTTGAGGGTGGTCCATGTTAAAATGGGCTCTACTATGATGACATCTGGGTCTAATGTTCTAACATTCAGATAGGTGTGCCTTAATCATATCAGTTTACAGGACTTGGACTCACCCTGAACAGAATTAGGTCCTAAGTCTCCCGGACTGAACTTTCCAAAGTGGAGGGGGGAAAGGCTAGAACTGTGTCCTTGAGTTCCTCCAAGAAATCCATTATTAACAATGATTTTATCACAGAGCACTGGGCCTAGTTAGAATCAGGAAGGTATAAGTTCAAATCCAGCCTCAGACACTTAGTAGCTGTATGATCCAGGCAAATCATTTAACCCTGTTTGCTTTAATTTCCTCAACTATAAAATGAGCTGGAGAAGGAAATGTCAATCCACTCCATTATCTTTGCCAAGAAAACCCCAACGGGGTCACAAAGAGTCAGACAGGAATGAAATGACTGAACAACAACAAAAACATGTGCATATTCAAACACAAACCATATACAGTCTAACCTCCAAGGGGAAGTCATCAGCAATTTAGGGGACCAGGAAAAGCTCAATATAGAAGATGGCCTGGGCTGAGCCTTAAGAAAATCCAGGGATTCTAAGCAGCAGAGATGAAGAGAGAAAACATCAGGCATGGGAGGGTGGGGGGGGTGGGCAGCCAGTGCATATGTAGGGAAGTGGGATATAGAGCATTGTTGGCGACAAACAGCAAGTATTACAATCTTCTGACCCCTTGGCCAGTGGTCTTTCCTCTCCCTATATTAATAGTGACATCAAATCAACAAATAGTGACAGCCCTATAATGTTCAAGGCAACCACCATGCTAGGCATGACATTCAGAAAATTCTGCTAAGGTAATTATCCAAATCAAGTCTGGACTGTTGCGATATTATATATACGATCCTAGTTTTGTGCTCTTTTTTATTTTTTATTTTTATTTTTTTGGTTTTTTGGTTTTTTTAGTGAGGCAATTGGGGTTAAGTGACTTGCCCAGGGTCACACAGCTAGTAAGTGCTATGTGTCTGAGGCCAGATTTGAACTCAGGTACTCCTGACTCCAGGGCCGGTGCTCTATCCACTGCGCCACCTAGCTGCCCCTTGTGCTCTTTTTATAAAATATGGCATATTAATGATTTGAGTGTCCAGAGCCATTCACTGGTATTAAAAAACAGAACTAACAAACAAAATTAAATTCATGTACCACCGAGCAGATTGTTCTCTATACAAAGATGTCAACGTGCTTAAACAGAGCATGAGGTGCCGCCAAGTGCTGAGCTTGCCTCTCTTGTGTCTTACAATAGGAGGAGTCTGTTTTGTTTGCACAGGACCATTTTTTCCTTGGGAAAGGAAAACTATTGATTTATTCTTCTCCCTGTTGTGTGTCTGTTTCTTGCTTCCCACCAAAGTAAACTGAGATCTGAATGAGAAAAGAAATTCTGACCTTTCTTTACTAAGATGTCACTCTTTCAAGCCATAAAAATAAATTGTTCCCAAACCTCTCTGTCTCAGTTTGTCTGCAATGCTAGTTTGTTTTTGCTTTTATAAAGGACCTGAGAGAGATAGGAAATATCTCATTTAGTCTATGGATCACTTCATGAATCGTAATTTGTGGAGTTTTTATAATTGGGGGAGGGGTTTCCATTTAAAATCTAATTTTACTTATATATTCCCTGGATGAGTCTGGTTGCTTTATGGCATAGAGTGTATATAGACTTTTCTCAGTATTGATTGGTCTTATGTCAGTGATTTCCATAACTAATGATTTGTTTCTTTTTTGGTAACATCTTTTGAATAGAAAATCATTTCGATACTATATTTTAGCATTATTTAACCTTTTATATATGTTGTTGTTAAGTTGTGTCTGACACTGTGACCCCATTTAAGTTTTTCTTGGCAAAGATACTGGAGTGGTTTGCTTTTTCCTTTTCTAGCTCATATAGATGAGGCAAACAGGGTTAAATGACTTGCTAAGGGTAACACAGCTAATCATTTTCAAAGGCCATATTTGAACTCAGGAAGATGAGTCTTCCTGACTCTGGGCCTGGTACTTTATCCATTGTACCATGTAGCTGCTCTTCCTTTATATTTCCCTTTTAGTAACTACGAAGGTCAAATAATGAGATCTTTTGCTTCCTCAATTCTTTGAATATTATTTAACAGTGCTTCTCACATAGTAGAGAGTTTGACATGTTATCAATTTGTTGATTGATCATTGAACGAGCTTTTTCTTCTATTGTTCAGTGCATCCCTCTTTTTCAGCTAATCTAAGATTAATGATTTCCACAGAAGAAGGTGGCAAAAATGCAAAAACATATCTTGTATATATGAGTAGTAGTATAAGGAATATTTCTGGAATTTCACACATGTTTGGTTGCTTCTTTCTCCCAGTGTGATAATGTAGAAGAAAATTGATTTGGAAACACAAGATTGGTTTGAAGCCTTGGCTTTGCTGTTTAAAATCTGTGTGACCTTGGCAAATCACTTCAACTCTTAGAGTCTCAGTTGTCTCATCTGTAAAATAAACAGGTTGAATCAGATGGAACCCTTCTAGCTCTCTGCTCAATGATCCCATAAGACAATTGCATCTTAAAGAACAGAGTTGCACTGACATGAAGAATTCTGGGGTTAAGGCTTTGGATGGTCTCTTGGTCTTACTTCAGAACCTTCAAGGCAATGGGAAAATATAGCTATAAGGTCTTCCCTTAGTCTGAAAAAGTATGCTGAGGAATATGAATTTCTATATTATTTGCAGGATCTTAGGAATATATTCTATCTTTATCAACTTTAAGAAGATTTTCACTTCACCATCCAAACCTAAAATTGTTTCTGAAGTACAGTAGTCTCCTGTCCACTTTCTTTTCTTACTGAGACTTTTATTTTCATAAATTTTGTCGATCCAGTTTTTATACTTTTTGCTAATGAAATCCTCTTGTTGAGTAAGAAATTTCTACCTATATCTTTCTTCTGGTGGCTGGAGTGTGCTGGAGCCAGCTCAAACACAGGATTGTGAGTTCACTGTTAAATTTTAGTATTTACTCCTCTGCAATTGTACAACCAACAGGTCAGGGCTTGACTTATTGTTGATTATCAAGATTTAAGGAAATGATCAAAAATATCAATGATGCAGATTAAAATTAAAAGTGTGTCCAGAGTACACTCACACCCCTTCAATCCCCCCCTCCAAAAACAAACAAAGAAACAAAAAAACAACAGAAAAACAGAATCATGTTTAAACATTCGTTGGCATAAGACTGTGTGGGGCTCTAGTTAAATCAATTGCGTGTTAAAAATAAAAATATGTTCTAGGGATGCAAATGTCTTTCTAGAGGTAAGAAAGAGCATTATGGATATTGTCCAATGCACTATAAATATTTTCTAACAAAAGAGAATGATTTTTCAAATATATTTTTTAATTTTTAGAATTTTATTTTTTTCTCCAACTTACATGGAAAAACACATTTTAACATTGTTGGTTTTTTTTTTTTGGTGAGGCAATTGGGGTTAAGTGACTTGCCCAGGGTCACACAGCCAGTAAGTGTTGTGTCTGAGGTCAAATTTGAACTCAGGTACTCCTGACTTCAGGGCCGGTGCTCTATCCACTGCACCACCTAGCTGTCCCTAACATTGATTTTTAAAACTTTTCTGTTCCAAATTCTCTTCATCCTGCCCTCCCCCCCCACCTTAATAACTCAAGCAATTAAATATAAGTTATACATGTGTAGTCATGCAAAACATTGCTGCATTAGTCAGGTTGTGAAAGAAGACAGACAAAAACTTTAGAAAAAGGAAGTAACAAAAAATCAAATATCTTTTTATGATTGTTTTTTGGAGTTTAAAAAGACTATATCTTAAATATACTTATCTTTCTCCTTGATCTTTTTCCTTCCTCCCTTTTTTCTCCCCTTCCTTCATCCCCTTTTCTTTCTTTCCCTCCCTCCTTCCTTCTTTCTTTTTTAATTTTCCTGAACATTCAGTCATGAAATTCTGCCTAGTTTTCTTTCACAATACCTCTTTAATCCTTCTCTTCCCTTCCATTTTTACTGTAACCATAACATTACTGCTTGTTAGCACTTCATGCTTAGACTATTAAAATAGCTTTGTAACTGAAATTCCTATTCCTCTCTCTTACCCCATGCCAGTATGAGTTTTATACATTGCGATCCTACAACACTATATTCCACACATCACTGCAAACTGCTTGAAGGCACAGACACTATACCCAGGATACTTACGATAGTCCTTGCTCATAGTATGGTCTCAATAAACATTTCTGGGTTTATTGAATGTGGACAGTTTAACACAATCATTCAGTGGTTAAAAAGGATTTTGAATTAAGTTACTTAACCTAAATAAACTCACAGAATTATTATAATTATTATTATAAAATCACATAATAATTATTCAATCTATACTGACGTATAGATTTGGCCTCAAGGAACATCATATTGAACTGATTGTGATATTTTTATGTTTTAAAATAATTTTTATTTTATAGTTTGCTAGAATTTCCCCTCACTAATTACAAAATAAATGATACATTTCAGAAATCTAATTTTGGACTCAATATATTTTGTAGTATTTTCTTACCAAGTAGATAAATATATCTCTTGACAATTGTCTAGTAGATAGATCACATCTTTTATTATGAGAAAGTTGTAGTACTTTAATGAAACCTTTTGTGCTATGATCAGAGGAGTATCTGAAATGTTTCTTCATCAAACATATTCTCTCAGGACAAAACTGACAAGATATTGCCAAGCATTACTAATTAGGATCATTAGGCTAGAATGACATTATTATTATTATTTTTCTTGTTTTGTTTGAGAGCTTACCTTCCACAAAGAACAGTTTATAACCATTTAAATCATATACCAGCTTTTCAATTAGTTGGGATGCTTTAATATAATATAAGATGCTAAGGGATTTAATAGAGTACTGAAAAGGCAAGTATTTTCCCCAAACCTAAGGATTTTTTTTTTTACTTTTAAGTTAGGTGGTAGATAATATATTTCTTCCTAGTCAACAAAGTAAACATAGATAATGAATCCCTGTTCTGTCTCTGTGTGTGATGGCAGTAAGAAAATAGGAATAACAACTGGGCTCAGAGATTTGTACTAAATTTTGGATTCTTGGTTAACACCAAAAAGATAATGCAGGGTGCCTTAGTAGGGAAAGCATGCTGGATATAAGTCAGAGATCTGGGTTTGAATCCTAGCTCACCACCATGTGTGGGACCTTGGACAAATCATTTAACATCTCTGGACCTCTGCCTTCTCAAATAGAAGATAATAAGATTAATAAATGAATAAATAAATGGCTTTCACATAGCACTTCAGACGTGCCAGGCACTGTATTAAGCAGTTTATAATTATTATCTCTTTTCATGCTCACAATCACGCTAGGAGGCAGGTAAGGAAGCTGAGTAAAAAAGAGGTTAAGTGCTGTGCTCAAGGTAAACCAGCTTTTAAATGTTTGAGGTCACATTTGAACTTGGGTCTTCCTCACTCCAGGTCCAGTGCTCTATCCACTGAGCCATCTAGCTGCCTCAATAAGGGAGTTCAGCTAGATGACCTGTAAGGTTCCTTCCACCCTGAGTCTATTAGTTTACTCTAAACCATTGATATACAGAGATATATTATTCTCTTTTTTGTCTCTATGCATGTATGTATATGTATATATACATATCTATGTACAAATATAGGTGTGAATGGGTATATATGTATTTATGTATGTATATGCAAACACATATATACATATGTGCATGTGAGTGTGTGACAACAGCTAAGATTCACAGTCAATCTTCCCATGTTTCTTCACTTCTTTATCTACTTTTTTTCCTGGGCTCTGATAACAAATTTCCCCCCCCCCCACCCCCATTTACAAGTAGTTGAAAGTTCCCTTTGCCAGAAGAGTACCCTTTGGAGTCTTTTTTCACTATATTATCACCACATTTCTATGTAAAGATCACTGACAGGCCTTTGTGGTGTTCCTTGAATTCTGCTGACTCTTTTCTTGTTCTGGAGAGTTTGGTTTATATTGTGTGATAATAAGAAGCAGTTTTATTTTTTTAATTTTAAATATAAAGTTTTTTATAGAGCAACTCACTATAGATCCTCTAGTCAAAAGGAAGTAATATTGTATTTTAAAAATATATTTTTGGGGGGCAGCTAGGTGGCACAGTGGATAGAGCACTGACCCTGGATTCAGGAGAACCTGAGTTCAAATCCGGCCTCAGAAACTTAACACTTACTAGCTGTGTGACCCTGGGCAAGTCACTTAACCCCAATTGCCTCCTCCCCCCCAAAAAATATATTTCTTATGCTTTCTCTAAATTTTCTTAAATAGACAACTGTATAACTCTGAATACTGACAAGTATTAGGTCTTACATTGTGGTATGCTACATAGAGAGCTGGCTGTGGTGATATGTATTTGTTTATGTATGTAGACATATGAATACAAGCATGCATATATATGGAGATATATGCATATGTGTTCTATGTGTGCATGCAGACATGTCAGGAATTTCAATGTTTAAGTTATGCTTCTGGTACATATAAGTTCTGAGATCCTTGAACAAGTAACTTAACCTCATTGTTCTAGTAACACTCTAATACCATAGACTACAGAGAAGCTGCTTTTTTTATCTGTATTGGTAGAGGAAGTTCCTTCACCTGGGAATTCCCCATACTCATGAAATCAGAAGTCTGTAATACTGTCTGTAATAATGATAGCTAGCATTTATATAGGGATTTAATATTTGCAAAGTGACTTACAGCTATTATCTCATTTGATTCTTACACGAACCCTGGGCCTTACATGCTATTATCATTACCATTTTACAGATGAGAAAACTCAGATACAACACATAGATACACATGTATAATACACACACACAGACACACACACACGTGTGGGAATGTATGCACACCCATGCATTTTTGTTGTTCAGTTGTTTCAGTTGTATCTGATTCTTCATGACCCTATTTTGTATTTTTCTTGGCAAGCATATTGGAGGGCTTGCCATTTCCTTTTCCAGCTCATTTTTCAGATGAGGAATTTAGGGAATCAGGGTTAAGTGACATTCATAGGGTCACACAGCTAGTAAGATATGAGGTCACATTTGAATTTAGGTCTTCATGATTCCATGCCCCATGCTCTCTTGACTGTACACATAGCTATATTGTTACAGATATAAGTATGTATGTACACACACATATACACATAACATTAAATTATATGATGAGGACAAATTCCACTAATTGTATATCATACATACACATATATTATAATATTAAATAGGGACTTCACCTGATTTTTTTCCTATAGTTTTTTTTTCAGGTATTTTAAGGCTATTGGAGAGAAAGGAATTGAAAAGGACAAGGTGGCAGATGAGAAAATTGATGCCTGCTACTTTATCTATCCCTAGATATGACTAAACACATTTTTTCCCTCTCACTTCACACTGAACTCTTACCCCATCTCTTGAAATTATAGAAATATTGAAACAGACTGCTTGAATTGGGAGGGATCACAGAGAGGAACACTTTCACATTACGAATTATTTGTGTTCTGTTTTGAGAATTATTTCCTTATTTAGAAATAAAAAATAAATGCCCTGGGGCTGGAAAGCAGAAAGATTCATCTTTCTGAGTTCAAATCAGACCTCAGGCATTTATTAGCTGTTTGATTTTGGGCAAATCACTTTACCCTGCTTGCCTCAGTTCCTCATCTGTAAAATGAGCTGGAAAAGGAAAAGCCAAACCTTTGTTAAGGAAACCCAAAATGGGGTCATGGAGAATCAGATATAACTGAAACATCTGAACAACTATGTGACAGACTCTATGCCAAGTGCTTTACTGATATTTTCTCATTTGAGCCTTACAACAATCCTTGAAAGTAGATAATATTATTATCTCTATTTTTATAGTTGAGGAAACTAAAGCAGGCAAGAAAAGAGTTATTTTTTCCTAAAAACTTAAAATTTTACATATATATGTGTGTGTGTGTGTATGTGTATATGCATGTATGCATATATATGTATGTATTTGTGTATACATACATACTCACAATGGGGATATATAGGACACAAAAATGAATCATAATTTTGATTTTTAATGATATTTTTCTTACTTTTGCTGTTAATCATTAAAGAAACATTTACCTTTGGGGAAATGCCACAATTGATATTAACCCTACTGGGAGTTTTTGAATGCATTTGTCCCAGAGTTCAACTATGATGATCTTTTAACTTCTAAACTTCAGTTCCCTTTAGAAACTCAGGCCAAATGCCCCTCTTGCCTAGTCTCTCTGATTAGCCTCATCTATAGTTTTCTCAATCTTAACAAGGATACACAATGAGTATATAAGTACTTGCCTTGTCCATCAGGAGATAGCAATCAATATGACATAACTGTGCCATCAAGTTTTGAACAAAACTGTGGTTTATGGAACAAGGACCATATCCATCCTCCTTTTTGGAAAAGTTGCTAAACTTAGCCCATGAAGATACCCATATGAATAAGTAATGACCCTCTTCCACATGATTTTTGTTGTTTTTCAGTCATTTTTCAGTCATGTCTGATTCATCATGACCCCATTTGGGCTTTGCATGGAAAAATACTGAAGTGGTTTGCCATTTCCTTCTCATTTTACAGATGAGAAACTGAGGTAAACAGAGTTAAGTGACTTACCCAGGGTCCCACAGTAAATAAGTGTCTGAAGCCAGATTTGAATTCAGAAAGATGAGTCTTCCTGACTCTAAGCCCAGTCCTTTATCCACTGTACTACCTAGCTGCCCATCCAGATGCTTCAAAATATAAAGGGTGAGTGCATATGTGTTATTTGAACATAAAACGAAGACCAATATTCAGTTTAGATGCACAATGGCACATCTTTCTGGACATTATCACCATGTTTATATGGCAAAAGGTAAAATATAACATGCTTTCAGAAATGGAATTATCTCTAGGATATGGAAAATCATGGAGTCTGCACCTCTGTTACCAAGCTCAGCAGTGACACTTCAGAAAGGGGGAGGTGCAAAAAAAAGTGGATGTGTTTTTTTTTTCTTGAATAGAATTTATTTTCCAAAATATATGTAAAAACAAAATTTTAACATCAATTTTTTTTACACTTTGTGTTCCAAATTCTCTTCCCCCCTCCATTCCCACCCCCACCCACAAGAACTCAAGCAATTCAAAATAAGTTATACATGAGTAGTCATGAAAAAATTCCCATATTAGCTAGTTGTGAGAGAAAACAGTCAAAAAAAAAACTTTGATTAAGGAATCGTAAAAGAGGAAAAGAAAATTTTTTTTTAAAAATGTGTTTAGTGCATGTGTTTTAATAAATGGCTACTAGACATTTGAGGAAGCTTATTTACATGCATATACAATACAATAAATGCTTGTTGAATGAATACTTGCAGTCGGTCCATAAATAGTGCCCACCACCTAATGGAGCAAAGAAATGGGATGGCCCCAGAATCAGTCTTATCCTTACCCTTAATCTAGTCTAAAACACACCTGGACAGGAGTTCTCCTCTATAACATCCAATCCCTTTTCCATTAAACAATCCTCTCTCACTCCCCAATGGTATATTAGTTTGTGGCAGGTCTTTAAGACTGCCTTTTATGTTTATTTTAAATTAATTCTACCCATATAAAAATGTGTGTTTCTGTGTGCTCAGTTGACTCCATGTACCCAAAGTAACTCTTCTGGTCAATAGGTAAGCTTCTACTATTAGAACAAATATGCATTATGTAAGGAAAGTGCTTTTCAAGTTTAAAGTACCCTTATTCTTCCTGTTTAGGGTATAAAGAACCCAACCTGGAATTTCAATGGTGTAGAGTACTGCCAAGAAGAAAGTGCCTCTACTGATGCAAATCAACATCTACTCTTCAATTTAGCCGGTTGCTTGTGGTAGTGTGGGAATAAATAACTTTCTTATGATCACACAGCTAACATATATCAGAAGTAGGACTTGAATCCAGTCCTTCTAGGATGTGAGGCCCACTTTCTAGACTTTAAGCTATGATTCCTCTCATATTTATAAATTAAACTACAGTTAACCCAGTTATTAATTGGTCCATTATTTTATATGAAAAACCAATTTGGTGCCTCCAGAGTGTCACTGCATGTGCAACATTTCAATGGATTTGGGTAATGTTGTCCAATAACACTCTGCTAGGCACTCTTGGGGTTACAAATAAAATAAAAGTTAGTTTCCTAGAGAATCTTCCAGTTCAGGTGAGGAAAAAATAATTGAAATAATCATACTGATAGACAAATGATAAATTAACAAAAGTGCTGTTCAGATAATAAATGCCATAGCAGTCTAAAAGCAGGGAAGTTAATTTGGTCTGAAATAGTCTTAAAAAGCTTCATGGGGGAAGTGACCCATAAAATATATTTGATCATTATTTGGACATTATTTTTAGAGAAAAGCAAAAGAGTCTGAGTGGTAAGGCCTTTGGTTGAAGAGTGTCCAGAGGTGGTCAACTAGTATGGTCAAAGGCTTTAGGTTCACACCACATAAGAATTTATTTTTAAAAAAGGACTCTAGCTTAAAGAGAAGGATCAATCAGAGATAGCATATCAGTCATAAAATATTAGAAGGGAAATAATGAAACAGGAGAATTAGATTTGTTTGGTCTCAGAGGGCAGAGCTAGGATCAACTGGTGACAGTTACAAAGAAGCAAACTTAGGTTTGATGTCAGGAAAAGCTTACTAAATAATGAGAACTTTCTAAAAGTACAAAGTGCTGCTTCATAATGTAGCGGGTTGATATCCCTTCACCAGTGGTCTTCAAGCAAAGGTTGAATCACAACTTGTTAGGAATGTACAGAGGAGATTCAAGTAGGTGTTGGACCAGATGGCCTCTGATGTCCCTTCTAACTTTCAGACTTTGTGATTCTAAGAGTTCAGAGTTGTTGCCTCAATTTACTTCCACTTCCACCCATACCTTGCTGAGTGATCTTGAGTGAATTGGGTCACTCTAGTGGAGAATTTTTTACCATAGGAGAATAAAAACCCCATAATTAGCAGTCCCCTTCCCCACAAAAACATTATGAAAAAATAAAAATATTTTTAAATGTTAAAATATTATTAGATATGGAAATATGTTTTACATGACTGCACATGCATAATCCATAGCAAATTGTTTGCTTCTCAGGGGGAAAGAGGGAAGAGAAGGACAGAGAAAATTTAGAACTCGAAATTTTAAAAATTAAATGTTAAAAATTGTTTTTACATGTAACTGAGAAAAATTTAATTTGAAGCATTTGACAAAATAAATAAAAATATAATGCAAAAAAATTATTAGATGTGAAAGTGCTTGATAAATAAGTATTCTAGAAAATACAGGAAATTATTTTTCTACCTTTCCTTCCACAGAACAAAAGTGTTTAAGAGAGAAACTTAATAAATAATAAATGCAATCATACTTAGTCATATTCCTATTTTTCTTACACATTAGCCACTTATGTGAAAAGGAATCACCCATGTCAATCAAGAAATATATAATGGTCATCTTGTATTAACATCACTTTTGTCAATCTAGCCTTCTCTTCGTGTTCTCCCTGTATTTAAGGTAATGACAATTTTTTTTTTTTTGGTGGGGCAATGGGGGTTAAGTGACTTGCCCAGGGTCACACAGCTGGTAAGTGTCAAGTGTCTGAGGCTGGATTTGAACTCAGGTACTCCTGAATCCAGGGCCAGCACTTTATCCACTGCACCACCTAGCTGCCCCATGACAAATTCTTAATGATGTATCTGTGTGCCCCAATAATCTAGCACCCATCCTTACCTTCTCGCAAATCCATTTCCAGTGGAAAGTAGGCTGAACCAACAATTGTGCTAAATTTGAAATTATCTTTAAACACAGGCAGTGGCCTAGTTATTAAGACACTTAAAATAAATGTTGCTTATTTTTTTTTTAATTACTTGTTTGTATTTTTATTTTACTTTCATTTTTGTTGTTGCAACACCTTCTAGTTTTCTTTTTTCTAGGCTTGCCCTGTTTAATTCTTTTAAACCCAGGGCACAGCCATTTCCTTGGATCTATCCACTAAGCCTTTTTCCAGTCACTCAGAAATAGAAGCCACATTGAAACGCCTAACTGATTCTGATAGTGAACTTGGTCTTGTTCATTAGCTAAGGCAGGTCTTGGTTGTCATGAGGAAGCTCGACCGCTGAAGATATTTTCTGCTCACCCACCAGAGCAGCAACAGTTGAAATGTGCTGTGCTGACCTGCATTCTAAGAGGGAATAATCAATCCAATTCTATCTAAACCTATTTACCCTGTCGAAAAGACACGCTAATGAGGAATGCCAGTAGCTCCTAGTTCTTGACACTACTTTTCAAAAGTGAGTTAACGAACCAATTTAAAGGGACATGCTTGACATTTGCAAATGAGTTTAACTTGCTTGTTGGGGCAGCTTTGAACTACATTGAACTGCTGTGGCTGTCATAGAAACTCGTCCTGTAAGTGGGACTTTCACACTTCAGTAAACTTTAAAAGATATCTTAATAATTAATTTAGTTCCTAGTTTCACCTCTCTCTCTCCTTCCTCTCTCTCTCTCTCTCTCTCTCTCTCTCTCTCTCTCTCTCTTTTGGTAAAACTTTTGGATCTAATCTATGCCAGATTTAGTCTGTTAATTTTTTCCCCTCCCTTAAATTGCTTTTTATGTAAACTTGTGAAAAAATATGATTAATTTTATGACATTGTTAATAATAATAATAATAATAATAATAATAATAATAATAATATATCTTTCTACAGTGGGATTGTACTGACCATTACTGATCTGTAGTCCATTGCCTTATCCAGAAGGAGCAAAAAGTGGTCTGTGGGACCGAGTTGATATAACCCTATAAAACAGTATTCAATTCATATGATTTTCAACCATTAGGCAGAATTCCCAAAAAGGAAGTCCCTTACTTTTCTACACTGAATTTAGAAAACTGGGAAAATGTCAGTTTTGTCTTCTGTATTATTCCCTACCTTGTAGAACCTGAAAGAGTTTGTGTACAGTGATGATGATGATGATGATTTACAAATAGAAAAGAGGACTGAAAAAATCCACTACACAAGTGGTTAGCACCATCCTGAACTAAAACATGCATGTAGAGGATATCTCAAAAAGTCTTGGTTCATTTTTAAATGATTAAAGCTTTTAAAAGCAAAACTTAAAAGAGCACAAAGACTTTTGGGGACATCTTGCATTCACTGCTCATGTATAGTTCCATTGAGTTTAGAGTTCAACCTCAAAGAAAAATTATAAAGGAAAAGGTATATTTTTGTTTGTTTTTATTTTCCCCCCAAAATGATCTCATCTGTTAATGCTCTTATTATGTCTTGAAAATATATTTGTGTAGGGAGCAGCTAGGTGGTGCAGTGGATAGAGCACTGGCCCTGGATTCAAGAGTCCTTGAGTTCAATTTTGGCCTTAGACACTTGACACTTACTAACTATGTGACCGCGGGCAAGTCACTTAACCCCCATTCTCCTAAAAAATAAAAAAAAGAAAATATATTAGTGTAGTATCTTGAGGGCTTTAATTTGGACTAGGGACTGATATTGCCTAGTTGTCCCCAAGCCCATACTTTTCAACATGAATAATTCACTTTTAGTGGTTATTAAGTACATTTACCTACTCTGAATAACAAATATTGTGGACTAAAAAATAACCAAAAGAGACAGGGTTGGGTTTTTGTTGTTTTTTTTTTGACATTTAGCCCATCATGGTAAAACCAAAATGTGTGATGAGAACATGGACACAATCCCAACACTATGATGAGAATGGAAAGGAAAATATAGACATACTCTGACATTATTATAAATTCTGTACTTGTATGTGTTCAGGCAGGAAATGAATAGAACTTTATGTTATCTGGTATATGTATTTGCACTTTTTGCCAATGTGTAAAATTTCCTTGGCAAATGGAAGTATAGTATGTGTTGCATAATCCTAATATCTTTGTAAGGTAATGTCATCATCAGTTTCATTGCTAAAATAAAGTATTGTGAAGAATGTTATTTTCAGTAATTCATAGATTATGTCAAACTTGGCAGTTGAGGTTGGCAAGAGTTATTATGCAAATTCAATTTCTTTTTTTTTCTGGATTTCAACAAACTAAAATAATGATATTTCCAACCCAATTTTATCCATTGATATAATTGAGACCCCATTGACAGTTTTCAGGGGAAAAACTCAAATCGTGGACAACTGATGCAACCAACGAATATAAAGGATAATGCCATAAAAGGTTGTAGAATGTCAAGAAGCAATATGGTGAAGTAGACAGTTATCCTAGTAAACTTGAAATTAGGAAGACCTGAGTTCTAGCCCCACCTCTGAGATTTTTTTAGTTATGTTGCCTGGGGTAAATAACTTAATTTCCTCAAACCTCAATTTCCATATAAATATATAAAATGTGAAAATAAAATTTGGAGTATGTATAAAACATTTTTATGAATCTCAAATGAGATTATTTATTTAAAACACTTTGAAAATATTAATGTGATGTATAATTGCCAGATAGTATTAAGTTTTTAGAGACTGTTAAATTAAAAACCCCTATGAACTGTTAAAATAAAAGAAAATCCAGGTCCCAAAAGGGGTACCTAGAAAGAGATAACAGTTTAAAAAGATTATAAATGCCTTTATTGTCTGAGAATGACCTTGCAACATGGAATAGTAAGACAGAGATCACATCTGTTTGAAGCCCAGTTGGAAAGTGTGAGATATTTATACTCTTCTTTTTTTCTTTTTATCATAAAAATATTTTATTATTTTCCAGTTACATATAGAGATAGTTTTCAATATTTGTTTTTATAAGATTTCCAGTTCCAAATTTTTTACCCTCCCTTCTTTCTCTTCCCCCACCCCATGACAGAAAGCAATTTGATGTAGGCTATATGTACAATCATATTAAACATATTTCTACCTTAGTCATGTTGTGAAAGAAGAATCAGAACAAAAGGGAAAAAACTCAAAAAAACAAAAATGTAGAAACACTATGGTTCAATATGCATCCAGATTCCACAGTTGTTGTTTTTTTTTCTTTTTTTGGATTTGGAGAGCATTTTCCATCTGAAGTCTTTTGTATTGCTGAGAAGAGTTAAGTCTATTACAGTTGATCATCACACAATTTTGTTTATAAAGCGTACAATGTTCTCCTGGTTCTGCTCATCTCATTCAGCATCAGTTCATGTACATCCTTCCAGGTTTCTCTGAAATCTGCCTGCCCATCATTTCTTATAGCACATCAGTATTCCATTACATTCATATACCACAACTTGTTTAGCCATTCCCCAATTGATGGGCATCCCCTCAATTTCCAATGCTTTGCCACCACAAAAAGAGCAGGTATAAATATTTTTGTACATGTGGGTCCTTTTCCCTTTTTTATGATCTCTTTGGGATAAAGACCTAATAGTGGTATTGTTAGGTCAAAGGGTATGCACAGTTTTATAGCCCATTGGGCATAGTTCCAAATTGTTCTCCATAATAGTTGAATCAGCTCACAGTTCCATCAACAATGCATTAGTGTTCCAATTTTCCTTTTTTGTTATATCTGCCACTATGATAAGTATGAGGTGGTGCCTCAGAGTTTTTTTTTTAAATTCGCATTTCTCTAATCAGTATTGATTTAGGGCATTTTTCATATGACAATAGATAGCTTTGATTTCTTTATCCGAAAACTGCCTGTTCACATCCTTTGACCATCTCTCATTGGAGAATGACTTGTATTCTTATACATTTTATTTAGTTCCCTATATACTTTAGAAATGAGACCTTTATCAAAAATACTGGTTGTAAAAATTGTTTCCCTGCTTTCTGCCTACCTTCTAATTTTGGCTGCATTGTTTCTGTTTGTACAAAACCTTTTAAATTTAATGTAATCCTCTGCATAATATTTACTTGGACTTTAATAAAAGGAAAACAGTTTGAACTTAAAAAATAATGTAATCAAAATCATCCATTTTGCATTTCCTAATATTCTCTATCTCTTGTTTAGTCATAAATTGTTCTCTCCATAGATCTGAGAGGTAAACTAATTCTTTCTTTTCTAATTTGCCTATGGCATCACCTTTTAGGTCTAAATCATATACCCATTTTGACCTTACTTTAGTGTACAGGGTAAGATGTTGGTCTATGCTTAGATTCTGCCATACTATCTTCCAGGTTTCCCAGCAGTTTTTTTTTTTTTATCAAATACTGAGATTCTATCCCAAAGCTGGAGTCTTTGGGTTCATCAAATAGTAGATTACTATAGTTAGAGACTATAGTCTCCTGTGGCTAACCTAATTCATTAATCCACCACTTGAAATCTTAGCCAGGACCAAATAGTTTTGATGACTGCTGCTTTACACTATAGCTTCAGATTTGATATTCTTGACCTTTTGTTTTTCCAGATGAATTTTGTTATTATTTTTCCTAGCTCTATAAAATAATGTTTAGTTAGTCTAATTGGTATGGCATGGAATAAGTAAATTAATTTAGGTAGAATTGTCATTTTTATTGTATTAACTCTGCATATCCATAAGCAAATTATATTTTTCCAATTATTTATATCTGATTTTATTGGTATGAAAAGTGTTTTGTAATTGTGTTCATAGTGTTCCTGTGTTTGTCTGGGCAGGTAGATTCCTAAGTATTTTATGTTGTCCACAGTTACTTTAAAAGGAATTTCTCTTTCTATCTCTTGCTGCTGAACTTTGTTGGTCATGTATAGAAATGCTGATTATTTATTTGGATTTATCTTATATCCTGCAACTTAGCTAAAGTTGTTCATTGTTTCAAGTAGTTTTTTAATAGATTCTTTAAGATTTTCTAAGTATACCATCATTTCATCTGGAAAGAGTGAAAATTTTGTCTCTCCCTTGCCTATTCTAATTCTTTTAATTCCTCTTTCTTTTCTTATTTCTAAAGTTAACATTTCTGGTACAATATTAAATAATAGTAGTGGTAATGGATATCCCTGTTTCACCCCTGATCTTCTTGGGAATGCCTCTAACTTATCCCCATTACATATAATGCTTGCTGATGGTTTTAGGTAGATACTGCTTATTATTTTAAGGAAAGCTCCACTTATTCCTATACTCTCTAGTATTTTTAATAGAATGAGTATTTTGTCAAAAGCTTTCTCTGCATCTATTGATTTTTTTTTGTTTTTGTTTTTGTTTTAGTGAGGCAATTGGGGTTAAGTGACTTGCCCAGGGTCACACAGCTAGTAAGTGTTAAGTGTCTGAGGCTGGATTTGAACTCAGGTATTCCTGACTCCAGGGCCGGTGCTCTATCCACTGCGCCATCTAGCTGCCCCCTGCATCTATTGAGATAACCATATGATTCTGGTTAGTTTTGTTATTGATGTGGTTGATTATGTTGATAGTTTTCCTAATGGTGAACCAGCCATGCATGCCTGGTATAAATCCCACCTGGCCATAGTGTATTATCCTGGTGATCACTTGCTGTAATCTCCTTGGTAATATCTTAAGATTTTTGCATTAATATTCATTAGGGAAATTGGTCTAAAATTTTCTTTCTCTGTTTTGGCTCTGCCTGGTTTAAGTATCAGCACCATATTTTTGTCATGAAAAGAATTTGGTAGAACTCCTTCACCTATTTTTCTAAATAATTTGTATAGTATTGGAATAACTTGTTCTTTAAATGTTTGGTAGAATTCACTTCTCTTTCTCTATTTTATTCACATAAGCATTTAGAGATTATAAAATTTCCCCTGAGAACTGCTTTGGTTGCATCCCATAGGTTTTGATATGTTGTCTCATTATTGTCATTCTCTTGGATGAAGTTATTGATTGTTTCTATGATTTGTTGTTTGACCCACTCATTCTTTAGGATTTGGTTATTTAGTTTCCAATTAATTTTCAATCTATCTTTCCATGGCTCTTTATTACATGTAATTTTTACTGCATCATGATCTGAGAAGGATCTTTTTACTACTTTTGCCTTTCTACATTTGACTGTGAGAGTTTTGTGCCCTAATTAATGGTGAACTTTTGTGTATGTGCCATGTACCACTGAGAATAAAGGGATATTCCTTTTATCCCCATCCAATTTTCTACTTATGTCTATCATATCTAACTTTTCTAAAATCCTATTCACCTATTTAACTTCTTTCTTATTTATTTTGTGGTTAGATTTATCTAGCTCTGACAGGGGAAGGTTCAGATCCCCCACTAGTATAGTTTTGCTATATATTTCCTCTTGTAACTCATTTGACTTCTCCTCTAAGAATTTAGAGGCTATACCACTTGGTGCATACATGTTTAGTATTGTTATTACTTCATTTTCTGTGGTACCTTTTATCAAGATGTAGTTTCCTTCCATACTTCTTTTAATTTGATCTATTTTTGCTTTTGCTTTGTCTGAGATAAGGATTGCTATTCCTGCTTTTTTGATTTCAGCTGAAGCATAATATATTTTGCTTCTGCCTTTTACCTTTACTCAATGTGTATCTCTCTGCTTCAAATGTGTTTCTTGTAAACAACACATTGTAGGGTTTGTTTTTTAATCCACTCTGCCATTTACTTCTCTTTTAATGGATAGTTCATCCCATTCACATTCATAGTTATGATTACTTTCTATTTCCCTCCATCCTATTTTCCCCTTTGTAATTTTTTTCTTTTTTCACCCTAGTCTTCCTCACCTTTGTTTTGCTTCTGACTCTTGACTCCCTCAATTTGCCCTCTGTTTTATTAGCCTGCCTCCCTTATCTTTACCCCTCCTCCCCTGCTTCTGTACTCCCTTTTATCATTCACCCCTTTACTTCCTAAAGATTAAGCTACATTTCTTTATCCAAGTGGATGTATATGTTACTCTCTTTGAACCAAATCTGATGAGAGTAAGGTTGAAACAATGCTCACACCTCCTTTCTTTCCCTCTATTGCAATAGAATTTTTGTGCCTCTTCATATGATGTGATTAATCATATTCTACCCTTTCCTTTTCTCTTCTTCCCATATACAACTTTTTTTACCCACGAATTTCCTTTATATCATCACATCAAAGACAATTTATACTTATACCCTTTATGTATATTCCTTCTATCTGCCCAAATAGAGATACAGTTCTCAAGAGTTATAAGTATTATCTTTCCGTGTAGGGACATAAAGAGTTTAACCTTATGGAATAAGTTTTTTTCTTGTTTTTCTGTTCAGTTCTGGTCTTTTCATCAGGAAACCTTAAAAGTCCCCTATTTCATTGAATGTCCATCTTCTCCCCTGAAAGAGAATAATCAGTTTTGCACAGATGAGAAGGCATTCTTGGTGATAAGTATTCCACAATGCAAGGCTTCAGCAGAAACAGTAAGAAAAGGGGATGTCTCCCAAAACAACAAACATGATATGTTCAAGAGCCCCATAACCAACAATAGGAGGAGTCTTTGATAATAAGGGTATCTCTTGAAGCTTCATAAATCATGAAATGGTTCAGGGTCTGCTTCAAAATTGGTATGATTTTAGTTGTCTTCAGAGTTGCTAATTTTCTGCATGTCCAGCTGGGTTTACTATTTGGTCATTAAAAAGGATTGTTGGTATGTCAAACTACTCTGTATCTAAGCTAATACAACCAGTCCTTTTACAGCTTTTTTTGGTTACCTGGATAATTGGGGTATTCAAGCAAATCAAAGTAGTTAGCATAGCCATTTTCACAAGACATAGTAAAATAGAAGCAATAATAACATGGAGGGAACTGTGGATGGACTGGTAACTTTGAAAAGAGTGGTTTTGGTTGAATAATGAATGCAAAAACCAGGCTGAAGATAGTTAAGATGTTGAGAAGAAAAGTGGAGGCATCAACTATAGACAGCCTTCTTTTCAAAGAAGTATTTTATGAACAAAAATTTGAAATTTCATTTTAAAAAGAAATATAGGGCAGCTAGGTGGCACAGTGGATAAAGCACCAGCCCTGGATTCAGGAGGACCTGAGTTCAAATCCGGCCTCAAACACTTGACACTTACTAGCTGTGTGACCCTTGGCAAGTCACATAATCCTCATTGCCCCACCAAAAAAAAAGAAAGAAATATAATTATAAAATAGGTTTAGGCTTATCAAATATCAAATATTTTTTAATCTAAAATGCCAGTACTCTCAAGCTGGGATGAAGTTGTAGAAATGTTTTATTTTGTTTCTTTCTAATCTAAAAAAAATCTGCTAAGCAAATGTTGGAATGTTGGTATAAGCATCATGCACAGAGTTAAATGAAAAAAAAAACAACAAATAAAAATATGATCAACCTTAAGGATGTTTGAAAAGATTGACATAACATCTCTCTAGGACATAGTACCAAGTCTTCTGTCTGTCTCCAGTACCAGTTTAGCAGCTGCCTATGCAGCTGAACTTGACATATTCATTATCTGGCTAGTAGTCATGCTGATATTTTAAGACTCCAGCTTTATTCTTGCACATATAACAATCACTTTTTGCCCATCCTCAGCCAGCTCAGGACCATTAAATCCCAGACACCTAGTTTATAAGTAGACCAAAAATATTTGTTAAACGAGTCGTTCTAAATTGCCTTGTTGGTAAATATTAAATAAAATCCCAGGGAATTCAAGTAGATTATAAATAATGTTATCTGTCAACCTTGCATTTCCACATGATCAAGACAATAGACTTTTATAACTCTTAGCAGTCAATAGTCATTTGTGAAAATCAGCAGGATTTTCGCTCAAGGACCTTACTTAAATTCAAGCCTTCAAGCTGTTTAAATAACATGATCAATTTCAGTGGGTGCAGACTCAGGTAAAAAAAAAATCTTTACAAAATTGTAATGGGAGCATCTTTATTCATCTAAAATGTATAGTCAATACTGCCCACCCAGCCATACCACATCATTTTGTCTTTTATTTTATTCTGTTAATACACATTGGAATGTAATTGAAAAAATCACATCCAAAATGACATTTCCTCTGGCATATTACAGCACAGGGTATCCTTTAAGGTTCCAAGTTGTTTTTTTAAAGATATTGCCTTCATCAGCATCACTGTCAATAGTCTTTTAATGCATCAGTGTTTTAACCTACAAGGGAAATGCTGCATCACATAGAAAGTGTGTATTTGGTGTTCTTGTGAAGTTAACTCTAATGTTAAGACACCTGGATCAATCAGTCAACAAGCATTTATTAAGCACCTTCTATGTGTCATGCATAGTGCTAGACACTGGGGACATAGAGTGAAAAAGTAAATAGTACCAGGCTGCCATAAGCATGCTCCCATGCTTAGATTTCTGTTTTTCTTTTCCTTCTGCAGAGGGTACATGTGTGTAGATTGCAAGTCTCCATTTCCTCCTTCATAAAGAAAGTTTCCTTAAGCAGTTTGCACTAATGAGCATAAACCGCATTGCTGGGGAACTCCATATTGTGTGTAGTTAATGTTGCTTCAACTCATACTGAAGGAAAATGTTACTTTTAGAGAGCATTGACTGTTAACAACCACTTTTCCAGCTGCCTTTCATTCAACATTTGAATGTATGCTGTAGAAAGTATTAATTGATAATGAATACTTTGGCATTTCTTGGAAACAAACAATGAGCCTTTTTGGCTTTGGTTTTTATGATTTCCATTCTGGCTTCTCCAAGATAATGGTGATAAAGCTGTTCATCCACTGTTTAAGACTTCTGCAGATCTCCATGTGTATTCTCTTCATTTTCTAACTTACCCCTAACTATAGGTTATTATTTCCCCTCATTTGAGCTCCTAATTCATTCAATAGTTCATTTATTCATTCATTCATTCATTCATTCAACAGTATTGAATATACTGAAATATGTGTGGAGTATTTCAAAATACACTGTGAGAGATATACAAAGATATGAATCCTGCCCTTATGAAGTTACACTGATATCATCCATGTAATGTGAAATTAACTGGGGAAGTGGGAGTCTATTTCCCCAAATATACACTATAATGTTTTATATAGAGTAGGTACTTAATAAGTTAATAATATTGGATGAATGAATGAATATAATATAATCTGATTTTAGAGGAGATAAAGATTATTTTTGCTGAGGAAAATAGGAAAGGCTTAATGGACGTGATGACATTGGAATGGGGCCATGAAAAATAGCAGTTGGGGGAAGGGTATTCTTAGCAGAAGAGATAACATGAACTATAGACAGGAGCCTAAAGAGTATATCCAATAAATAGTGCATTCTCAGTTTAAATGCAATATAGACTTTCTGAACTGGAGTAGTGAGAGTTAAGGTTGGAAAGGTAGTTTGAGGAGGTCTCTGAGTATAAGGGGGGAAAGAGTTGAAATTTTATTTGGAAATGGATGTGAGGCTCTTAAATGTGATATTTTTCATGGTTCCAAATTTAAATTTAATTATTTCTGTTCATTTATTATTTTTTATCAAGATGTTAATGTTATATATAACCTATATAAAATTACTTACTGTCTCAGGGAAGAAGGGAGAGGATTTTTAACTAAAATTTTAAAATAATTTAAGAAATTGTTTTACATGTAATTAGAGGAAATAATAAAATATTATTCAAAAATAATAAAAATAAAGTACTTTATAAAAAGATGTTAATATGAGCCAAAATATGATTCAAACAGATGACTGGCATTGGTTATATAATGTATTGGACAAATAATGATTATAATGTATTAGATATTGCAGAGAAACCAATTATAAGATGACTGGATTTGGTAGATTTACTATTTATCCATTTGAATTTTTCTTCATATCTTTGTCATTTTTAGCATCATAGATGTCTCTCTTTTTTTCTATCCCTATGTCTAAGGATGTATCTCTTAGACTTCAAAAGAAACAACCTGATATTCCTTCTGTTTGACATTTTGAGTGAATGATCATTCTGTGGTAAGCAATTATAACTATTTGATGTATGTAAACATAAGTAAATGTTGCAATCAAGTGAACCTCATAATACAGTTAATGTAGTACATATTTAATTATTTGAATCAGACTAAAACTTTTTGGGGTCACTTGGAGAATTTGTTTAAAAAAGAACATAAAATTGCTACTTTGATACTTCTCAGAATCCTCTTGAACCCATAATCCAAGAAGACCCAAAAAGCTGAACCTTCCCTGCCTAGGGATGCCTCTATCCCAGCTCTGAGAAGAATCTTGGCATGACAAGTACTTTTGTCACCAAGCAATAGGAGTCAAAGTAATTGATATTGGCATCTCTTATTGCACTTGGCTTAGCAAGGGTAGTGGAGAATCCTCTAAACCTTCTCCTGATGGAGTTATAGAAATTATAGAGTCAAAAATTTTAGCTATTTCCCTTCATGGAGGAAGATTGGACTAGGAATTTATTTTGAAAATAAAATTTAAAAATCTCCTAAACTTACCAGGTGGTGTACTGGACTTGAAGTCAGGAAAACCTGGGTTTAAATCATGCCTCAGACACTAGCTCTAAGATCCTGGGAAAATCACTTAACTGCCATAATCTTCACTTTCCTCATTTTTAAAATCAGGTGAGTGGACTTGATGGCTTCCTAAATCCTTTTCCACCTCTAGATCATTCATCCTATGATCCCTCACTCCATGAGAGAAAAAAATAACCTCTAGAAACTTAGAGGGCACCATTAAAGAAGAGAGTTCAGACCCCACCTCTACCCCCCCAAGATAGAGGTTTTTCTCTTTCCCATTTCTTAGACAAAAATACATGCCTTGCATGTGGATGGAGTAGACTGAGAAATATGATTTATAGGAATAGCCTGACCCCAAACCATTCACTCCAACTTCCATGAATTCTTCGACCAATTATAGATTCAGTCTGGCTAACAAAAAGATATCCAGAAACATTTCAAAAGTAGTTCGAGACTTAGGTATATTAGGAATTCAAGTTAATTAAACTGACTCACATTGGCATGCCATGAAGGAAAGAGAGTTTTGAAGGGCTGAGTGAGCAATGACAGGTAATTCAGAAACCCAGAACACTGCATGGGAGGGCTGAGATGGAGGATGAAGCACAGAGGGCTCTTGGAACAGCCAAAGACAGAACAAGAACATTGCTGACCTATTATCAGTGTCTCCCCCACTAAATTCAGGGCAATGTTCTTGTCTCTTTTACTCTGGCAGAGCCTCTCTGAAGAGCCCCTTGTTCTCTCTTTGACTTGATTGCTACCATCATCTGGCTGTAGGGTAATGAACAAAAACATGCAGGTAAATAATGGACAGGAATGGCCTAGCAGAAGGTGAAGACTGGGTTTTTTAATATAGTGTTTCTCCCAGGAAGAGCATGTAGTTGGTTCAGACTTCACTCATTTTTCTAAATGCAGATGAACAGAAGCATAATGGCATCTTAGACAGTGTTTGCTAATGATCTACTTAGATCTGTCAAATGCTCAAGTACAAAGGAAAGGAACCAATGTTAAAGATGATGTTAAAATGTATTTGGATTCCTCTGGGAAAGTCTTTCAATCCAATAGAATATGTATGTCCTTAAAAGTCCTTGAGATATTAGGTCAAAAGCTGATATCAAACACAAGATCAAAAGAACGTTAATCTCTACAGATCCATAGCACCTGGAAACATTGGTATATCTGATTTTCACTAGTAAGTTACATGGAAATGAAATTTTCTCTTCTACTCTCTCCAATTCCCAAA
This sequence comes from Dromiciops gliroides, assembly GCF_019393635.1. Taxonomy (NCBI): domain Eukaryota; kingdom Metazoa; phylum Chordata; class Mammalia; order Microbiotheria; family Microbiotheriidae; genus Dromiciops; species Dromiciops gliroides. The sequence continues at coordinate 518,495,910 of NC_057863.1, forward strand.
TGCAAGACAACCAAATAACAGGTTATGTTAGAGATAAAAATGAACACTTTAAGAAAATCCAGTAGACTAAGAGCCATTTGAAACTAAGGTGTACAAAATAAATAAAACCCCCAAAACTCTCAGACCCCTTAGACTACATTTGAAAGATAATATATTATCAGAGCTTGAAAACCCTAACTAAGCTAGAGTTAGCAAGGATTTCTGAAACATTTATTGAGCCAAGGAGGAATGATTTTCTTTTGAAAATTCTGGACCTTATGATATATACAGTCTTCTCTTTCAGTGAACATTTTGAACTTTTGAAGACAGATGCACTGAAGAGTAGCCTCAATGATATTCTTAAGATTGTCCCAGGAGCACAAGTATACCTGGGAAATTTTGCTGCTTCTGAGAGTTTCTTAGGAATGTCGATTGTAATTAAGAAAATCTCAGAAATCGAAGCTGGAAAGAAATGTTCAATTACTATTCATTTTATTCTATTCTATTATTATTCATACAAATGACTAATAATTAGAGAAAATGGTAATTAAAACAACTCTGAGGTACTACCTTATACCCATCATATTGGCTAAGATGTCAAAAAATGGAAAATGATGAATTCTGGAGGAGCTATGGGAAAATAGGCATATTGGTGTGCTGTTGGTGGAGCTGTGAACTAGTCCAGCCATTTTGGAAAGCCATTTGGTACTACATCCAAAAAGCTATTAAAGTGTGCATACCCATTTACCCAGCAATACTACTATTAGGTTCATAACACAAAGAGATAAAGAAAGAGGAAAAGGCAATATATGTACAAGAATATTTATAGCAATTCTTTTTGTGGTGTCAAAGAATTGGAAAATTATCTACCAATTATCTATCAGTTAGGAATGGCTGAACAAATTATGAGATATGATTGTGATGGAATATTATTGGGCCATAAAAAAACTTTTAAAGGGTTGGTCTCTGAAAAAACCTGGGAAGAGTTTTATGAATCGATACAAAGTTAAGTGATTAGAACTAGGAGAACAATTTATAAAACAATAGCAATATTATAAATATATCAACTTTGAAAAACTTAGTAACTGATCAACACAATGACCAGCCACCATTCCAAAAGATTCATGATGAAATGTGCTATGCATCTACAAATAGGAAGGTGATGGACTAGAGTACAAATTGATTTTCTTTCCTCTTTCCCTGCCATTGTTTGTTCATTCGTTCATACATTCGTTTGTTCGTTCCTTCCTTCCTTCCTTCCTCTTTCTTTTTTGTTTTTTGATATGACTAATGTAAGACATTATCTTGTATAACTATACATATTTGTAATGGACTTTATTTTCTTGCCTTCTCAATGGGAAGGGGAGTAGAAGAGAAAAGATAAAGAATTTGGAACTGAAAATAACATACAATTTAATTTTTTTTTTTTTTTTTTTTTGGTGAGGCAATTGGGGTTAAGCGACTTGCCCAGGGTCACACAGCCAGTAAGTGTTAAATGTCTGAGGCCGGATTTGAACTCAAGTCCTCCTGACTCCAAGGCTGGTGCTCTATCTACTGCGCCACCTAGCTGCCCCTAATTTAATTTTTAAGAGTAAAGTGTTCCACATTTGTCATGCCTTTACCTCATACCTCTTTAATAACATTGGAGATGTTTATGATTAAACACAAAAAGTACGTTAAAAATCACTCGATTGCTTCACTGTCTAAATTTTTTATCTACTTTCATTCCATAAATATTTATTCAAAATATACTATATATCTTAAAAGCACTTTGATCTATACTGGGGATCAAATGGCATCATGAAAACATTTTAATTTATTTCATACTATCCCTCAAGAACATCTGTAAAATGTTAAGAGAGCTAGGGCATAGGTTCTTAACTTTTAGAACAGTTTAGCGAAGCCTATGAACCCATGTTCCTTCACTGGGTATCAACCCTGCCTCCCCACTCCACACACAGCAGTTTAATTCTTCTCTGACCTGAGGCCGGATTTGAACTCAGGTCCTCCTGACTCCAAGGCTGGTGCTCTATCTACTGCGCCACCTAGCTGCCCCTATGCTCTCAAGTCCTATGCCCTTTTAACCTACTGCTGATCTTACTTTGCCAAAGTTTAGCTTTGGATTACTCCTAGCAACTGCTGCCTCTTTTCATAGCTGCAGAACAAAATTGGAGAAAATGAGGAAATCGTGCTGCCTGAATCCACTCCAAATTTATGTTATGTGATTTCTACTGGGCCCTCACTTTAGCAGGTCAATCTTTACTGACATGTACTAGCCTTCTGACCCTGGTCAGGACATTTAACTTCTCTGGCCCTCAGTTTCATTATGTATAAAATTAGTATTAGATGTATGATCAAATGGGCCCCTGATCTAACAGATGGAGGAAAGAGTAAATCATTTGTTCACTCCTCATTGCCCAGAAGAGTCATAACTCTAGTATTTTTCCAAGGAAAATGAAGTTTTCTTTTAAAATGTGTCACCATAATACTCACGACTATTAGTTTTGAAGGTTGTAAAGGGAACCTTCTAGTGCCTTAGTATAGGTTCAATTTCTATTCTTCTGTCCCTTCCTCTTTATTTCCTGGGGCTGTAGTGTGTTCCCTGCATTTTGTCAGTCACAACTGTACTGCAGATGTCCATACTTACATGGTAAAATGAACAGACAAAATCTGTTTTCTTTGTATTTTTCCTTGATGACACACTAACATAAGGGAAAAGATACATAGGCAAATGAGCCAAATGATTATGGGTAATTATCTGGATGAATATATGCAAGCAAATTGTTTGCTGCTTATAAGCAGTTTTTGCAAGATTATATTAGCTTTACAGCATATTCGGAGACTATTAGAAGACTCAGTGAAACTTAGCCAATCAGATGCTGCTCTCAGAGCTTCTTATGTAAAAGATCTGCTGCAATTCTCAGATGCTTTATTAGTTTCAAAATTATCTATATTCTATTCTGCTGTTTTATCAGTCAGCACCAGAACACTTTGGAAAGTTGTAATAATTTATGCAACTTCTTATACAAAATTCATCATTGAATATGAACTTTGACCATCTCCTATTCACCTTAACATTATCCCTTTATCTTGTTTCACTTGATTCTTCGAAAACCATTGGACCCTATGATTTGAAAGTGCAAAGCATTGCTAGAACATTGATGTTGGGCTTTTGTACAGGCAATGGTTAAATTAAATTGTTTTGGAAATACCTAAAAAATCTAAGTTGAAGTTAAAAAATGTGTCTTGATTCCATATCACATAATATTGTTCTTGAAGATATATATCACCAAAAGAAACCACACATGTTCTGATTTCGTATTCTGCATTGAGCTTCCTGGAATTGGCACAAGCACAGTCAATGTAGTTTTCACTGCCATTACAAGGAAGTAAGTTTTGTCGTATCCCCCCATGTGCTAACCATTGTTAACAAATATGAATTAAGAAAAGATTATTTTGTTAGGAAAAAATCCTCCCATTCCTTTCACTTTTACCCTATGGACCTAGCAGAGCCTATCAACTTTGTACACGGAAACTTTCTTCATTAATCTGAAAAAGAGGTTCACATAGTTTGAAGAGTAGTAGTGAGTCCTGAACAATCAAGTTTACATCTTTCCATCTTAACCCACTAGCCAATTAAAGAAATCCATCTAGTTACCGAATGTAGAAAATTACTAGTTTATTAATTCCATATATAATTATCCACACATGGACTTATATCCATGTCTTGACTATACCTATAGAGTTATAAAAGCAGGAAGGAAGGAAACAAACATTTATATAGTATTAGTTATGTGCCAGGCACTGGGCTTAGAAAGTTAATCATATTATATTCTTTGAGCTTCACAATAACTCTGGGAGGATTTGCTGTCATTGTTCCTATTTTCCAGTTGAAGAAATGGAGGCTCACAGAGGTTAATTGACTTGCCCAGAGTCACACTGCTAGAAGTGCCTGAGGCTGGATTTGAACTCAGGCCTTTCTGACACCAATCCTACTTCTCTATCTACTGTGTCTCCTAACTGTTTCAATTGACCCATATACAATGTCACATTCTGTGGCTGGTCTTTATTTATATTTCTATGCCCCAAATTACTGTGTGGCTTAGTAAATGAGCATTGAAGTTAGAGTTAAGAGACCTAGGTTTGAATTCCAGCTTTGAATCTTACTAGCTTTGTGGACTTGGGCTAGTCTCTGTTTCTCTGAGTTCCCATTTCCTCATTTCTTTTCTTTCTTTCTTTCTTTCTTTCTTTCTTTCTTTCTTTCTTTCTTTCTTTCTTTCTTTCTTTCTTTCTTTCTTTCTTTCGAGGCAATTGGGGTTTAGTGACTTGCCCAGGGTCACACAGCCAGTAAGTGTTAAATGTCTGAGGCCGGATTTGAACTCAGGTCCTCCTGACTTCAGAGCTGGTGCTCTATTCACTGCACCACCTAGCTGCCCCATCCTCATTTCTTAAAAGAGGGACTTAGAATAGAAATGTTGTCAAGCTCAAATAGAATCAGGACTGCATATTAACTTAGAAGACCTCCAATTAACATTACCTATGTTTTACTGTATTTTATTCATATTATTTAACAGTCTCCAATTACATTTTAATCTGGCTCTGCCTATCTGGGATTGTTGCTGGGCCTCATGCTGCCTGTGGGCCAGAGAGAATCACTATAATATTTTTTAGCTCTAAATTCTATAAGCTTCTGTCATATACAAGCCTCCCTCTGAAGCTCTGGTGTTTTTCTCTTTTAAGATTTTTCTGGACTTGGATTTATCTCATACTGATTTCACTGAAGGACTCTTATTTATTCTCTTGAGCTATTTTTTAAAATTTGTCTGGCCCATTTACATCTTTTACAGGTAGACTCTTTCTTTTCAAGGACTGTGCTCAACAAGGGTCAGGTACTCCACCACTTTCATTTCATTTCACACTGCCAGGGATGGAGCAATGAAAGAATTAGAATAGTGAGGAGTTTAAAATAGCCAACATTGCCAACAGAGTTCTTGGAGCATGACTGTGGGCAGTAACTCTCACTGATCCTTTCACAGATGGACAATGACATCCCCCTCACCAAGACCCAGTAGGTACGTGTAAAGTCTGTCACTTGGACCCTAACTCTTTTTTTCTGAGAAAAGAACCACTTTTGCCTTCATAATTTATAATAGTTCTTTAATGTTGCACTGTTGTATATATTTGAAACTGAAGCTACAAATGGTGCATATTATCCATTCGGTGTACAGATGTGACTGGAAAACATAACAGATGTGCATCCCCACAGACTTTGCTATTATCCCACAATACAGCAGTAAGCTATGATTTGTACTCTGTGGAGCCCTTCAAAGCTGCCACAGTAGTTAGAGAGTTGACCCCAATCAGAAAATCTCAAGGTGTCCCTGGAGGAAAATAAAGTAGGGACACTATATCCCCTGTATCATACTTTCTATGATCCATGGCTGGGATATTTCCATTCTTGACAAAATTCCTGTTTTGCAGAAAAGAACAAAATTTCAATCAATCACCTACCCTTTACTAATTGTATGCTACCATGTGCCAGGTACTGTGCTAGGTTCTATGAATACAAAGCCAAAAACAAAAAGGAAAGCAGGCCCTGCTCTCAAGGTAGCTTTCACACAAATAAGAAAATACAAAGGATTAACAGATCAGGAAAGATCTCAGATAGGACATAATATTTGGGCTGAGCTTTGAAGGAAACTAGGAATTCCAAATTCCATAATTAAAATCCTATAAATACCACACCTTTCCCCCCCAATCTCATTTGGATACTATTTCTTTTTTCTGTTCATGACAACAATCTCTTATCTCTGAACTATTGTCCAGCCTTCACTCCCACAGCTTTAGTTCTCTGACCTCATAAAGACCAAAGTCACAGTATCATAAAATCTAAAATTTCAGATTGGGAAGGGTAATGAGTGGCTGTCTCCAACTCATGCCTGATATATGAATCCCTTCTATAACATGCCTGATAAGTGGTAATCTAAGCCAATCAGTCAGTAAACATTTACAAATCACCTACCACTGTGCCTAAGCAATGGGGTTCCAAAATGTAGCATGGTACATGCCTTCAAGGACTCATAACCAAAAAGGGGAAACAACTAGTAAATATACCCAGACAAGCCAGATATAGAATAAATAGAAAGTAAACAAGAGGAGGAAGGAACAGGAATTAAGAGGGTTTGGGAAAGGCTGCCTACCAAAGTTGAAATTTTAATTCAGCCTCTGTTTGAAGACCTCCAGTGACAAGGAAGCCACTACCTTCTAAGACAACTCATTTCACTTTTGAGTAGCTCTTGTTGAAAAAGTTTTGCCTGGAATCAAACTTACCTTTTTTCTTTCTTTTTAAAAAAAATTTGCATCCATTCCTCTTCAGTTCTTCCCTCAGGGCCAAACAGAATAAGTCCATTTCTTATTCCATACAACAGCCTTTAAAATATTAAAGTTTCAGGCATACCATGGAGATAGTGTAGGTTCAATTTCAGACAACTGCAATAAAGTGAATATTGAAAAAAAAAAAAAAGCAAGTCACATGATGTTTTTGGTTTCCCAGTTCATGTAAAAGTTATATTACTGAACTTCAGTCTACTAAGTATACAATAGTATTATGTTTTTTAAATGTACATAATTTAATTTAAAAATATTGTTATTAAAAATTGCTAACAATCATCTAAGCTTTCAGTGAGTTGCAGTCTTTTTGCTAGTGGAGAGCCTTGCCAAAGTGTTAATGGCTGCCAACTCATCAGAGTGGTGGTTGCTGCATGTTGGGGTGGTTGCAGCAATTTCTTAAAATAAGACAATAATAAAGTTTGCCACATAGATTGACTCTTCCTTTCACTTGCACACTAAAGGCCATTGTAGGGTTGTTAATTGTCTTAATTTCAATATTGTTATGTCTCAGGGAACAGGGAAGCCTGAGGAGAGGGAGATATAGGGAGGAAGACTGGTCTTTGGAGCAGTCAGAACACACATATTAAATCGATTAAGTTCCCTCTTATATGAGTGTAGTTCGTAGCTCCCCAAAACAATTACAATACCAACCTCAAAGATCAATGAACACAGATCACCATAACAGATATAATAATCATGGAAAAGTTTGAAATAGTGTGTGAATTACTAAAATGTGTCACAGAGACACAACGTGAATGCCTGCTATTGGAAAAATGGTTGTCAATAAACTTGCTGGAGGCAGGGTTCCCACAAACCTTCCATTTTTAAAACATGCAATATCTGCAAAGTGCAATAAAGTGAAACACAATAAAATTAAGTATACTGCAGTACATTCATCATTCAAAGATATAGAGCTGGAAGCGATCTCAGAGGTCATATTGTCCAACAACCCATTTTACAGATGAGGAAAACTAGGCCTACACAGTTAAGTACCTTTATCCTCAGTCTTCTCTTCTTCAATCTAAACATCCCTTGCTCCTCCAACTAATACTCATGTGGTATCGGTTATGGGGACCAATTTTTAATTGGGGAGTGCTAGCTCAGCGGCTTGCCACAATGTTGGGGCAAGGAAGGAGACCGGCAGCCTCCCTCAAAACAGAACAAGATTTATTTTAACAAGAACGAACTTAAAAAAAAACAAACACAAACAGGATCAGTAGGATCAAGGGAAAGAAAATAAAATGGGGAAAGGGAAATTATAATACCTGAAAAAATACCACCGCCCAGGAATCAGCTGAAAATACGCAGCAGAGTGCCTGTCACTTTCCAGCTTCCACCTAGAATGCCCAATTCTCCATCCCCCAACCCTAGAAACACCCCACAGAGCCCCAGCCTATGGGATGGCCGCTCTGACAGTCCCATGACTGCCCTCACTAGGCTTCCAATCATTATAATTTTGCCAGGCCCATGTAGGAGGTGCCAGTGAGTGGTGATGACGTGAGGTGCCAGAGCTCTGGCAATGGATACAACCAGTGGGTGGAGCACCATGCGGTTTGAGGAGCCCCAGGCCTGTGTGCACCAAGGCATTAAAAACCTCAAATAACAATTTATTCTTTACAGGGTTTAAGGCCTTTCATCATTCTGGTTGCCCTCCTTGAGAAATTCTCTAGAGATTTCTAAACTGTGTCTCTCAACAATGGATGTAGTACTCCCAATGTGGCCTGACCAGGGCAGTCCCATGACCCGTCCCCTAATTTCCAAGTCTTCTATCAGATAGCTTCTGGTTTCATTTGTCTTTCTACCAGCTTGAATCTCCTGGCCAGCTATGTGAGGGATGCTTCCCCTAATACCTTTGTCCTTTGATTTTACTTATCATCATCTTCCTCAGCTTTGGGCAACCTCCTCCTTAAGCTTCCTCCAATCTTTTTCCTTGCTTGAAAGCCTTATGAGAAAAAAAATCACAATACTGCATACTACCCCCTTTCTATTGCATCTTCAATCTCTCTCTCTCTCTCTCTCTCTCTCTCTCTCTCTCTCTCTCTCTCTCTCTCTCTCTCTCTCTCTCTCTCCTGCTTTCTTCCCCTCTATCCCTACCAACAAATCAAATCAATCAATACACATTTGCACCATGCAATTAAGTGTGAAAGGTACTTGGCAATGCAGAAAAAGCTAAGGTTTTACTTACTCCCAAAATAAGAAAATTTTGCATTAGTTCTCCTACCACTCTGAGCTGATATACTATATCTGTTTCTTCAGTGACAAAATTCTTGAGGCTTCTATACTCATTGCTTTCACTTTCCTTACCACCCACTCACTCCTTAGGCCCTAACTTCCTTATTTCCAACACTATACAGAGATTACTCTACTTGAGATCCCACTAATTTTTAAATTCACATTTCTGATGACCTTTTTTTCCCGCATTTCTCATTCTTCTTGACCTCTCTGTCCTATTTGAAACAAAAGCCCGTTTTTTGTTTATCTTCTCATCCTTTGCTTTCCTTATCATTGTATTTTTCTGGGTTTTCTATCTACCTTTTTTGGCTACTCCTTTTCTGACATTTTAAGTGACTTTCCTTTGTTCTCTCATATCCCTAAATTTAACCATTCCCCAGAGTTACATTCTCTGCTCTATTCTCCTTTCTCTGCACTCTCTCACTTAGGCACCTCATTCAGTCAGATTATTTCCACTTTTAAATCTTTGTGGATGGTCCCCAACTCTCCACATTTCTCCAATTCCAACCTCTTGTCTAAACACCAGACCCACATTCCCATTGTCATTTGATTATTTCCACTGGGATATTCTGCCAGCACCTCATGCTCAAAATGTCTAAAACTGAAGCCATCAGTTAATGTAAAAAAAAACAAAACCCAAAACCAAAACCATACAGTCATCTTTAAGGCCTCCTTTAAGGCCACCTTTAAGGCCTCCCATCAATTGTTACGTCCCAGAAGAACATTTGTACTGGAGGCTGACTCTCTATAATGGTAGATCTCCATTTCTGGAAAATCATAACCATGCTTCCTTTATTACTTTCTCTTGGACTTTGCTCAAATCAATGTCATCACTGCTCCTAGATGGAGAATGATCAATCTATCCCCCAAGGCCCAGTCCCTAGCACCTTAATGTTCAAAAGAAAAATTCTCATCTAGGCTACTACTCTTCCATATTCCATTTTCTCTCCCCTATTAGAATATAAATTATTTGAAGACAGGAATGTGTGTGTGTGTCTTTGTATTCCTCAGGGTTTAGCAGATTACTTTGTATTTATCAGTTGTCAATAAATGTTTCTTGTCTTTGTTCTGTTTCTCTTCTTCTTCTCCTTTGCTTGGGATGTTCATTTTCATGTTGGAATTTCCTTACCTTTCCTTGAACATGTTAGGCCATCAAGAAATATTTTAGGAATGAGTGAATGAATTAAACGTGCTTCTTTACTAAGTCCTCAGGAAAGTATCCCTCTTTTAATCCACAGAACCCTCAAGCTGACACCTCTATTGGGCCCCAAGCTTATAATAACTAAGTGGTTTCAGGGCAAGGATGCTTTGATTACATCCAGTTCTGCTGAACTTAAGCTTTTTGTCAACTTTGACACTTTTTCAACCACAAATTTCTACTATGATTTGTATTAGGTTCTCCTTCCATCACAGTAATAAAGGACCTGTCTTTGATTTTATCAACATAGTAAATGCTTGTTGAGATTTACCCCTAGGTCTTCCTGACCGAAGGCCAACCCTTCATCCGCTATACCATGCTAGCTCTTTTGCAATTATGATGAAATGCCATGATGACAGGACAATTTTTGTGTATAGTGGTTTGTGTATCTAATATATATTTTCTGGATTTATTTTAAACATAAATTACAAACAGATTATAGTAGCAGCAATTGTGCACTCTCCACAGGGGTATTTCAGTGGACCCTCTATGTGTCAGTAGCATGTAGAGGCTATAAGCATTCACTTTAATACATGTAACTTGATTTGCTAGAAAATAAATACTTATATACAGTGAAGAGAAGAATTGTCTGGCATTAAAAATATTTACACTTTTTAAAAAAGTTTACAAAGCTGTTCCTCATCCTTTCCCTTCCCCTTGCCCCATACTTCTTCTTCTAGACCTTTAGTCTCAGCCCTAGTTCCCCATACATGTCCCAGCCCTGCTTTTTAAACTATGCCAATTTAACTCATGAGAGGTACAAATCACTTGCATGACTAGGTAATTGATAAAAAGAACACTGTATGCTATAGTAACAGCTATCATCACCTTGCCACCCCCCCCCCGCCACTTTTTAGTCCCTGTAGTTGAGTATTACACATGGATTTCATTTTTAAAAGATATACCCTATATTAATCAACACTCAGCCTCCTAAATAGCTTTGTGACTTTAGGCAAATCATTTAATTTGGGGAGCTTACGCCTAACCTACGAGATTAAAGTCTTGAAATTCATGACCATGACAAAGGGCCCTTTGTGCCAGAAGATCCTTGTGATTTGGTTCTAGGTCCATCACATTTGTGAATTTCTTATTATAAGAATTGATTTCGCTTTTGGGACTCCATCTTTGGCTAAAATGAGAAAACCTCGGGTGTGCCCTGCAAGCCTTGGCTGTGCCCAGCATGGCTCTCTCCACCCCCAGGCATGCAAGCCTCAGTGCACACCGCATAGCTTCCTCCACCCAGTGGAGTATGCACAGAAAACCTGAGCACCTGCCGGCCTTGGGCACCTCCTCTAGGGGTGCCAGCAAATTAGCTTGAGGTATGTGGGTGGTCGACCTGGGTTTCCTGTGAGAGAAGGGTTTTTTATTCTGGGGGGTAGAGAAGAGGGGGATGGGAGATGAGGAGACAAGATGAGAGAGAAGGAGATGAGAAGAAGGGAAAGAGAGAGAAGAGTTCATGGCGGCAGGCAAGAGACACAAACGTAGACACGAAGGGGAATAGAGAGAGTCAAAGGCAAAGCAGCTGAGTCCACTGGGCGAGTTTATGGGTCGTATGTCCTACTTTTCTTTGTCCTTATTTCTAAATTTATTCTCATCAATAAACCCTACGGTTTTTTGCTTTTATTGAAAGGAGGCTTTTTAATCTTGTTTCTTATCAGTCTGGGAAGAACAGTTGGGGAGGCATCAGCTCTTCCCATATTAAATTTGGCCCTTAAAGATTCTGGGCCATATGGGGCTTAACGAACCTGGGGGGAATTTTTTTAAAACCCCTACTTACATTATCTTGTCTTATTTCCTGCCCCCAAACTGAAGCACCTATACCTATAAACTAATATGCATCTCTTGGATGAACTGTATCACCTAGAAGGAATTATTAATTTATATAAGCTGCAACTTCCTTTTAAGGTGCATTTCACCCAACTTTTGCTCCACATTAGCAAGAAGGCCATTTCTGACTTGATTCTAATAAATATGTGTATGTGAATACACATATATAATCACAATTTTAAAATGAACAACAATATTACTGTAACTAAAAATGTCAAGAGTGAGTTATTCAGTCAATAAATATTTGTTAAGAGCCTATTATAGAGGGGCAGCTAGATGGCACAGTGGATAGAGCACCGGCCCTGGAGTCAGGAGTACCTGAGTTCAAATCCAGCCTCAGACACTTAACACTTACTAGCTGTGTGACCCTGGGCAAGTCACTTAGCCCCAATTGCCTCACTAAAAAAAAAAAAAAGAGCCTATTATATGGGGAGCAGCTAGGTGGCACTGTGGATAGCGCACTGGCTCTGGATTCAGGAGGATCTGAATTCAAATCCAGCTTCAGACACTTGCCACTTACTAGCTGTGTGACTCTGAGCAAGTCATTTAACCCTCATCGCCCAACCAGAAAAAAAAAAGAGCCTATTATATAGCAGGTACTATGCTAAGTGTCAGGGGTTACAAAGAAAGATAAAAGATAATCCTTTTCCCAAGGAACTCATAGGCTAATAGGGGAGAGAAAATGTAAATGATTATATACAAGTAAACTATAGACAAAATTAATTAAAAATAATCAATAGAGAGGAGGGAATAAAATTAAAGGCAATAAGAAAGGTTTCGCATAGAAGGCAGAACTTCAGCTGGGACTTGAAGGAATTAAAAGATGCCACAGTCATGCGTAGCAGTTCTGTGACTTAAGAACATAGAAGGTGAACTTATTTCAGCAATGAACTATAATTTAGATGTAGTAAATTCAAGACTTTATTGGCCCAATGAAAAATTTCTCTGTCAGTTGGTCCTTAAGTGAAGGTACTTAACAATTTGACCACAGAATGCCTAAAACAGGAAATGAGTTGTTTTGAATGTAATAAATGAGCAGGTGGCTGGAGCAATCCATGTTGACTGAGAATAGTGGATTCACACTGAGGCTAACAACGCCTTTTATTGATAATCTTCCACCATCTGTTCTGATGATTTATTCATACTAAGAAAAAGGCAGGTGAGAAGAGAGAATGCAAATAAGTGGCAATGCTTAAGTTCTGAATCGTGCTGTGATTTTGCAGAAAGGATCAATGCTACTGATGCTTTTAAAGTAATTACAATACTTGATCCAGCAACTCTACTGGTTAACTTCACCATTGTTGCTGCGTTTGCCGATATGGATGATAAGAAGGTACTCCAGGTAATGTCAAAGTGATAAAGGAAAATGGAGCTCATCCTAATGGAATTTAAATTCTGTTTGGTGCTATCCCTTTGAATCTGGCATGAGGAGAAGGATAATTCACATGTTAGCAGCCAACTAAATTAACTAGAGTGAGCAGGCAAAGTAGTACTGTAAATAGAGGGGGGGAAACACATCCACAGTGATGTGGAGTGTATAAATAGAGCTGGCACAGCGGCTGGCACTTGTTGAGGGGAGTCCTTGAAAAAAGAGAGATCTGTAAAAGATGAAAATGGACCAGGGAGATAAAAGAATAGATTTAGAGGAAAGAGGGAAGATGAGCCTTTCTGTGAAATCAAAGTAAGATATATCCAAGTACATGGAATGACTTAAAGAAAGCAAAGACCAAGGGATTAGAGGGAGGCTGAATGTGAGTTGGAGAAGATGGTGGGAGGATAGATGGAGGGAGTATATGAGCATACAGAGAAACCTCTATAAAAAAGAGATAGAGAATTTATTAATTCTAGAACTGGGAATAGGAATAGGGCTGTGATATTTTTTTTAAAAAAGAAAGATGGCTAGCCAGGAAATGGGGTATTGCCTACAAAGTAATAGCCAAGAAGTAGATTCTTAAAGGATTTTGAAAGAGACAAAAAAGCAGAGCTTATTTGGTGCTAAAAGAAAAATGACAGTTTCAAAACTTTTTGCCAAAGGTTTTCATCATGGAGTATTTACACACAAAACTGAAGAGTTTGACTCCTCTGAGGGGAAAAAAACAAAGAACAAACAAACAAACAAAACAAAAAGACGAGAGGGGAAAAGATAAGGCTTGATTTTATTTTCTTTTTCATTAAAACTTAATTTAATTGTGGATACTACTTATAATTCCCTTTTTGTTCACTTAAATATAAATGATTTCCTTGGGAATTTGTACAATGTATATCCAGCAAGAGCTAATTCATTCTTCTAGAACTAATTTCAAATAAATAATATCATTTTTGATGGTACAGTCTGGACCAGTAATATCCTTGACATTGGGAATTCCTAGTATGGAAACCCCCCTTCCTTGATGCCAATCAGCAACTCATATGCAATTTTCATTTTGGTGAATTTCCTATGTCACTGCTAGATATATATGGATACATGCATACACAGATACAGAGATAGATTGATAACTACCTGGCTATATATACTGGTTAGTGCCGAGTCCTAGGTCAATAGTACGGAGGAGCCCAAATGTTTTTCTCTCTCCATATCTCTGGGGAGGAATATCCACATCTCAGGTGTCCCTGGCATATTTTCCAACAGATGCACCTGCCCCCAAGTTGTGGGAAGCCATAATAATACTAATAATGATATAAATGTGTAACTATATAGTGTTTCACCATTTTAAGATGCTTCATGTGCTTTATATCACATAAGGCAAGACATGAAGGTACTATGGCTGACTTAAGGGTCTTTGAACCCCTTCCCTCTGCTTTGTGAGTTGCTCTACTCCATGAACAACCATCCATCTGAGTGATATAATCCAAATCTCACATTCCAGGTGAGAATCTCATGGAAGAGAGGTAGGTAATACTAGCAAACTGCTCCCAATATCTTTCTTTCAAAAGTGAGAGTTGACCCAAGCAATTCTCTAAGTGGGAGAGGGAGAAAGTAGGACCCAGTAAATGTTTGAGAATCAGTCCTCAAAAGAAAGAAAGAAAGAAAGAAAGAAAGAAAGAAAGAAAGAAAGAAAGAAAGAAAGAAAGAAAGAAAGAAAGAATGAATTTATGGGACATTTAAATTTAACTTACATTATTAACATTTTCCACCATCACTTTAGATTTAGATAATCAACAAAAGAGCGAAATCCTTATTTATAGCATTTCCAGCTTCTGAAGTGTAAATGCTCATGCTGAAAATTTAACAATCATGTCTGAGCTGGTATGAATCAGCTCCAGCACAGTCCTATCTTTAAGACTACAGATTGTAAAATAGTTGCTAGTGTTTGTAGGTTGAGGATTTGAATTATATGTTTATCAAAAAAAAAATAGCAATCAGTTACCAGAGGGACAAATAGCATAGTTCTCTCTATAAGGTTGTAGGTAGAGGTTATTTCACCATCTTATCACTAAGCCATTTCTGCTCATACCCCAAACTGCTTAATCCAGGGAATTTAGGCTCATACAAGTATTGGTATATGAAACCAGCCTTGGGAAGTGAAAATAAATAAATAGAGGAGCTATGTGATCTCCAACTTCCAGAGCTCTTAAACTGAGGAAGTCCCCATTAGAAAAAAACAACAACAACAACAACAGGGAATCTTGAATGTCTAGGTCCCAATGGGGTTTATCTGGAATCTTCAAAAAGTGCCTTCCTTTACTATACAAAGACCTTCTCTTGTCCATCTAGCTGAATCTAGAAATGCCTGATTCAACTAAATAAAAGTAATATTACAGTCATTTATATGAATATTTATGAGAGGTCGTCTTAGCCTAGTGTAATAGATAAAAAGCTGACCTCAGAGGCAGGAAAATCTGGCTTCAATTTACTTGCCTCTAACACACACTTGCTATCTGACCTTGGGGAATTCACTTAACTTAGTATCCCCCTGCAACTCTCTTAGACTCTTAGTTGCAGATTAGGTGCAAATCTTCATAGAATAGAAATTTCTACACCTGAAGTTCCTTACACCTATAAAATCACAGGTCCAGGTGAAAAAAAAAAAAGAAATGTTGAAATAGCTTCTCACCAGTGCCTAATAAAGATGGAGCACAAAAATGAAAGTTCTTACTACCAAAGTCCTTGGCGATGCAAAGAGTACAACATCAATAATAGATCTATTTTTGATCAATGGAAATGACTCTAAAGAAGATTCATTATCTTCTATTTTGCCTCTTCAGCCTAAAGACCACTGAACCTTTCCATCCACCCTACAACTGAACCCTACTTTATATTTTGCTTCTTCCATTATATTAGAGTGTGAGCTCCTTAAGAGCAGGAGCCTTCTTTCTCTTCTATTTGATTCCCAGCATTTAGCTGAGTGCTTTACACATTGTGAGTGCTTAATAAAATATTTTTTCATGTATTTGTTTCAACATACTGTGATTTCATGGGTGTAAGTGAAGGTGTTCCTTCCCCCAGTGCAGCTCCTAGTTTCTCTGTGACCTTTGGAAAGGCTTCCAGAGACATTGTGTTTGAAAAATACATCCTGAGGCAATGATCATGCACACTACTAAGAATAACAGCTAACACTTACATGACACATAAGATTTGCAAAGTACTTTCCATATATTATCTCCTTTGATCCTTACAATAAGGTTGTGAGCTCACTGCTATTATTATCCTTTTTAAATTACAAAAGAAGAAACAAAGGCTCAGAGAGGTTAAATGATTTGTCCAAGCTCACACAGCTGGTAAATATCTAAGGCCAATTGAGCTGAGGTTGTTCTGAGTTAGCTCTTTATCCACTATACCATGCTGTCTCTCTAATACACCATTAAAAATATTATATTAATTTTGTGTTATGTGATTAAAGTATTGGGTTCTACATATGAATAAACTTCATAATTTTTATGCAAGTGTAATGATCACCTTCACTTGCGATTAAAAATTAGGAAATGGAGGGGCAGCTAGGTGGCGCAGTGGATAAAGCACCGGCCCTGGATTCAGGAGTACCTGAGTTCAAATCCGGCCTCAGACACTTGACACTTACTAGCTGTGTGACCCTGAGCAAGTCACTTAACTCCCATTGCCCTGCAAAAAAAAAAAAAAAAATTAGGAAATAGGCTCTTTTTCTTGAAACTGCCTTCTATGAATCTTAGGAAGGCCCATTCAGAATGACCTTCAAATGTATCCATATGCCAGCTCTTCTCCATCAGCCTTTCTTTCCCTCAAGTCAGTACCAAAAAGATGCAGAAAAGCATCCTAAATTCATTTCCCCTGTGTTCTTCCATGAAACTGCTTTGTGGCATCTTCACAATTTTACATTTTCCCTACCTCAAGTATGGGCTTCTCTCAGAGAATTACCCTCCACCACTCCAAACAAACAAAAACAACTAAATGATAACATTAGAAGAAGCAGTTAGAAAGCAAACAGATCTCAGAATCAAGTTGATCCATGTTGAGGGTCACCACTGACACCAAGTGGCCATGGTGAACTTGAACAAGCTATTGAAAATCTCAGTGAACCAGCCAACTCTCAAAGAATATACATTCCAGTATAGTTCTCAGTCTTTGTTGGTCAAAGGAATAAAGTACTAATGAAATCACAGGTTCTATTCCCTTCCCCACTATACATGTGTATGTGTATGAACTAACTGAATACATATGTATTTATTTTCAGTTAATAGAGGAGAAACAGCATAGCTGTTTGGAGGTTATATGTAGGGAATATTCATCATATGAGGGTTCAGTCATTTCTACTCTAGCCCAAGCTGCATAAGCCAGGAAATTGAAGGAGAAGATGCAATAACAAGTATTTTGGATATGAAACTGCTCCTTCATTCTGCAAGCACAGAATCATTATATGTTAATGGAGAAGAAGAATAGGACATCAGTTGTTTTAAGATAACTTGCCTTCTGTTCTTTCAGGTCTCTGGTGGTCTGTCCTTACCTGTGTGTTTTGGTGTACTCTGCTGGTATGTCAGCATTCACTGGACAGTGGCCTAGAAAGCAGATGGTATCTGTGGCAGTCCATCTCCACCTAGTCCCCAGGTGTCTTATGTATCTATGGCTAGGATAGTACACTGCCCCCAGAGTCCTGGCACTGGTAGCATTATTCAGTAGGATTCTATGAGACTTTTCAGGCTCTGAGAATATCCTACATGCTTATTCAGCCTTGTCTGAAACTGTTCTTGCCATTACGGTGTGCATTATAGGGACCAACAGGGTAATACTAATTCACCCACATGTTTCTCTCCAGCCTTAACTCTTCCTAGTCTTCCTCCCACCCCAAATCTTCCCCCTTTAACAAAATAATGTTTCCTCACTGCTCAATGCAAATGGAGTGTGTGCTCTTATTTCTTTGTCTTTGTTCATACATTGCCCAAACCCTTTGGAATTTCTTCTTTATGCCTCTCTCTTGTAATATAATTAAATTCAACCAAAATTAATTAAGTGATTATTCTATGTTAGTACCTGTGAATACAAAGATGAAAACTAAGATACTTTTTGACCACAAAGATTTTATAGTCTACTGGAGGAAATGATACATACACACACACACACACACACACACACATATATATGTCTATATGTCTATTTATACATATTCATATATACATATATTTCAGATAAGTAAATACAAAATAAGTTGGGGAGGGAAAGTGCATTAACAAGGTGGGGAAGGTGCTTAGAATAGACTTCCTGGGAAAAAGGGACCTTAAGAGAGAGGTATCTAGGGGAGAGGGCTACTACAGGAAGCTAGGTGTTTTAATACATAAAGGTGAATCCTATCCTCCCTTCAAGTCCCAGTTCAACTCCCAGCTACTCCATAAAATCTTCTCGTTGTTGTCATTGTTGTTGGTGGATCATGCATAGTCACATATTATATGCATAAGACACTGTGGTAGGTA
Source organism: Dromiciops gliroides (assembly GCF_019393635.1). Taxonomy (NCBI): domain Eukaryota; kingdom Metazoa; phylum Chordata; class Mammalia; order Microbiotheria; family Microbiotheriidae; genus Dromiciops; species Dromiciops gliroides. The sequence continues at coordinate 518,514,415 of NC_057863.1, forward strand.
ATGGGGAAGCAAAGTTATATATGACACTGACCCTTCTCTTCAGGAAATGATTTTTCTAATTGGGAGAAACTAATTGTGGTCAAATCACTAATAAGAGAGTATAAATGTAAGGGAGAGGTCCTAGTAAAGAACTCAGGGACATTTGAGGAGAAAAGACTTTTTCAGATGGGGATGGGGAGGGTAGAGGGCAGAAGGTAGAGCATTAATTATGTCTTAAAGAAAGGCCTTTCGGAATGTGATCAGATCAATGCATCAGGAAGATTACTCCAGTTGGAGAGTAGTTTCAATTAGAGGCAATAAAATCAGGTAGGAGACTAAGAAATAAATGCCTAGATTAGGATGGTTGCTTTGGGAGAAAAATGAGAACTCAGGTAACTAGAGATATTGCTAATAACTTAGTATCTGATGGGGGAGAGGGAGAAGACAGAGAGGAGAGAGCCACATATAATTTCCAAGTAGGAGAAATCTTCTGTACTCTTGTTGTTCCTGTACCAGGAGTCTCTCCTACAAAATAAGATACTAAATAATTATTTATTTTTATCATGATGCTGATGACCTAGCATTTTAAAAAGCATTTTAAAAATGCTTTCACCTCCATAATTATGAACTCTAAAATCAGGACTTTCTTTTATTATCAAATAACAGAGAAGGGGGTTGAGACTGCAAGATGCCTAGGATGTTGGTAAGCACAATTATTTAAATTGTCTCAAATTCTGGGTCAATTTTCAAAGCATATTCTGTATACAGGACTAATAGCCATGTATTTCTGATGTGTGTGCATGTGTGTGCACACATAATTAGAACTGAGAGGAACATCATTTTGCCTCTGATTTTGATTATACAATTATGCTTTTTATTTGGATTCTTTTTGGCTCTTTTTGATTCTTTACATAAAGTAAAATGTCAAGGTTAACATAAGATTTACAATAGTAAAAGCCATAACTGACATTTTTCATCTAAGAGAGTATTCAGAAATCTTTGACACTTTTTTTTTTCATTCAGGACTAGAAATGTTACTGTGTTTGGTCTAATTCCCACAGGCTTAAGAAGTAAGCTTACTGAAATTTTTTTTTACTTTTCTTAGCTCCTCAATAGTTGTTCTGACCCTTTGTCCCCTATTACCTAGAGTAACTTGAATGCTTTATGATATAAAATTTTCCCCAAGTTTTGTTTACCAGTGTGCAGCTCACCAGTGGAATAATCTAGCACATTCTGAATCTTCCTTCAATTACCCTCAGTTTTGTAGATCCTTGTAACCCTTATAAATACAAGAAAGTATCATCCTTTCTCCTACCTTCATTCATTTATACATCCTCAGTCTTCTTCAATTGACTAATTGTCTATTAACTTTTATGTCCCCCTTTGGAAAAGGGATTATGCCACAATAAAAAGTCTTTCAATTTCTTACTCTTCCTAATACACTTACTCCATTGTATTTTCCATCCTTCTTCTTTCTCTCTGTCCCAGTGATGCTTTACATTAAATTTCTTCCTAGGTATTCTCCCCGAAGCACAGGAGGTGGTAAATATTATCTATTACATAATCCTAACTTTGCCAATAACTAGCTGTGTAATATACGCCAGTCACCTAATTTCTCAGGACTCAGTTTTCCCCAAATATGAAGCAATTTGCTTAGACTGTTTGGTCTCTAAGAACCGTTTCAGTTATGCCATTTTATGATTATATAATTCAGTGAAATTCAATTTAGAAAACATTTAATGTGTCTTCCCTGCATATAGCACTGTGTTACACACTAGTGAAGATACCAAGTTTAGATAAGACACAATCCCAACCCTCATGGAGCTTATAATTTGATAGGGAGAAGTAATGCAAAAATAGGTAATTATAATAGAAGTAGTACTTCAATGATGTGTAAAAGCTCTTCTTAACAGTACTTACCAAGGGCAAAAGAGTGGTTTACAGAAAAAAAGATTAGGGAAAGAATCATGGCACAATAGCTACCTTAAGGAGTCAATAAAAGGACAAGGAATCCATGTAGAAGTAAGAAAGAAAAAATATAAAGAAGTGGAAACAGAATGAGATAATAGTGTGCTTTAAACCCTAAGAAAAGTGAGAGGGAAAATGTGAGTGTGTGGTGCCATTAAATCCTAGGACAATGCAAAACAATTCAGGGGAGGAAGCACTCTGGTTGTTATTCAGTTGCTTTCAGTTATGTCTGATTCTTGGGGACCCCATTTGGGGTTTGCTTGGGACAGATAACTGGAGTAGTTTTCCCATTTACTTCTTTAGCTCATTTTACAGATGGGGAAACTGAGGTAAAGAGGGTTAAGTTACTTGCTGAGTCAGTTTGAACTCATGCAGATGAGTCTTCCTGACTCCAGAGTGAATGCTCTATCTATTGCAATACCCAGTTGCGCAGAGGACCCTCTGAGGAAGGATCTAACTTGGTGTGCTATTGCAGGGAAGGGGAAGAGAGAAGGGAAGCCATCTGATTGCTTTTTAGTTCATCTGATTTTTGCTAACTAGTTTCTGTGCTACTGAAGGACCTAACTTCCATTGAAATAC